>NC_138941.1:78834467-79176967 GCF_965226115.1 Aulonocara stuartgranti | reverse complement strand
TAAGTGCAGAAGAAAGTCTTAACGTCCCTTCAGTACAGTGTCAGTGGATGTGGGCTGGAGATGCAATGACCTTCGACCTGCCGGTGACCATCTTCACTGACCACACCTTCTGTGATGAACGACTCCTCTCTCCTGGTGTCCTGCAAGCAAACAATCATATATTTTAGAACACCAACTTATTTGCTTTCTTAAAACATTTTTTTCTGAATTTCCTATAGAACAGACCTCAGTTTACACTCTCAATCTCAGGCTCCCTCCCCACTGGAGAGGTGACATTCACTGTCCCACTTGTCAGTCTGGATAGCCAGCCGATACACAATAATGTCAGGAAAGCATCATTTTAAAAAGGGCTCTGCAAACATGGCCAATAACTTTCATTCTGATGATCTGCAGAATAATTTGGCCACAAAACAAATTTCACCCTTCAAAAAGTTGCAGACTTCACTATATACAGTGGAGACAGTGTGGACCCTCTAAACTAAGTCTGTGGGATATGATCTTTGAATGAATGCAGACCAAACTGTCGTTGTATTTACTTACACAGCATGTCTTGTAGGATTAACTGGAGTCATCAGCAACAGCACAGAGCAGTCACATCTCAGGTCTAATAATAGAAGACAGGAAACCAAAGCACAAAGGAAACAGCAAGTAAAGCAGTTTGATCTAAAGTATGATTAAAGTTCAGCCTGATTAACATAAATGTGACAGCTACTAACATATTGTGGGAAGTAAACTAACCAAAATCCTTCCCACTCAGCTGATGTCTTTCTGTCCAACAGCTGCTCTTCTAGACTTGTAAGAGTTTGATGTGATGTGTGGAGTGCTGATTCAGAGCCTCAAAGAAATAGGTGGTCTCTTTTTAAAACACATAATTGAAATGTCATCATTACATAGGGTGAGACGTTCGGCCATACGGGAGGGGCTCAGAGTAGAGCCAGGAGCAGACCCAGGACACGCTGGAGAGATTACATCTCTCAGCTGGCTGGCTTGGGAATGCCTTGGTGTTCCTCCGGACAAGCTAGAGGAGGTGGCTGAGGAGAGGGAGGCCTGGGCTTCTCTGCCTAGGCTGCTTTCCCCATGACCCAGCCCTGGATAACCAGAAGAAGATGGATGGATGGATAAAACAGAAATGTTCATTAAATGTAAAAACAGTTTGCTTATGTCGCTAAAGAAAGACTAGATTTAACATTAATAGATGTCACAGATGTCCAAAAACAACCATAAAAAATTAAAATAAATACAGAGGTTAAGAATGTACAGTCCATGTTATAAAAGTGGATTAAAACAAGCCCCACCCCTAACGGCTGCACCTTCAGAAAAAGTTTCGTCTCGGCTCTTATCTAGTAGCTGCTCACTTTTCTATTTCAAACAATCAACAGAAAATTTCACTGAGAGATTTTATATAAGGTTTTTTAAGCTGTGGGTTAATTTAAGCACCATGAGCCGAGAGGCAACACCAGTCTAACACTAGCTAGCTAGCAAGTTTATAAACCTGGTGCTAATCTGAGAGAAGGCACAAAACCAGTTTGAATAAGAGTAACACTTTACTCACCAAGTCAGTGAATCACATAAAGAATCACAGCAATGCCAACAATGATCTCTTAAGCTGAAGCTTCTCCAGCTTTGCTCAACATATCCTCTGGGTGCTTAAGGGTGCTCCATCTAGTGACGCTATTACTGGGAGACTTAAACACTCATGTGTGCAACAAAAGTGAGAGCTGGAGGGGTGTGACTGAGGGACCTCTGTGCAAACCACAGTTTGTCCATAATGAACTATAAATGATATATGTAATATTTCCAAACTGTTAAAATGTGTTCTGTTTGCTGATGATACCACTCTGTATTGCTCAGGTAATAACCTGGAACAGCTTCTGACTAGAGTGGAAAAGAACAGTGGAGAATATACTAAAAAATGGTTTCATATAAATAAGTTATTGTTAAATATAAATGAAATAATATGTATTATTTTTGGCACCAGACAAATGAAAAATGTATCTAAAATCAGGGTTAATGGAATTGAAATTGAAAACGTGTACGAAAAAACATTTCTAGAGAGATAATTGATAAGCTTTGTTGGAAGTCCCATATAAACCATGTGTGTCACGGTCTGGGTGGCAGACCGTGGGGGATGTTGGACCCAAACGCTGGACTTAGTGCAATGAACAGTGCATTTATTTACAGTGGGGGAAAATGTACACCATGCAATAAGTCTCCAGAGTGCTCCCTCAACTCCTGTGTTGTGTCTTGTCCCAAGTGCTGGTATTCCGTGCTCTCTGCTCCTGTGCCTACGCACACCCCGTGCATCCTGCAGTCCCGTGTTCCGCTTTCCTGAGGAAAAACGACAGACGCAGCTGTTATGGCACCAACTCCAGCAGGCATACACTGAACAGCACTATAAACACTGACATGGAGTCTAACTCAACGATCCTGCACCGGAGGAAGCTCCCTCGCTCTGTTAAGTAGCTCCCCCGACGAGCCTGATCAGAAGCAGGTGTGTGGGAACCTAGGCGTGACCAGCAGCTGGCAGGGCCACACCCATCAGGCCTGCAGGTGGCTGTCCTTCATCCTCCAGCCACACACACACGTACACACACCAGCATGGAACACAAGAGCACAGTGCAGCAAACATACCTCCAATACAACAATAATAATAACAATAGCAATAACAATAATGGTCCACACTCTTCACGGACCCCGAGTCCCTGGAACCGGATCCGTGACAATGTGAAAACAAAAAAGTTAAAAACCGTTGCTATTCTGTACAAAACAAAAGATGTCCTGAGCAAGAATTCATTATAGACGCTTTATTGTTCTCTTTTGCTTCTGCTAATAGCTTTTTGACTAGCCTTATCGCCTGCTTTCTTGCTTTGTGGTAGATCTTTATTCTGTATTCACTGAGAGATTTAAATGTTAATCAAATAAATAAATTAGATAAGTGCACGTGGCTCCAAGATACTGTGGGCCACGGGTCAATGATCAATTTTGTAGTCGTATCATCAGATCTGCAGCCTAATGTACTGGACATGGTTGAATAGAGGGGCTGAGCTGTCAACTGATAAACACCTGGTGCTGAGTTGGATCAGGTGGCACATCTAAACATAGTGAGGGTGCTCTTGGAATGGATGGTCCGTGAGATCTTCTACTTCAGTAGAGCTTCAACAGCATTCTGAGGGAGACCGGGGCCCTAATTTCCTTCAGGATTACAGTTTTTTCTGATTGCTTAAGCACATTTTTTGTAACCATTGGCTAATTTTGCAAAACTCTTCACACAAATAAGAAAACCTGTCACCCAATAATCAAAACATTGTAGTTCTCTTGCAAAAGCAAACACAGCTAGATTAACTCCTCACACCTTCGTAAAAATGGTGTTTCCGTATCAAACAGTACACACAAGCCATCATCTACTAAGCACACAATGCGCCAACTGCACACTGATGGTATGAATACAAAACACATCTGGCTTTTGCTTTCTCTGTGCACAAGGTAGGCTATGTCAGTTTGAGCTCATACTGCTGTCATAGATCCATAAGCATAGAGGGATCCAAACTTCAAGTACTGGTGTTTATTCAAACACATCAAAACAAACACAAGTGTTTATTTCCAAGTATAGGATTATTTGCAATAATGACTATATGGGTTACTTGGTCTGCAGTGAACATGCTTCCTCTGCCCCAGCATCTGGTCATCTAGCAATTCTGTAAAGTCACAATTTCAGTATTTTTACATCAATGGTATTGGTGTGTTTCTCATTGGCATATGGCAGTGCTACAAATCTTAGTGCGAAGTGACTGTACTCACCGATTCTCATTTCAAGATGTCCTTATGGTACTTGCTACAGTGTAGCGGCTCGAGTTAGGCTGGACCCGTTGGCCAGCTACCCTCAGGGTCATTCCACGGTTGATGACATGGTCCACTATTGTAGCTCTGATGTCATCAGCAATTCTATTTCTTACTCTTCCTACCCTTCCTCTCCCCCCTCCTCATCTCCCTCTCCTCCTTATCCTTGTCGTCCTCTTCATCCTACTTCTTCCTCTCCTCCCTCCTCATCTTCCTCTTGCTCCTCCTTGTCCTTGTCGTCCTCTTCATCCTACTTCTTCACCTCCACGTCCTCTTTCTCGGCCTCCTCTACTTCTCACTCTTTCTGCTCCCTCCATTGTACTCCGCACACACAGCTTACCTGTATTATAGTGCTTAGGCTGATTGCAAAGTGAACTAATTATCTAAAAAAGTTTTCACATGTGAAAGTGTGCCAGACAGTTGGCAAATTAGTGTTAATGATAGCCATACATGTGTATACTTTTGCTAGGAGTGTGTTGGAAATTTGGTAATTGAGTGTTGGTAATTGACACACACACGCACGCACACACACGCACACGCACGCACACGCACGCACGCACACACACACACACACACACACACACACACATGTTTCTGTCTGTATTTCTGTGGACGTCACTTGCCAGCTGTCACTGAATGTCTCCCACGAGCACGTTTAGCTTTTTTAATGTTTTTCCCACTTGTTGCCCACTTGTTGCCCACTTGTTGCCCACTTGTTGCCCACTTGTTGCCCACTTGTTGCGCACTTGTTGCCCACTTGTTGCCCACTTGCACCTTTTTGTTTTTGTCTAAACCTGCACAAAGACAGAAATGCAGCATGAGGCCAGTCTCAGCGGTGCATTCACAGCACTATATTTTCCATTCTGCCGATTATTAATAATGAAGCCTGTTATTAAAGAAGCACTAATAATACTGGAGCTGTTAACACACACGCTTACACACATGTGAGCAGGAAAAGTATCTTTATTCAAATGCAGGTTTAAACCTCAGGACCAGCCACACCTTCTTCAAACTGTGAGACGAAGAATACAAGTTAGTAAAAGCTCAAAGTTCTTTGCATTGATGCTGTGAACATGAACGTGTGTGAAAGGTGTGTGTTGTTACAGCTTCGTACCTGCAGCTCACGAGACAAACATGTATTGGGTCTCAGCCTGGTCACCTGACAGAAACATGGTAGAAAAACATGAACGTGTCATTTCTCTGAGTCACTGATGGAAACATCAGCTTGTATGAACTGTTCAGTCTGATCCTCTGAAGTGTGTCAGTGTGCTGTTGGAGTAAAGCTTAGTTAGACTTGGACCTGGTTGGTAGTAGTCATAGATCTTGACCACGGCTGGCTTCAGGTTGTCCACTGGGAGCTCCTGGATGATCTCTAAGCTGTGGTTGATGGGTGTGTCCTTTGATAACTGGACGAGACAGAAACAATCGCAGACATAGTTTGTCCCAAAGATCATCATCTGGTGTCCCCACGGTGACTTTCACTTACCTCCTCTAAGTACACCAGAACGTGATCCTCCTTTTGCTCAACACGACTCACCAGGAGGCCACGTTTGAGCTGTGAGGAGATGACATCATTTTATTATTATCCTCACAATTATCACATGAGATGCACTCGTTGGTAGAATCTGTCTAATTACTCACACTCTTCAAAGACTCGGGGTCTGGGGAAAATCCAGAGAGCATTTTGATGTCCAGGATCACCATGTTTGTAGTTTCCTCCTTTCCACTGTACCTGTGTTTGAACAGTGTGATTATACTGACCTGTGTGCACACTTGCTTTTCATCTACCAGCAGTTCCTCCACACGGGTAAAGAGCGCTCCTCTAACCTGTCACATACTTACAGTGATTGTATTTGCACAGTGAATTTGGGTCGAGCAGATTCACTGGTGTTGACCTCTAGATGGACTTTCACACTGAGAGTGGTGACATCAGCAGGTGTTGGGATGTTGTAGGTGGCAGAAATCTGGGAAACACACTTGGGTCACGTGTGGAACAGAACTAATCACACCTCAATGCACCCTGCTGTCACTGTTCTACACCATGACACATATTAGCACACATACTTTTATAGTCATACCTATATGTCTATATTCATCTTAATATGAGGATCTCTGTTATATCTACACTCATTTATACGAGTGCTTGATGTTTGTTGTATATTTGCTGCTATGACAACTCAGTTTCCCTCTGGGATTAATAGTTTCCCTGATTCTGATACAGACAGAAAGTTCATTTGTTTTTGCTCAGTTCTCCAATTTAGTTTAAAATAGCATTGTACTCTCTACAGTTATTACTGCCAGGTCTAATGTCTTTATTGTGTATGAAAATACATGTGCAAGATGAGCTTTATTACATGTGACAATGCTAATGCTCTCTGAAGTTGTATAAGGAAAAAGAAAAAGAAGAAACCCTTTCTCTGACATCAACCAGGAGCTTCTCACGTGATGCTGTCACTGACCTGCACTGAAGCACATGCAGTGCCCTTCACCTCCAGCCTGTATTTTCCTGACACGTCCTGCAGCGCCTCCTCCTGGTAGAGCAGTTTGTTGCCCTGATTTACATCAAACGTCAGCTGACTGCTGGGAGCCTGAACTGTCACTGTGCTCCAACCTTCAGCACTGAACACCAGAGTGGAGTAGAGAGCCAGAGCCTGAAGAGCCACCACCGTGTCCTACAGGATGGATTCATTGTGGTTAACACACACAGCATGTGTCTCCATATTTCATGGGCTTAAGTGGAATAGACATTAAGTTAAAACGGCCTGTGTCACTTTGAGACCCTCTCACAAAAGAGATCCTTAATCTCAAGTTTTCCAAAGTTCACTTCCTGGTTAAATAAACGTTAAACAGGTTAAAATATCTTTAACTGAGAATTATCAAAGTATAGAAATTACAGGTATAAACTCGCAGGTGATCTGTTATTTACAGGCTGTTACGTGTAGTTGGTGTACAGAAGTCTGAGGTAACATTGCTATTCTGTAAAAACAATGAATTTTTAGACTTAAATGTCATATTCTAACTAAAGAATAAAAACTTCTCTGCCTGGCTAAAACAAATCTGTTTTACATATCTGATAGAAAACTGAAAGCTTCAGTATTATTTCTTCTGTCCCTGGTTTTGTCTAAGACTGTACTCAAAGATGAGCTTCATACTGTTCGGGTGGTGTCGTACCTGAGTGGAGGAGAAGCCTCCGTAATAGTTCTGCTGCCCAGTCAGCCACCTGATAATACCAGAGGCATATCCCAGATCCTCAGCAGTCGGGGAGGCGCTGAGTTTGGCCAACAGCACATAAGAACTGATCTCCACTGACAGGGAGGCTGATGTTTCTGCTGCTGTCTGAGACCAGTAGAGGAAACCTCCTACAAACACAATAACAGTCACGGTGATGCTAATGAAGCCTGAATGATGTCCTGCTAAAGGATGACTCACCTTCCCTCACTGCAACTGTGTCTAAGTGCTGCAGAAGGTGAGCTCGGGTCTCCACGTCTCCTGCCAGAGTGAACACATAGGCCAGCAGAGCTGTAGTGTAGGTGTTGCTCAGGTCACTGAGAGACTCCTTGAGACAAGCCAGGCTCTGGATCATCACAGGATCCTTTAAAAGATCAAAACAAAGAACTTTAATGGACAAACAGAAACCTTCTTTCATTAAACCCAGTGTGAGAAGAATAGGAGGCAGAGTTCCTGATTCAGTCACTCAAAACATCAGCGTGATAATAGAAAACACAGCAATTAGAGGAAAGTACAGATCAAGCAAAGACTGGAGCAATCTTCTAGTAGTATTTACAATATAAAAAACATATTGAAAAAACACTGTACAGGTTGGGTGGTGATACCAGTCCTTGCTGGTGAGAGTTCAGGTATGTGGATGACACCTGGGTGAAAATCAATTCTCAGGACGTTCCACAATTCACAGATCACATTAACTCAGTGGAACGACACATCAAATTCACAAGGGAGGATATGAAAAGTGTCAGGTTAGTCTTCTTAGACAGTGAGATTTCCATCAGTAATGGAGGACATTTAAAAGCTGATGTGTACCGTAAACCTAAGCTCCAGCCGATCCAGGAGAGAAGGACAACTGCTGCCTAAGTGAAAACCTGTAGTGATCCCGTATGTGTCAGGAGTATCGGAGCAGCTGAGGCACATTTTTTTCTAAACACTGTGTCTCTGTGGCTTTTAAACCCCAAAACACGCTGCACCAAAAACTGCTCCACCCCGACACAAACAGAGTAACATAGTGTACGGTGTTAAGTTCCAGAAGGATTGCCAGGATCTGTACATCGGGGAAATCGAACAACCTCTGGCTAAGAGGATGGCACAACACAGAGGAGCTACCTCGTCAGGCC
The DNA here is from genome assembly GCF_965226115.1 of Aulonocara stuartgranti. Classification (NCBI taxonomy): domain Eukaryota; kingdom Metazoa; phylum Chordata; class Actinopteri; order Cichliformes; family Cichlidae; genus Aulonocara; species Aulonocara stuartgranti. The sequence continues at coordinate 79,168,784 of NC_138941.1, read as the reverse complement.
AGGACTCTGCAGTCTATTCACACCTACAGACCAGTGGACACTCTTTCAATGATGAGGATGTAACATCCTGGACAGGGAGGAACGCTGGTTTGAGTGTAGGGTCAAGGAGGCCATTTACGTGAAAAAGGAAAGACCATATCTGAATCGAGGAGGGGGCCTAAGGTTACATCTTTTGCTATCTTACAATGCTGTGATTGCAGCTATTCCCCAACTCTCTGTGAATGGTACTCATGGCCATTGATCAGTGGTCTTTGATCAGTGGGTTTTGGTCAGTGGTTGTTGATCAATGGTCATGAGAATTTACATAATTACGATTAAGGAACTGACCCCCCAGCCCACTGTTCCTTCCTGACTGCACTCCATGAGCATCTGGCAGCATAAATTAACCAGCTGTTAGTTGACGAGAGACACCCAGAATGGCTAACTGTAGGGCGGATAATCCTGAAGGGAACGGTCCCATCCAACTAGGCCAGACAGTCTTGAAGGGATCGGTCCCATCGGTCCCATCCAACTACTGACCAATAACCTGCCTCAGTACCACATGGAAGCTCCTGTCAGGCATCATAGTGGCTAAGATGAACAGACACATGTTCCTGTGCCTCACTCATTGGCAAGAATACCAGAGGTGCAAAACACCAGCTACTTGTAACAATCAGCCGAGACTGCCTGGATTGATTACAAGAGGGTCTATGACTTAATGCCCCACAGCTGGATCCTGGAATGCCTAGACCTGTACAAGATCAACAGGACTTTAAGAGCCTTCATCAAGAACTCAATGGGGATGTGGCATACAACACTAGAGGCCAACTTCAAGCCCATAGCACAATCACCATTTACCAAAGAGATGCTCTGTCCCTATGGATACTGACTACGGAATAGAGCAGTTGTCAGCCATCTCCTGTACGTGGATGACATCAAGCTGTATGTCAAGAGTGAACGAGACATCGATTCACTGATCCACACCACCAGGATATACAGCAACGGCATTGGAATATCGTTCGGACTGGAGAAATGTAGTCGGATGGTAACAAAGAGTCAGAACTGAGGGAATCGAACTACTAGAAGGCAACATTGCAGACATAGAGGACAGCTACAAGTACTCCAACAAGCAAATAGGAACCCCAAAGAGGCTGCTGGGAAAGCTGCAACCACCAAGTACCTGCAGAGGGTCAGGCAAATCCTGAGGAATCAGCTGAATGTTAGAACAGGATCCGGCCTATCAAAACCTACGCCCTGCCCGTCATCAGGTACCCTGCTGGGATAATAAGCTGGCAAAAGGAAGAGATAGAAGCCACTGACATCAAGACAAGAAAGTTCCTAACCATGCATGGAGGGTTTCACCCCAAGTCCAGCATGCTAAATGGAAGGAAGGAGGCCAGGGACTGGTGAGTGTCAGCACCACATTCCAAGATGAAACAACGAATATTCACGAGTACGAGGAAGATGGCTCCAACTGACAGCGTGCTCAGTGAATACCTCAGCCAGCAGAAACTCAAGAAAGAGGAGGAAGGCGAGGAACCATCATGGAAGGACAGGCCCCTGCACAGTATGTACCACCAGCAGATAGAGGAAGTAGATGATACCCAGAAATCCTACCAGTGGCTGGACAACGCTGGACTGAAAGACAGCACAGAGGCACTAATCATGGCAGCACAGGAACAAGCTCTGAGTACAAGATCCATAGAGGCTGGGGTCTATCACACCAGGCAAGACCCCAGGTGCAGGCTGTGTAAAGATGCCCCAGAGACAATCCAGCACATACCAACAGGGTGCTAGACTGCTGGTTAAACCTAACTCCATGGCTCAGCAGCACAAACTCTACTCCTTTTTTTGTTGAATACCTTGATATTCTTTGACTCTACTCACATGTTGGGATGTATTCATTTCCAAGAAGGCGGCAGTAACGTACGCACTGAGAGTCACTTCATCAGATACACCACCCTGTCAACAGAAGACATCATAGACACTTTATCATCAGTGCACCAACATTCAGGGATATGAAGTCATGAAAATGATTTTCAGCTGCATGTGGTTTTAGTATCAGCAATGTCTTGATGCATGTTCAAACATCCAGCTAAAGAGATGAACGGGAAGTTGATTTTGTTCATCTGGACATTGTATTTCCAGTGAGATGGATGTTTCTTCACCTCAGGTTTCCCCAACCTTATAAACAGTTTGTGTAGTCATCTAGTAATCAGAAGGTTGGTGGTTTGATTCCCCGCTGCTCCAGCCTGCATGCCAAATATTTGTGGGCAATATACTAATCCCAAGTTGGTCTCTAGTGCATACTTTGTATTTTCTATAAATATGTGTGAATGCTACATAGAAAGCAGTGCTGCTGTGAATGGAACAAGATGTATGGAAATTATTTCTTGAATAAAATAATAGAATATACTGATGTGAGCTATTACAGTATGTAGTACAGTGTTTTCCATGTATGCATGACATTATTAATAAAATTTGTTAAATCCAGACTGGAGGCTGTTTCCACAGTCTAACAGCGAAGAACTGCAGGTTACCTTCATTCCGTTGTTGAAGAGTTTCCCAGACTTTTCAAAACAGCCATTTTCTTGTTGTTTATGTTGCAGCCAGGTCTTAGACTCTTCGATCTTTCTGGGATCAATAAAGACGAAAGACTGAGCTTTGGCAAAACTTCTTACCACAAACGCAGTCAGCCTGACAGAAAGAAAACAACACTTACACGTCTTACAACGATGGAAATGTTTGGCTGCGAGGTCACATTAAGAGAAAGAAATACTGATCATTTTGAAAATAAACTTGAAATTTCAAGGTTAAATTTGAAAATGTATTTTGAGACAAAAGCAGAAATGTGGATATCACAGTTATTTCAGGACAAACTGCCACGGTTGCTTTCCCCTCTGAATTAGTGAAATCGTACTTCAGACTCAGTTTTAGTAACAAGGAAGGAACTGATGTCATTGTAGCAATAAAAACAGCGTGGCAGTAAGTATAAGTACACTGAAAAGCAGAAAGTGGTGCAGAAAGCTGCATGTGGTTAAATTTGTATAAAAGGAAATGGCTGCTAATGTACAGATGCAAGGATACCGATGGTTCCACGCTCGTGGAATAAAGAGGATCTATGCTGTATCACAAGACCACTGATTGATTTCACTACATCTACTCAAGGCATTTTATACAGGGTATAGCAGTCGTTTGAAACAACAATCATTTCAACTGTTTTCTTAGATTTGAATTTGACTTTTTTCACAAAACAGTATTAAGACTTTATTATTGAAATAGTATTTAGACTTTTTCTTAAAGTAAAATAACTTTAAGCTTTAAAATTTGACTTTATTCTAATAATGATCAATAACATTTTTATGTGGCTCTAATACTCCTTCCTACCTACTAAATTACACAGTATTAACCAAAAGGTATTGTTAATGTTGGCTTAGTCAAAGGATTAAATGGAGAATTATTTTAAGTATTAGAGGTAGACATGTTTATGTTATTAATGGGTAGTCAAACTTCAAGAAACGTCTTCTGTTTGGTGGGACATTTAAAAACCAGTGTAACCTCTCTGGTTTGTGACATGTTTGATCAGTGATGTTCTCACCAAGTGTTTCCTGGTCCTGTTCCAAATGTGGTGTAAGCACCGTCAGCACTTTTGTAGTTGAGCTGTCTTTGGTATCCTGTAACAACAGAGACGCCATGATCGAGACATTGTTGCTATGGTGATGATTGGACTCCATTTGTTTATGGATCTGCATGTGTACATCGAGATTTGGGAAATTCAATGACTCTTGCTGACAGATGAGGAAAATGACACATTTGACCAAGAGCTGTGGCTAATGTTCTGCCTCCTGTCGGCTTGTTTCTTGAACCGTGTGTGTTGAAGTGATTCAAATGATTTCCTTCTTAGAGGAAACAATAAAAACTTGCCACTGGTGAGGAAGTTAGTAGCTTTTTCCATGATGGCTGCGGTGAGCTGCTGTGTGCCTTTCAGGTAGTGGAGGATGTAGATGTTGGGGGCCAGGAGAGCCATGTTCTGCTCCCCACATCCATACGGCATCTGCAGCAATCCATCCAGGTTCTTCAGAGCCCGGCCGAGGATGTCACCTGATCAAAAACACTGATTCACTAAAACTAACGTAAAACAACTTTGTATTATTGGGCAGAGATAACCTGAATACTTCAATATGCAATTTTAAATGATGATTTCATTTGCTGAGCGAAAAAACATCCAAACTGAAAATCGTAGATTGACTGAGATTAACCAAATATTTCTGGGAAGACTGAGTTTCATTTCACCAACCAGACCCAGGCCTGATTAAGGCCAGACCTGCTGGACCAAGAAATCACTCAAGTACAATCTGTTTGACAAAGGGAAGCAGGCTAAAAGACGTCCAGAAGAAACACGTCGTTGCCATGACCAAAAGAAATTCAAAAATAGGCGAGAAGTCTTGAGATCTATCAGTTTGGACAGGATTAAAAACAATTTCTACAGCTTTGGAGCGCCAGTGCACCATGTTGGAACCCATTATCCACAAACTGAGAAAACTAGAAAAGATGTGGCCGAAATTACTCCATTAGCACATCGACGACTCACCGAAAAAGTCAAGTGAATCCCAACAACACCCAGAACTGAAGGCCTTGCCTTCCTCTGTAAAGGTCAGAGTTTACGATTCAACAATACAAAGGAGACGGGGCAAAAACAGCATTCATGGACAAAACCACTGCTGACCAAGAAGAACACAAAAGCTTATCTCACATTAGCTAAAAAACATCTCCATGCTCCACAAGATATTTGGGAGAATATTATATGGACTGAAGAGAAAAAGTTTTGAGTTTTGTTGCATTTGGCTTAAAAGTGACGCATCATTTCATAGAAAGAACATCATACCAACAGCGGTGGTAGCAGTGTGATGCTCTGGGGCTGTGTGGCGTAGGTTTGCAGTGTTTTGTGTTGTTTCACTTTAAATTTGTTTAAAAGGAAAAAGCTGAAAATGTAAATAGTTAAAAGTTGAAATGTGATTCTGTATTTATTTATTTATTACATTTTATGTGGAGTGAATAAATAAAAGTATATTTATTGTAGCCCCTAGAGACAAAAAAGAGTACAAAGTCCAAAACACTTAAAAACTCAGAAACACGTAAAAACACAACAGAAGGGCTCCAGGATGCTGGGCGCAGTGTTGAGCTTTTGTTACCTACACAAGCCAGCAAGTACCAACAACCGGATTTGGTGTGTGGTAGTAACAGGTAAAAGAACATTTTTTTTAAAATTATTTGAATATATATGAGTGCTTGTGTATAAATACACGAACAATACATATATGATTTCAATTGTGTAATTTAAGTGATCTAGGTAGCTCTGTTTTGAAGGTCAGTTAACGCTAGAAATGTGTTTTGGACTTTGTTCATTGTCTCTAGGGGCCACAAAGCACGCAATATATAAACATATAAATAAATCCATGTTTTTTTTTTTCACATTAGTAATTTCTTTTGTGCATGATTTTATTTTGCTGTTGATAATAAATTAATTAAAGCAACAAAACAACCTGAAGAGCCGGTTGGGAGCTGAAAGTCCCGGCTCTTTTTAATGCGCCGAGCCGAAAGAGCCGGTTCTCCAACAAGAGAAAGAAATCCCCTCACTATCTTGTAGCTGTGTTGTCTTAAATTGGTCATGTGATTTTGACGTGTCGGCACATACGTCGACCCCAGAGGGTTAAGATGGAAAATGATCCAGGACGCCAGAAAGTGGTCGAGTCAAAATCTGGACTTAAATCCTACTGACATGATTCTGCATGACCAGAACGATTGCGCTGGAAAAGCCTCTGGTGTGACTGGGCCAAAACTCAGCGTTTCAAAAACACTTATGACTAAAGCTAGACTGCAGTTCTTCCTGCACAGAATGGCACAAACAGCCTTTTTGGGGTCCATTTCTTTTTCACACAAGGCCAGGAAGACGTGGGTCTATCTATAAATGAAATCATCTTTTAAAAGCTGAATACGGTTTTTACTTTTACTTGAACATGACGTCTCTTTTATTTTCTGTTGTTTTAGTAATTTGCCTTTTTAACAAAGCTTTAACCTGCCATATTTTTATTTGGCTGAATCAAAATTGAGATGAAATCATGAGGTTTACCCAGGACTGATACAGAAGTGCGGGCAGATCCTTCTATCACATTCTCAGGCAGATGTATCTCTGCTTCCTCCGTCAGCGGGCTTCCTGTGTACAGACACAACAAAAGTCCAATCAGGAAGTCACGACTACAACAGTTACTGTCCAAAGTCACCAGGTGGCCTGATCTTCAGCACATATCGTTACATTTTGTGAAAGTAAAAGATGAAAATTTGGCACATTTTATGTACACAGTGCACTCCACTGCTAATTTAGGTCATTTGTTTGCTGACATTATTTAACTGGTGTTGCTGATGGACATCACACTGACCTTTTGGACAAAGAAGCCAGTTGTACGTCTTTGTCGTCTCAGTTCCCTCAGCCTGAGGAAAAGTGTCTTTAAAATGAGTAACAATTTAAATTTTATGAGTAAAAATGTTTTTTCTCGTCTCGTATTTATGACACTGACCTTCACTATGAGAGATTTGGTGACCACGTCGATGCGACCTCTGTCTGGTACGCTCACAACCTCATTATCACATGACACATGGGACGCTACGGCCTCAGCAGACACAGTCACGTTCACAGCCCCTAAAAGCAGCAGCACAGGTCACCTTCTTCGTCTCTCCATTAAAATAAAGGTTACCGAGGTTATTTTACAGATTTTGTAGAAACTAGAAGGAAATGTGTTGGGACAAAAGGAGGCGGTTAACTGTGATCACACTAGATCTAAATCTAGATTTAATGTTGGTTCTAAATCAAAGATAACATCTAACTGAAAATTTTACTGCATCAGGTGTGAGAAACATGAGCTAGAAAATAAATAGTCCAAAATAATTTCAGGGTCCTGCTGGAGGCAGTAATGTAAATCATAAAAAGTATCTAGTAAGAGACGATGCTTCTGACACTTTTAGGGCCACATACAATAATGTCAATTTGGCTGAATTTAGAAAACTGCAGGTCATCCTTAACACATGCCTGTAGCTAAATTCAATTTTATTTATACAGCGCTAAATCACAACAACATTCTTCTCGAGGTGCTTTATATTGTATTGTAGGCTGCCGGGGATTCCCATGATGCATTGAGTTTTTCCTTTCCAGTCACCTTTCTCACTCACTATGTGTTCACAGACCTCTCTGCTTTGAATCATATCTGTTATTAACCTCTGTCTCTCTTCCACAGCATGTCTTTATCCTGTCTTCCATCTCTCACCCCAACCAATCACAGCAGATGGCCCCGCCCCTCCCTGAGCCTGGTTCTGCCGGAGGTTTCTTCCTGTTAAAAGGGAGTTTTTCCTTCCCACTGTCGCCAAAGTGCTTGCTCATAGGGGGTCATATGATTGTTGGGTTATTCTCTGTATCTATGAAGCACGTTGTGGCGACTTTTGTTGTGATTTGGCGCTATAGAAATAAAATTGAATTGAATTGAATTGAATTGTAAGGTAGACCCTACAATAATACATAATTTGTTGCGTCTGACTTCACTAACTGATTAAGATATAAATCATTTGGATGGAAATGAAACTGCAAGCAGTCTTTTGTATTATATATCATTATATATACTGTCCAAGGGAAGCATACATAATGGAAATAATTGATGAGAATTGAAAGGCAGGTTACAGAATGATTTATAATTAGTTAAGACAGCTGCATTGAGTAAACCATGAGGATGGAGGCAGCTTCTACTCTCAGAGTGGAAGGATAGAAGTGGGAAATCTAGGCCTTGTAGACCCAATAGCTGTGTCCCAATTCAGGGGCCACATCCTCCTGAGGCCACATTTGAAGGCCGATTACGTCACAGCTACACGCTGAAGGCTGTCCAAATTCAAAGGCTGCTCCAAATGCGGCGAAAAATGTATCCTTCATTTCCCAAGATTTGAAGGATGGGTGGCCCAAACTATCCCAGAATTCATAGCGCATTCCAGTTTCCAACAATGGCGGCCGCTACTACGTTTTTTTAATATTATTCTTATTACTCTTTTTGGGTCACAAAATAAACTTTTAACATATTTTCAGGAGAGAATGTAGCTATGTAAACTTCAAATATCTGCTCGGTTTATCAAGATATCACATATTTGCAAAAGTGCTTCGACGTTTTCGGACCCACCTGCTCGATAGCTGACCGGGAGGTCAAGCCTCACTAGAGCCTGGTAAGAGATCACCGCTGTCTTTGGCTATAAGTCATTTAGATAACTTAAAACTGTTATTGTTTGGCTTTTTTCAGTGTTTTATTTGTTCCCGAGTAAATCGGTTTGGCTGAGATTAAAGTTACAGTTTTCACACAGCTGAATAAGCGTCAGACAGAAAACTGATTAATCAGAAACGTGAGATGGTCGAGAATTTACTCCAGTGTCCTGTTATATTTTAGATAGCAAGGAGAAGACAGGTGAGTTTATTAAACTCCACCGAGACGGCAGTGATGCGAATCTGAAGGCTAGACCGTCCAATTTCACAACCTGGCACTTCCGGTCTACCCGACCTTCTAAAGACCCGACCCACATAGACCGCGAAGGCCGGGTCCTCTGAAGGATGCAGCCTAGGAATTGAGACACAACTAATAATTCTTTCTGCCCCACTCCCAACACAGGGGTTTATAGTCTTGCTTTACCTCAATTTTCAACTGTGCTCGCTGGCACACAAACAGGATGTGTACTCAGCCTGCCACACAGCGGTTTCCTGGCAGTGTGGAGGACCAAAGCCTGATTCTCACCTAAGGCTGTTGGGATCATGGTCCACCTGAGGGTCTTGCGCTCGTTGGCACACAAACAGGATGTGTACAGATCACCAGAGAGAGGCGTGAGGGTGTAATCTGAGGACGGCCCAGGAGTGACAGTAACCTGTACGAGGAACACAGACATGGCTACGTTTAAAGCTGAGTTCAAATGTGAACACATTTCTAAGCATCTAAACAAATGCACAAGTTTGATGTTATGAACTCATGATCAAAGTAGACCTTCATTTTACTTGGATACTTTAATCACTCCCTTCCTAATCGTTTCCCTCCATCTGTTTTCTTACAGCCTCCACACTAAACTCTGTTCTACAAGGTGCATGAGCGCACAAAGAAAGCTAGAGGAGGGCTGGTAGTGTAAAGACATGTGATTGGGCAATCCTGGTGTCTGTGCTTGCAGGTGAGCTTGCAGGTGTTGGTGAGCAGGGGCCCTTCAAGAACGGCCTGCATCCTGCATGGTTATATTGCCAAAGAAAAGATATTTTCTATTGTATTTTAATAACTATGATATAAATTTTGCTTAGAAAGTCATGTTTTCAGTATGGCTTTCCTTGGCTATGAACAGACATGTATCTAAACACTTTAATCATTCATTACCATGATGCAGCTGGTCAGGTAGTTAAAGACAGTCGCCCTCAGTTCAAAGTGCTCCCCCCGGATGATGGAGTAGGGCATGGTGAGTTCAAGGAAGAAAGGTTGGAAGACTTTCATTTCTTTACGAGGAGCCAAACCAAAACCCTGAGAGGACAAACAGAAAGCCTCCGTCTCCCAGGTGGTGATGGTGTCTGGGACAGTCAGGGACACGCCCCTTTTTCCATCGTCTCTGAAGCAGCAGATACACACAAACATATTCTGTAACACAATCAAACATGTTTTTATGTCTGTAAATTACTTGTATAACAGTGTAGTTACATCCTGCAGTGTGAATGACTTGTATATGTTGCATTGACAAAGTAAAAGAGCTCCACGGTGCTGATGACAGTGAAATAATATATCCCACAAAACTTTAAATATGACAAAACATCAGGATGAAGCATCAAAACATGCTCAAGAAAAAACTCACAATTACTCTATTTTCATGTTTTTCATGTGTGCAAAGACACAGCAGAAAGTTCACATGGGTTTCTAAATGTGATCGTATAAACTTTTTAAAATGGAATATGCACCAGATCTCTTCACAACAGATACTTACCCAACTTCCACCAGATCCCAGATCCACGTCTCAGGGAAGAAAGAGCGAGCTGTCTCTATTGGTGCAGCTTCAGGAGGAAGCTGCCCAGCAGATTCCAGACCAGGACTACTTAGTTGAATAGAATATTGTCTAGACAGGGGAAGTATAACTAAATAAAAAGAGAAAAAATAATTACGTGTTTTCTTTTTGGTAAATACAAAGAAAATTTATAGCCAGACACAACACAAACAAGTGAATGATTCACCGGAGGAGACAAGATAGCTATCACGGTAGACTTTTCCTTTGAACTTGAGGCATGAAGGCAATCGAAAAACCAAGTTTGTCGCCATCTTCAGTCCGACTTTCTACATATTTCAGCAGCACACAAAGATCAGCAAAAACTGGTGCAACAACAAAAACTATTGTATTTACGTTATGTTTGACGGACTCACAGATATACTTGTATTTTACCTGGAAAACTGCATAGGCATCATTTTGCTCTTGACTGGGGTGCGGCAAAACATATCTTTTTGGTCTCACATTAAGGCAGTCTGTAGCATCATCAACCTCATACGGGATACCTGAGGATTTCTTGAGTGGGAGCAAGTCAAATATCTGAAAAGAAAAGTGCAGTTCAGCAAAAGCTCCTGCCTGCCTGGTCACATTTGATCCACATGTGTTTTTTTAACTCTTACATGTAAATATGAGTACAGATTAGGTTCAAATGAATTGCTAGATTATCTAAGAAGAATTCTGAAAAAAAAAAGATTAAGTCAGCAGTAAGTGTCCGCAGACATGAGGTGTTATAGTTGAAGTATCTGTTCACCAAATCTTACAGAAGTTCTACAATTTTACTATAAACACCACATCGTTCTTAGTGACTTATATGGCTACAGTAAGTGTTCTCCATTTGAAGCTGTCTCTGTAGCTCCTTAAACTCACTAAGTCTCACTTTTTCCAGGTTTTGCTGTATGTTTAACATCAACAAATACTCGTGTATTTGAGCAGTTTTGGTGCAAAGTTAAATTCTTCTCAAGTAAAGCAGACAGTGATTGGCAGGTCATACACTTGTTTGCATGGTTGAATTATTTGCTAAAAAAAAAAGGTCATGATCCTGGATTTATCTCCATGCTGAAATATTAATTTGCTCAAAAGGAATTAATTTTATAAGATTAAAATATTGCAACCACATGAGCAACAAGCATGGTACTTACTTACTCGCTAGAAAGACTGTCATCACAGACACATGCATTTGTAACCTTGTATTTTTTATACCAGTTTGCTTTAAGACAAACTCAGCATTTGACTGTTTAAAACAGTTCAATGTACGACTGCCCAAAGAATACTTATCAGGACACAAGTACCAGAGCGAAGGCCTGAGCTGCTGGTAACTCACGACACTACGGGTTCTGGAAATAAGGGATGTGTCCACCTCACTGGTGTTAATATCAGCAGTTACCTTATCTGCATCCAGAGTCTTCCCAGGCTCCTTGATGAGAACGCTCTTGTCGATGGCGCTCACACCACACAGAGAACGTGGCAGGGCCGTCACCTGCATGTTGGTCTCTTCACCTGGGACGGCTGAAGACGGTGAAAACTCCACTGACACCTGACACACACAAAACACCCATAGAAGTTTAGTGACTGTGATAACTCCCCACTCACTGCTGGCTAAATGAGCTGCTTCACTGTGGTGAGTGACAAATCATGAGTCCCATGTGATGGCTGTAGCCCACGTTGGACACTGTATGAACACTGTGTCAGTGTTAGATAGGTAGGACTTGCATCATCATTGAAAAAGTGCTTGTATAAATGGGAGTGAGCGGGTCATGAGGTCATATAAAGAAGCAATTTGAGTCCCCAGGTAGAGTAGAAACAGCTGTGCAACAACCAGTCCACAACAACCAGTATATGCTAGAAATCCTGGAGATGACTTTGATTTGAACGACATGGCATGACTGCAGACACCAAACACACAGCACACCTCTAGAATTACACTCACCTTGTTGCTGAAGCATTTGTCAGTAGAGAAGTCAGCACTGTGGGCAATTACATCCTCACTTGGCAGGACGGCATAAGCCACAACCTGGAACTCTGGAGCCATCTCAGGAGACACTCTGACTTTAAAGGACACCTGGCCCTCATTCACTGAAACACAGGTCCAAACATGCATCCACAGATCAACAAAACAGACCAACGTCAATGCTTGGCTGTGGCATTTGTGGAAATATGGGAATTTTACCTGATCTATCTTGCACTTGAATCCGTGTTTGTCCTTGCATGGTGACAGCTCCTCTGGACAACACCTGGAAGACAGAAATCATTTAAAAACTAGAATGAACTAGCACTGATATCTGTGGACATCACTACCAGTGAAAGGTTTTGACACACCTTCTCATTCAGTGTTTTTTTTTTTTATTGTAATGCTTTCTACATTGTAGATGCACACTGAAGCAAAGAAAAATATATAAATAACTCTACACTCAAAAAAGTCAACTAAGGCCGTTGTTTGATTAATTCAATAGACATTTGTCTATTTAACATGAACATATTGAGTTTAGGTTTTTAAATCATTATCAGTTGTTGGTTTAACATAAAATAACAAAAAGTTTAATGAACTAGATTTGCATTCTTCAGTTCAATTAAATGTAATTATTTTAAATCAACAACTCTAAAACCGATGCCTAGTGCGCATGCTCAAACTTCCCAAAAGTGAAGAGGCGGGAACGCGGAGAAATTATATGTGTTCAGTGGACTGCCATTTCCCTCTGCGGAATCTTCCACAATACAGGTAAGTAATAAATAACTCAAAATATCTTAGTCAAACGAAGTTGTTTTGTCCATTAATTGTTTAACAATGTTTTTAATTCCAAATGTGTAAGTTGTCATTAGACAGCGGGAGTGGAGCAAATACAGTGAAAATCTGGTATTAGACGGTGCCAATCGGTACCGTCTAATACCTGATTTATAATCCGCTCTGGGTATATTTATACTATTATTAGCATTTCCACTTCATTGTTTTTCTTTTTTTTACCCGTTTTTGCAGTTAGTCTTATAGTGTTTTTAGCGGTTATTGATATGTTTAATTCAATATTTAACACGTTTGTAATTCACTTTCAAAGTAAATGAAGTTAGCTAAAGCTAGTATGGTTGTCTCATTGAACTTCTACCTAGCTCTGTTAGCATTCACTTTGGTTTTAAATGACGGTTATTGCAAGACATGGTCTTTGTTCACTTTTTTTATTATCATTTGCATTTTTTCTTTCTTTCTTTCTCTCTCCTTTTATTTTAAGCATTCGGCCTCTCACAGTAATGCAAGTTAAACTAGCATGCGCGATTTGCTAAATATTAGCTGTGTCCAAATTCAGGGGCTGCATCCTTCGAATTGACTTGATCGCTAGTGCATGGGGAAAAGAGCATAAACACGAGGTCAGAGGAAAAGGCAATGGCGGATAGTTATGAAAATTGCCTGTCGGACCTTTACCGCAACTACCAGCATCTTTATTGCATAGTGTGAAACACTGCTATTACATTTGGCAACAGATTGGATATTTATCTGTGAATTTTATATTGCAAGAGGTATTTATATGTATTTGTATTTTTTTTATACATTTGCAACAAAGTTTAAAAAAAAATCCACTGTGGAATTTTTATAAAATAATTTTGTCTGTTTTCTTTACCATAGTAACACCACAAAGAAAGCTGACCCCTTTTTCTGATTGTTTGTGCCTCCTCTTTAATACATGGTAAGCCTTTTACCATCATATATTTTTTATGATAGTTTTATGATTTAATCAAAGTGAAAAAAAGGTGCCAATAAAACTATCCTTAAAACTGCTTTTCTTTTTTTCTTTCAGTGACTTGTATGTGGCAGTGCAAGCGTTGTTCCATCAGGGAGAGTAGTAGGTACAAATTATTGAAACACTGTACAGGGCTTGCAAAATGGCTAGCCCGACGTCCCAGGGCTAGCGATTTTTCCAGTCGGGCTACCAAAATCTATCTTTGCCCTGCCCGTCGGGCTGTCATAAGAAGGAAAAATATATGTCAATGCTTTTGCATTCTTTCAGAAATGTAGCTGGGTAATTATGTCATTGGCATCGGTGAGCCACTGTCAATATGTGACATATTGAAATCGCGTTTGAATTCGCGCTTGTTTTTTGCTTTCACTTTGCAATCGCCCGACCTGTGTATAGAGAGCGACAGCACTGATCTGTGAGTGATGATAATTTGTGCACCAATTCCTCTGACATCGTCTTATTAATCGTTAGCTTACTATGCAAACATGACAAGTGAAATCTCCCGCAGCTTAAACATGTGAGAGGTTGATCGCGCAGAGAATCACTGAGCGTTATGTGAGTCCGTGTGTAAAAGCAGCAGGATATATATTTCAGTTCTGCTGAGCCAAATAAGACAGGTCAGGGTGAAGAAGTGACAGCCAAAGAAAAGCTTACCACAAAACGGAAAAGTTATGACAAATCAGACTATAAGGCAAAAAGAAAGTGCAGCTTTATGGTTTCATGGACAAAAGAATTTCTGTGGCTGCAACATGACGAGCTATATAACCGGGGCTGCACATAAGTGGTTCGCAGGTGCGCATTCGCTGTCAAAATAAAAAACGCACACAAGATAAGAAGTTGCAACGCGTGTTTGCATACATAAGATTTTCTGGAGGAGGACATATTTGTTTAGAACTCTTAAATATGTCGAAGAAGCTCCTTTAAGCAATTACTTTGGTTTTCCTCCACCTCCAAACAAATGTCAGAAGGAGTCTGAACCACAAAAGAAGCACGTATTCTCGCAAAAGTGGTTGCAGGAGGTGAGCTGGCTTCAAACAAATGATGAACGCACAGATGTGGTGCAGAATGTGCCATGAAAATCCCACTCTAGCGGACAAAAACAGTGCCTTTTATATGGATGCAAACGTGCGTTGCAACTTCTTATCTGTTGCGCGTCTTTTATTTTGACAGCGAATGCGCACATGCGGACCACTTATGTGCACCCGTGTAAATAACATAATGTTCTGCCGGGTGTGTTGTTGGTTTTCCCTCGATTCCTGAGTCGACAAGCGCCTTTGTTACTGGGACCAGTAATTTTAAGAAAGGCCCCCATTAGAAATGGATTATTGCTCAGTCTGCAATATCTTTCCCAGAACAAACACCAATTGCAAATAATATACTAAAAATAAACCTGAAAAATCTGTTTAGAACAGCGTACTGTGTTGCAAAGAGTGAACTACCACTGGTGCAATTTAGTAGTCTTTGCAAACTTCAAAAAGCAAATGGCCTAGATCTTGGTTCCACTTGCCTCTTACTTGTGACTTTAGTGGAAATTTCAAATTCAGTATCTGACACAGACTGATTCATGTCCTACACAGACAGCACTGATGTCTGCATGGTCTTCTAAAAGCAGCTTTAGTCAGCTTAGATGTGAAGTGAGTGAAATATACAGTTGCGTTTTTAATCAATGTATTTGTTCTCTATTGCGGATTGAGAAGGAGTTTCTGCGAATCACCACAAAGCCTCTGCTATCTACTTTCTTTGCCGAGCTTGACCAATACGCTCCACGCTTAATGGAAATCTTTCTGACCAAAGGAGGGACACGTGGAAAGAAAATAAGAGGTCTCATGCTTGCCATCTCCAAGGTTTGTATTAGGATTGAGTAGACTTTGTCATAGGCAGCAAAAATAACTTTTATTTGGAGATGAAGTTGTCAATTTTGTTTCGGCTTAACAAATGGTACATGCCAGGTTCTAACCTAAAGAATAATTATGCAAGTTAACTGATTACCCTAGCTTTAAGAAAAACAGACTGGTTTTGGCTCATATTATCTCCTCCTCCTCTCCAGCATGACAACATCCATACCAGACGAGCATGCATCTTGAAGTCTTTGTGCATCCACCTAAACGAAGACGTTAATAGAAGTTAATAAAGGAATACTTGGTGAGCCATTGTGACAGCATGTTGTCTGTAACATTCTCATACAATCTATTTTGTTTATTTGTTTAAAAGTCTAATCTTGTAAATAAACCACCAATGTATTATTATGCTGCCTCAATAGCATTTAATCATTGTGTAGTGTTACACAACACTTAAATGACACAATTAAATGTACAATAAAATTAAATGACAATTTGTGCTCTAATGCTACGTCAGAGCAAATACAATAGCCAGAACTCATAATGACTACCATCAGGTCATAACAATATTCAAAATGTCATTATGTTGTCGTCCTTTTATCACATTACACATGTATGTTTGTAACTTGCTGTCCCAGTATTTCTGGGAGTATACTGTTTCTAAAAAAAACACTCAACTTTAGGAATCGCATCATCCCAAAACTCAAGGTCAGGCAAAATCCTTTCAACAAATATGTCATTGCGGTTCCACACAACAAAGTCACAGTACTCTGCATTTGCAATGTGAAGCTGTGCCTGAATTTGGTAATAGTAGTCATGAGTTGGGTCCAGTGTGACATTATCCCCGTCACTGATGAGGCAGAAGCCCTTCTCCCCAGCACGCATGCGCAGGTTGACCGCATCTTTCTGAGAGTGTGGGCACTAAAATCACAGTGATGAGAACAACAATCAAGATTTATCTGATGAAACAGTGAAGAAGCAAAGATGATGGGTGTGGTCTGTGTTATCATAATCTCTCATTGCCCAAAACAAATGTCTATTTGACACAGACAATAAAGCCTCATCTTATCTTAATTGAACAATAGATTAGAAATTAGAAAAGGTATTTCCTGCATTTTTACTCAGTTCACTGATTCTTATGGAAAGATGTCACACCTATGGCCTTGACTACAACAGAGTCAATACCTTAATCTCGCAGATGCCAGTTCCATGACAGTCACAAGTGACTATCCCATCAGGGGAGGACCCCATGTATGGCCACTTGGGGTTCAGCCAGAGACCGCTGTCCATACATGAGAAGCCTGCATGCTCCTGGCTCATAAGCTTCTCATATGCTCCTCTGGCTTGTGCTTCATGTTTGCATCCATAACTATAAACAGTACACATGCCAAACATGAAAAGGAAATTATTACTTAGTATTGGATGTGTAAAACAGTAAAGTGATGTATTATACAATATGCCATTACCCTAAACTATACTTAGTTCTTACCCTGTATAACCCTAGCCGTATAAGCCTATAACTAACCTCCATCTTCATAACACTTTTTTAGTTACAGTTATGGACAGTTTCATACCCCAAATCTTAACTCTGCCTTACCCTACATCAAACCCTAAATACCTTGTAGCAGCTGTGGTGAACCTATATGCCTCTGGATAGCATATGGCCTTGATCAAGCTCTTTGATGGTTGCTGGGGGTTGGTCTTAAGAACTTGTTTCAGCTTAGAGGCAGTTACGCGTCCAGCTCTTTGCCTAAACCAAATACTGCTTGCACTCTGACTTCGAGTCGCCCTCTCTACAGCCTGGACTTGGGACAGGGTGAGTTCTTCAAGCTGGAAGTCCAGGCATAGCTCTTCAAGGTCTTTGGGGGGGAGCTGCAGTGTCTCTGGTGTTCTGTACTCAGGCACAGTTTTAGGAAGCATGCTAGACTGGGGGACAAATTCTTTGTGGTAAGGTTCCCTAGACATCAGTGCTGCACTCCTTGGACAGTTTTTGCTTAAACTCTCAAAAAACCTACAGTATGTCTCTGAATCTCTCTGCACTCTTGGGCATGGAAGTGATTTCCCAACCTTTTGTGTACTTGTGCAGCCATCAATGGAACACTCAAGCTTTCGTTTTTTTGACTTTGCTGAAGAGAAGTCAATCAGAGTTACTGGGCAAGCAGGAATCTGGAAAAATTAAGCCAAAGAAGATCATTAAAATTTAAAAAGCTCTTTTCCAAAACGCTATATATTCGTTTCCAAAAATATTCGAAATTGAACAGTGATGGCAGTGGAGTGAGTATGTGTGTTTTAGGCTGGGTATAGTGGTTGGTTGGCAGTGAAGTGTGTGTGTGTATGTTGGGTGGGGATGGAGGTGCCATGTGCTGGGTATAAAAGGAGTGGAAAGTAAGTAGTTCCATGTTGATGAAAATGTGGTGTGAGGAGTTGTGAGTATTGAGGAATGCATGAGAAATGTGAATATATAAAGTGCTGCAGTCAGGTGTGTGTGTGCGCAGAAAACAAGTGCTAGGGTGTTGAGGCATGCATGAGAAGGGTGTGATATACAGTATACGGTTCTGCAGTCATGGTTATGTTAGTCATGAAAAAGGAAATGGCTTTTAAATGCTGTTATAGCGTTTTGGAATAGAACTCTTCATTTATTAAAGTACTGCCTTTTGTCTGACCCCTCACCTGCAACCTGCCCGGCTTGATAAGATCTACCAGGAGCTTGAAGCCCCCGCCGGTATAGCCTACAGGGTCATTGAGGCACTCAAGCTTCCCCACCACGACAAGGTAGCAGTATTGGGGAAGATATTTTATCCTACTGTCACATGAAGTCCCAATATAACATTCTTTATCCTACATTTTGCTTTTTGGCTTACCTTTTTAACATGAGATGGCATCAGCCACTTGCACTGCTCTGATGTGCATGTCGCTCTCATTTTCACCCCAGCTTCAACTGCAAAAAGAACAGCTCCAACGTGCGAGCATGATTCTGATAGTCTGGAAATAGAGCACATAATCTTTTTAACATGAAATGCAATATTTACAGTACATTTTGATGATGCATAGCTTACTAATACTAATGTGCAATGGCACTTTATTTGAAGTAACATGTTTATTCATTAACTCTTTCTCAACAGCCTATAGAGAAATCATTATCTAGGTGATGACATGACTGAATAGTTCTACCCTCTATCTGAAAAATGCATCTGAGTGTCATGAGGGATCTAAGGCAATCACACAAATTCTTAGCTGATGAATTCTTAGCTAAAAGAAAACACTCTCTCCCCACTACTACTGAAGTACACCTGCAAAATGCTAGCAGTGCCCTATGCGTATATGTGTGTGTGTGTGTGTGTGTATGTGTGTGTTCTCATTGCAATAACATCCTACTTAATTAGGCTACTAACCCTGCCATACAATTGCAATGAGCTGCAATCACTTCTCCATCCTCCTTTGCAATTACCCAAGTCTTCAGAGGTGTCTCGTTAGACCGCTGAGAATGGTTTACCTTGAAACAAACAACTGTCACTCTAACGAAGTCCTAAGGATGTGGCATGTTTGTTGACGTTAAAGCCGCTACCGCTAACTGTTAGCGTGTTTAAGATAAAGCAATATAAGAACAAACACTCACCCTTGCAAACACCAAACTGTATCCATCACGGAGACGTTTTGTTCCAAGGTTGTGGACCCACCCGCTGACAAAAAAATTGTACGCCTCCAGACTCTTGAAAGCTTTCATTTGCTGCCTAGTGTAGTAAGAAGTCTGGAGGACCAAGTAGTTGGTGATATCCACAGCCTCGATAGTAGGCAAATCCTTTACTTCTGTGGTGTATTCGGACATTTTCAAAGAATACGGATCACGTCCGATATATTTTTTAACTATCTGTTTATATCTCTCCTGAGAAACGGGGTCTAAAGTTGCACAATAGCTGCTCTCCTGACTCTCCACAGTGTCCTCCATGTTTACTTCCGCCCTCCACTCAAAAATCGCGCTGCCTCCGCACGTCATCAGAACCACGTGACCGCAACCCAACTATTGGGGAAAGGATGTCTTGAATACCAAACAGTATTAAGCGTTGCAATAAAGAATTTCTGGAATTTGGTATTGGAAGGAAAGAAATTTATGCCTAGTTAAACTTGATACACAAACATACAATGCATTTAACATGCATCAAGACAATATTGCTTTTGAATCTGTACTTGGATTAAAACAAGTCCTGTTGTTTTTTTCATTGCTATGGTCATCAGTATTTGTAAATAGAAATGTCTATGAACTTTGAGCTGTTTAGTACTAACACTTCTATACCTGCTTTATTTTAGCAGCTGAGTTAGCCTTTTCTCGAGTCCTGTCCCCCTAAGTTACTCTTGCTACGTCCGACAAACAAATGGTTTCCTCTGCGCACCAATGGGTACCCGAATGTGCAAGCAGACATGCTTCATAATGTTCGGTACATTTACCTGGGAATGGGGCCATACACACTGTTTAATCCATTCACGTTGTTTTTGACTTTGTGAATGGAAAGAACACAACTCCTCCAGACACAATCTCTCGGCGTATCGGTGGGCACACCGCTTCTCCATCTTGCTTGAGGTTAATGTTTGTCAGACACAGTAACGGTTGCTATAATGTGTAATTGGACAATGGCCCTTTCGGGGGAGGGGCCGGTGAGAGGTCAATTATGCCACCTCTTTTGACATGAGAGGTGTATTTTATAATTTATGTATTGGAGTAATTACTAACAACTACTTTAGTGGTGTAATTTTCTGTTTATTACTTTGACTACTTGGATTTTATGAACAGCATAGAAACAGTTGTTTAAACAATCTCTTAAATTTTACTTTGTTGTCTTATACTTTTTCATGTAGGATACGGACAGCGAGGCAAAAAGCTGCATGGAGCAAACTGTGATGGGGGTGTACGTCATCCAGAAGGAGGGTGCTGAACCTGAAGATGACCCAGAGGACGTTGGTGTCCTGATTGAGGGTGTGGAGGCTAACACTGATTTTGGTAACATTGCACAAGCATGTGCTCTGTTGTTTGGACTCATATACTGTTTGAACCTGAGCTACCCACCAGAACTTAAATGCACCTTTGAAGTCCTCCAGAAGATACTTTTAAATCTTGATGGACAAAAGCTGTCTTCAAAGGTACAGTTTCTGAAAAACAAGCTTATGGGGTGAGAGCACTTGAAAATGACTGATAGGTCTTGAATGGTTCATTGGTGCAATGGTGATTTCCAATATATAATGTTAATATTTGAGTTGTTTATATTTTTTTCTTTCATTTAAATTTTTTTTTTTTAAGTTTTTGGATTCTCTCTGTTGGGCAATTCACCTTTTATACAGCACTGCAGATGATTTTTGTTTGTCCTTATATAGATGGCTCAAAATGGATCAGAAGTACTGACAGAAGTACTATGTTGTGTTTATGTATCAAAGTCCTGTAAAGTTTAAGACCACTGCCACCTGTTAAGTTCACTGTATTATTGTGTCCATTTTGCTTGCTAGCATGTTTTAAAACACAGCAAAACTATATTGCTAGCTGTGGAGGACTGCAACCAAAATTAAAAAAATAAATACAGAAATATAAAAATTGGTCAAACTAATAATTATTTCAATGAGATACGCCAAACAAATATAGATTTTCATCACCTATGGAATTTTTTGTTGTTGTTGTATTGCCCCCAAAATATTTCTAATTATTTTATTTTATTTTTCCAAATTCACACAATTCTATTTTGTCACATGTTTTAACTTGCCAAGTGGGAGATGTATTTTTATCTTTTAGTTTAATTTTTTTAAATGCAGTCGATATATTGAGCAAATTTTGCATCTGTTTTTAGTTGTGGAAGCTTTGGTTCCAACATATTACCTATGTAAATAAGTATTCTAACGTTTTACCTTTTGAAGTGGCATAATGCTTGCAGGTGTACAAAAATGGTAAGCTTTTATATTGTCCACTAAATCCAGTTAATAAAGATAATGTTATCATAATCTGATTGTGACTTTTTTTTGTAAAGTAGTGGGTTTCTAAATGTGTAACAAATGTAAACAAATCTAATTGAAATAATTTGGTTGAAATGAGTGAAATCATTGCCTTGATTAACAAAGTAGTTGTTGAAACAACAAGATTTAATTCTGTTTTCCTAAACTTTTTAAATTGTGTAGAATGAATTAAAACAAATTTCACTCTACATACTTAAATAAATCACTTCAAATCAATGTAAGTATAGCTATAAAAATTGGGTCTGTAACTTATCTTTAAACAGTTTAATTACTAAGAGCTGTTATTTCACTCCTTTTCTTTTAAGGTGCTCCGATGCTTTTAAGGTCTGAAGACAATTTTCTACAAGCAACTTTTAAAATTCATAAGATATCAGAATTTCAGCCACAAAACTGCACCAATTTACGCTCAAAAGTTTGGACACATACTTATTTTATGGTTTTTCCATATTTTCATGACTCTAAAACATAAAACATATTTACACTCAAAAAAATCTGTTGTTGGATGAACACAATTTAATCATGGCACCCTTTTTGCACACAATTTAACCAAGTGCTGTTCGAAGGGTTTTGAAAAGTATTTTTGTATTTTGGTATTTTGTCTTTACTCTGATTACAATGCTAAGTTAGCTTACTCCACCCATCTCCTAATAATACAGTTAAATTACAATTCAAAATACCCAAAAGGTCTTTTCTTAACATGCAGTTTGTCTCATATGTTTTTAAAAGATCCTGCGGGTGCCCACAACTTACACCAACATTATTATTTTTTTCTACTTTTTTAATTTTTAATTTCCTGTGATTATATGCTAAAAATCTGAACAATTTTATGTTGAGTCCTGGAAAAATGTTATTATAAAATGGTACATATCATTGCTTCTTTCTGCATGGTTATTTATTGAACATGCCAATCTTGTTTATTATCTTGACTAACTTGGGTGTGACCACTATCTGGTAATTGAACATTTGGAATTCTACCAACGCGGGAGACCACGTCCTATTGTGGCCACATTCGGCCACTTTAAACAAAAGCAGGGAATTAAAAGGAACGGACTTCAGTGTGAACGACCAGTTCCCCAAAGAGATCCTGGAACGACGCAGGGTCCTCTTCCCAATCCGACGCGGCTTCATCCAGAAGGGCTCCCGCGCTGTCATCGCTGTGGACCGGCTGTACGTGGATGGACAGCTCCACCGCGACCCCAACATCACTCCGTGGCTGTATTAACCTCACACCAGATAAGAATCCGCTACACCCTTTCCCTATCCACTCACACTAACTTGCATTAACTTAACATTAACATCTGTTTAACTTACCAGTATCAAATTGCATCTTAAGTGTGATATGATAGCAGAATTAACACCGTCACTCTCCGTCAACGGTTTGATTGGAATGTTTTCGGGGTTTGTTTGTTTTTTCTTCTCTCTTTTCCCCCCTCTTGTTTTTATGCTGCTCACCCTTGTCCTTGGTTTCTTTCTTTATTTCTTTCACTGCTTCGATTACCTGCTTCCACACTAGGGCTGGGTATCGTCACTGATTTCTAGAATCGATTCAATTCCGATTCACAAGGTCCCGAATCGATTCGATCCACGATTCGATTTAATTCGATTCTATTCAATTTGAATCTGGGAAATTTTGACAGAAATATTATAATTCAGATCAGTACATTTACATATTTTTGTATCAATAAAAAGGAAGCTGACACACGCAAGACTTTATCACAGGTGTGAGCGTCACAGCAGAGGCCTTTGTGTCAAAGTAGCTGAAGATAAAACACAGAAAAACATGAAGGAGATTTTCCTGTTCTGGGATTTTATAAAAATATTCTGCAGTACATCAAAAACGAAAGAAAACCATTAATCAACACATGAACATTACCTCTGATGTTACAGCGGTTTTATTAGAGACACGGCTAAGCATTTTGAATAATTTTAAAAAGTTTAAATTTGTTCAGTATTGAACGGCAGAAATGAGGTTTTCTTTTCGGAAGTATATAAAACGAAAAAAAAAAAAAAGTCGGCCGACAGCCTGTAAACAACGGTAGTCTTGTGCGTAACAAGTAAGCGAATAATGAAGAAAACAGATTTTTAGATGGGAAACTGTTCTTGAAGTACAGAGAGAGAGAGAGAGCGAGAGAGAGAGACAGACAGAGAGGGAGGGAGAGAGAGAGAGAGAGAGAGAGCTGTGCATCTTGGACGAAGCAAAACAGTAAAAGTCAGAGTGAATTCATGACGATGTTTATGTGAAGCGTTTGGATCTTCTTTTGCTGCTGGTTCGGTCAATATTGTTGGAGAGACATCAAACCAACAGCTTTAGAATCAGCGCATAAAGGGCGTGAACACAAAGCACGGACCCGCCCACAGATCAGAATCAGCGAGCTGTCGGCTTTCAGCCCCGACCGTAAGAAAGGCGACATCTAACTGATTCTGATCCGCGGGTCGCGCTGTGTGTCTAAGTCTATGTGCAGAATCCCTGTACCTGCTCTCATTTACTGTCTTAGTTTGGTGGTTGTTGAAATTTTGTGAGATGTCACCAGAGATTCTGGCATTTCGGGCAAAATAAATTTATATTAAAAAATCGATTCAGGATTTTAATGAATCGATTTTACGTTATCCAAGCCAGAATCGATTTTAATCGATGAAGCGATTATAAAAACCCACCCCTATTCCACACTCATCCACAAACAACATCCTTTATTTCCACACATACGCACCATGCGCTCAACGGCAGCACATTCACTTCAGTCAGACAGCGCACACAGTCGTTTAGGATACACACACTTAAGCCAAGCCTACACATATTAGTAAATATGCAAACACATAGTCAGACTCAGGGAGCATCTCGCCACACATTTTTTCTCTCTCTCCTTCGTGTGTGTTTAGTTAGTTAGTTTGTTTGCTTGTTTTAATCAATTTTAAATCATGCTTTTTATTTGTTTTTGTTTCTAATGTCTCTGTAAAGCACTTTGAATCACCTTGTTGTTGAATTATGCTATACAAATAAATTTGCCTTGCCTTGCCTTGCCTTTATTTATGAACAAGTGACATATTCTCTCCACCTGTCTAAGCGACACACACAGCATACATCCCTAGTTATACACAAACATCTATGGGTACACTGAGGTTCATTACATGGAATATAAATGGAGCTGGCTCCAGAGAAAAGAGGTTAAAAATATTTAACCAACTCAAAAAACTACAGGCAGATGTTGTCCTATTACAAGAGACCCACAGACCTCTTAGAGGTTCGAATGAACTTAAAACACCTGAGTTTCCTAATGTGTTCTCAGCTTGTTATAATTCTAGACAAAGGGGAGCAGCAATTTTAATACATAAAAATATTAATTTCACAGTACTCGATACAGTTATAGATCCAGAGGGCAGATTCTTAATCATTAAACTATCTATACGTGATAAAAAGCTATGTATTGCAAGTGTATATGGTCCAAATGTTGATGATCCCTCATTCTTTCACGGTTTTTTCAGTGCACTCTCTGAACACTTAGATGGCACACTTGTTCTTGGAGGTGACCTCAACCTTGGACTAAATGAAGACATGGATAGGCTCAATACAGCGGGAACTCAGCGTAATTGGCAGCCCACAAATATAATCAAACAGTATATGAGCGACTTTGGTCTTTGCGATGCATGGCGCTCCCTTCACCCCACCAGTAAGGCATATTCTTTTTTCTCACATGTCCATCACTCCTACTCTCGTCTGGATTATTTTTTGGTCAGCAGCTCACTGCTGAACGACATTTCAGACACTGAGATTCACCCTATAGCTGTCAGCGATCATGCTCCTGTATCTTTAACACTAATGCACAAGAATAATACTACACCAAGAAAAAACTGGAGATTTAATATATCACTACTTAAAGATGAAGACTTTATTAAATATTTTAAAAAAGAGTGGACTTCATATTTGGACTATAATGACACTCCCGAAACATCAGCTTCTGTTCTATGGGAAGCAGGGAAAGCTGTGATGAGAGGTAAAATAATTTCTTTCTCATCACATAAAAAGAAAAAAGAAAACAAAAATACTCAGGAATTAGAAAAAACATCAAATCCATAGAAGAAGCCTACGAGTCCCACCAAGATCAGGAAACATTGAAGAAAATACGCAAAACAAAACTAGAATTACACTCAACAAAAATATAAGCGCAACACTTTTGTTTTTGCTCCCATTCCCCATGGGATGGACGTAGAGACCTAAAATTCATTCCAGATACACAATATAACCATCCCTCCCAAACAGTGGTCACAAATCAGTCCAAATGTGTGGTAGTGGGCACATCTGCTATATTGAGATAATCCATCCCACCTCACAGGTGTGCCACATCAGGATGCTGATCTGACATCATGAGTAGTGCACAGGTGTACCTCAGACTGCCCACAACAAAAGGCCACCCTGGAATGTGCAGTTTTGTCTCACAGCAAAATGCCACAGATGCCACAAGCAATGAGGGAGCGTGCAATTGGCATGCTGACAGCACGAATGTCAACCAGATCTGTCGCTCGTGCATTGAATGTTCATTTCTCAACCATAAGCCGTCTCCACAGGCGTTTCAGAGAATATGGCAGCACATCCAACCGGCCTCACAACCGCAGACCTCGTGTAACCACACCAGCCCAGGACCTCCACATCCAGCAGGTTCACCTCCATGATCGTCTGAGACCAGCCACCCAGACAGCTGCTGGAACAATTGGTTTGCACAACCAAACAATTTCTGCACAAACTGTCAGAAACCGTCTCAGGGACGCTCAACTGCATGCCCGTCATCCTCATCGGGGTCTTGACCTGACTCCAGCTCGTCGCCGTAACAGACTTGTGTGGGCAAATGCTCACATTCGATGGCGTCTGGCACGTTGGAGAGGTGTGCGCTTCACGGATGAATCATGGTTCACATTGTTCAGGGCAGATGGCAGCTGAGAATGTCCCAGTTCTTGCATGGCCAGCATACTCACCGGACATGTCACCCATTGAGCATGTTCGGGATGTGCTTGACCGGCGTATACGACAGCGTGTACCAGTTCCCACGAATATCCAACAACCTCGCACAGCCATTGAAGTGGAGTGGACCAACATTCCACAGGCCACAATTGACAATCTGATAGACTCCATGCCACGATGTGTTGCACTGCATGAGGCAAATGGTGGTCACACCAGATGCTGACCGGTTCTGGGTCCCCAGACCCCCAATAGCGCAAAAAACTGCACATTCCAGGGTGGCCTTTTGTTGTGGGCAGTCTGAGGTACACCTGTGCACTACTCATGATGTCAGATCAGCATCCTGATGTGGCACACCTGTGAGGTGGGATGGATTATCTCAATATGGCAGATGTGCCCACTACCACACATTTGGACTGATTTGTGACCACTGTTTTGGAGGGATGGTTATATTGTGTATCTGGAATGAGTTTTAGGTCTCTACGTCCATCCCATGGGGAATGGGAGCAGTAACAAAGGTGTTGCGTTTATATTTTTGTTGAGTGTAAATGAGATATTTGGTAAAAAAACAAAATTCTTAGTACAAAGACTACGCTTACAAAATTATGAACATGGTAATAAATCCAGTCAATTTCTAGCAAACCAGCTAAAAATAAATAAAGAAAAAACAACTATATGTGCTGCTAAAGATTTATCTGGGAACACAATATATGAACCGATACAAATAAACAACATTTTCAGGGATTTCTATAAAACGTTGTATTCACCACAAATAAACCCATCTAAAAAAGAAATTGATCAGTTTTTGGACAACATAACTCTTCCAAAATTATTAGACACTCAAGCAATGGCACTGGATTCACCACTGACACCAGGTGAACTCCAGGAAGCCCTGATAAGTATGCCCAATAATAAGGCTCCAGGTCCAGACGGCTTTCCTGCAGAATTCTACAAAGAATTCTGGTCGATTCTAGCACCAGTTTTCTACAGAACGTTGTTGGAAATCAAAGAAAAGGGCAGACTTCCATCAAATATGAATTCTGCAAACATTAATCTCCTGCTAAAACCAGGCAAAGACCCTGTATATCCCTCAAGCTATTGTCCAATATCCCTTATAAATGTAGACCTTAAAATAATCTGCAAAGCTCTCTCAAAGAGACTAAAGAAAATAACCCCCCTCTTAATTCATCCTGACCAAACTGGTTTCATAAAAGGTAGGCACTCATCAACAAATACACCTAGATTACTTAATTTGATAGACTACTCATACAGTAAAAACATCGAAACTACAATATTTTCTTTAGATGCAGAAAAAGCATTTGACAGAGTTAACTGGAAATTTCTATTTGCAACTTTACTTTTTGGATCCTCTTTCATTAACTGGTTAAAAATATTATATAATTCCCCAACAGCTTGTGTCAGAACAAATGACCAGACATCCTCCAGCTTCTGTCTCTTGAGGGGCACCAGGCAGGGATGCCCACTCTCCCCTTCACTGTTTGCAATTTTTATTGAACCACTAGCAGCAGCAATCAGACAGAATTCAGTAATTAAGGGCATAAAATGCAAGAACGTGGAACATAAAATCAGCCTTTTTGCGGATGATGTCTTACTCTTTCTCCAAAATTCACAAACCAATATCTCTGGGGTGATTGAATTGATAAACTCTTTTGCAAGAATATCAGATTACTCAATTAACTGGTCTAAATCTACAGTCCTACCGATTAATTGCTCCCTCCATAATTCCTCTTCTACACCATTGCAATCGAGAAATATAAAATATTTAGGTATTAATGTTTCTCCCAAGCTTGCAGATCTAACTAAATTTAACCATATCCCACTTTTAAAGAAGGTAGAAGGTGATCTGGCTAGGTGGAAATGTCTACCCATATCACTCATGGGAAGGGTTGCCGCTATAAAAATGATGGTCTTACCAAAAATAAATTATTTATTCTCAATGATCCCAACTAAACCGCCACAAGATTGGTTCAGATCTCTAGATTCATGTATGTCCAAATTCCTTTGGAAAAATAAACCCCCACGTATAAGCTTAAAAACACTACAAAAGACCAAGGATAAAGGAGGATTAGAACTACCTAACTTTCAGCACTACTTCTTAGCCAACAGGCTTCAGTTTATCTCAGGATGGCTAAAACATACCCTCTTAGATGAACCTTGGCTAGATGTAGAACAAGCACTTTGCAATAATCTAGAGATCTCAGACCTACCATTTATCAGCTCAAACATCAAACGACATGAATGCTTCAAAAGCGTCAGCATCAGCTCTTCTCTGACAGCATGGTGGGAGTTTCTAAAATTGACGGCGTCTTCATTAATCCCATGCAAACGTACACCTATCTGGAACAACCCTGACATATTACAAAACAATAATATGATAAACTTTCCAGATTGGAGTGGTAAAGGAATCAAATATTTAGAACATATATTAGCAGGAACAGAATTTATTTCATTTGACAGACTAGTTACACAA
This sequence comes from Aulonocara stuartgranti, assembly GCF_965226115.1. Classification (NCBI taxonomy): domain Eukaryota; kingdom Metazoa; phylum Chordata; class Actinopteri; order Cichliformes; family Cichlidae; genus Aulonocara; species Aulonocara stuartgranti. The sequence goes on along the minus strand of NC_138941.1, from coordinate 79,139,732 downwards.
TATGGGATCAACAAGAAAAGATTTTTAGAATATCAACAAATTAAATCCATAGTAAAAAAGAAATTTAAACCGGGTCAAGTTGAACTACAAACACCACCAAGTGTGGTTCAATTTCTTACTCTTAAAACCCCCAAATTACTATCCAAAATATACAGAATGCTTTCTAAAACAGATGAATCAATATAACTTCCTATTGCAAAATGGGAAGCGGATTTATCAGTTAACTTAGACCTAAACTTCTGGTCTCAGATTTGCTTAAAAACCTTTCATCTAATTAAAAATCCCAGTCTTCAATTAATTCAATACAAAATATTACATAGAGTGCACTATACAGGTCATCGGATGTTCAAGATGGGCTTTACGTCTACCAACAACTGCTCACACTGCCAAACCAATTCACCGGACAATTATATCCACGCTCTTTGGTTCTGTCCACCAGTTCAGAAGTTTTGGCGCGAGATATGTGAAGACTTATCGAAGTGTCTGAAATGTAACATTCCAACTTCCCCCTTAGTATGTTTGTTGGGCAGCTTAGATAATGTCACTTCAGAAAAGAATATCGCCCATATGGTTTTCACTGCCCTATGCATAGCCAAGAAAACTGTCCTCATGAACTGGAAAAATAAAAACAATCTTAATTCTAACCAATATAGAAATTATCTATTAGATTACATTAGTTTTGATACAGCCTCTGCCACCACATCAGATCAATTGCTCTGGGCTCCTTTGATCAGCTCCATCACCTAGTGGGGGTGGGGGGTCATAGTTTGGTCCCACCTTCGCTGTTTTTATTGGTTGTGGTTGTGATTGGTGTGGGGGTAGGGACAGGCTTAGGGCGTCGGGGGGTTCCCCGGGAGCATCTTCCTTGAGGGGCTCAACCCGGGGTAGCGGTCATGTCCGGTTAGGGGCTCTGTTGGCTCTCAGGTGACTGTTTCCTCATGGCTGCGTGCAGCGGGGCTAGGGGAGGGTCTGTGCTGACGGACGTGGGTTACTGACCTGGTAGCCTGGCTGCCCCTGGGTGGGTTCGGGACAGGCGTGAGGTTCTGGGGGCGCTCCGTCTCTGGGCTGGGGCCCTGGCTGGGCCTTGGGGGCTTGGGTCCTGGTTGGTATGTTGCTGGGGTTGTGGGCGGGTGGGTGTATGGGGGCCCGGCCCTGGAGCAGGGTGCCGCCAGTGCATCGAGCCACCTGGGGGGTCTTCAACTGGTGGGGGAGGTTGATAGACCTTGCAGGAGCTCTCCTCTCTTCAGGAACTCACTCTGCAGGAGGGGGAGATACAGGAGGGGTGGAGGAAGATCTCAGCCTGGGCGTCTATTGTCTTGTGTAGTCTGGAAGATGAGTGGATGACGGGGTGGGTGCAGTTTTCTCTGTGGTGGGGTCGGGTGGGCTGTCCCGGGCAGTGCTGCTGTTCTGAGCCCCAGTCCGGATGGGCCTAGGCCCCCTTTCCCTGGCGGGTTGCGGAGTATGGGGGTGCCTACTGGGGTCAGCGGGGGAGCTGGCCCCAGGGAGGGGTCACTTGCCCCTCCCTTCCTTCCCTCCCCATCTCCAGCTGCCTCCCTCTTCCCGCGCCACCACAACCACCCACACGTGCAGGGCCTTGGAGTAGGGGTATGTCACCAGGGTGCAGGGGGGGCTACCCCCCCTCTGTCCCCTTCTGGCTGCCTCTGCCTCAATTTTATCTCACAACTTAGACATTCACATTACTCACACTCTCATTACACATACATATAGGATCTTGGGGGTGGGCACGCTACATGGAATCCAAATTACCATCAGGGTGTACACCTCACCCCTGGCGTCGTTGCCCACCTCTCAATTTTAAATACACGTAGACATTGAGGGCTAGCAGGAGGGACTATGCGCTTACCTGCTGCTCTCTGGCAGGTAGCTCCATGCCCTCCTGGGTTTTAAAGGCACCTTAGAACACACATGCATCAACACTACAATGAGCGGGTGGAGGGAGGTTTGGAGTCTTCTCTCACCCCTGTTCTCTGCGACCTGCTGGAGCGGGGGGCGTTGGTGGTTCTTTGTGTCCGGGGATGGGCGCCCAGGTACACACCGGCTCACTCCTTGGTGGCCGCTTATCGGGGCCTGGAGCCTGGGGCTCGCTCGGGCCACTTCGGGGGTGGGGTGCCCTCGGTTTCTCGGCCTGGGGCTCGGTCACTCTGGCACAGCTGGCTGCCGGCGGAGCTCACGGGCGCGTCACTGCAACCCCCCTGGCTTCTGCTCCGCGGCTGCTGAGTGAGCCCTCATCTGGGACTCTCCTCAGCTCTTACTGGGACAGTGGCGCGGCTGCCCCTCTGTTGGTCTTCCTTGGTCTCTTGTGTTCTGGGGGCCTCTGGATGTCTGGAGTTTTGATCTCCTCCATACCTGCTTCATGCCCTGGAGGACGGGGCTGTGGCCCCCCCACACCCTCTAGCAGATCATTACATGAAGGAACCTTTTAAAAAAACAAGCGCGTCCATGTTCACAGGTGTACACACGGGTGCTCACACCCACAAACTACACCCTTTTTGGCTCCTACCTCAAAGCACACTGTGTTCTGTTGATCTTATGTGCTGCACAATAATGTTTAATATTTAGTATTTACTGTCATATTCCCATATATCATTGTGATGTTGTTTATTCTATTACTCTTGTTCTCTTCTGCTTGTTTTCTTTTTTCTTTCTCAACAGGTGATCCAGGTGATTGATATATGCATTTTCTTTTTTTTGTCTGCTTTCTTAGTTGGTTTTTGTTTTTTGCCCTTTATCCCCGTCCCTCTTCTCTGCTGTTTTTCTTTCCCTCTTCCTTTCTCCCTTTTCTTTTCCTCATTCAAGTCTGTCCCGTATCTAGCAAGTGAAAATAAAAAATAAATAAAATAAACAATAAAAGGTGAATCAAATGGACCATTATGGCAAGGCCGGGATGGTCAATTTGGTAAAGTAAATCCGTTGGGCATCTTTCTTCGCCTTTAGACAATAATTCTGATGCAAAAGAGCCAAACGGGACAGGCAAAAAATAAATTGAAAAAAAAAAAAAAAAGGAATTCTACCAACGACAGAAGAATGTACTATAAATCTGTTCTTCCATGTTGTATTATTGCCGCCTACTGGAGGAGCTGAGTATTGTGCTTTGGACGGATGTTCAATTAAGGCGCACATGTATGGGCTCAAATTTTGGTCATTATTTTGTACTTGTAAATCAGTTTTGTAAGTGTAAAAATAATTTGTATGTCTGTAAAAAAGATTTGTATATGTGTAAATTTCACACGTATTTATAACCAAAAAATACGTGTGAAACTCTGCACTCAAGTTTCAAGGTCCAAGAACGAATTTTGAACCAATTTTTCTTCCTTTCAGCCGATTGGTCAATGTCATGTCAATCACAAATTTAAATATCTATATCCAAATATACAATACACAGAACAGAGAGAAAACACCTGTGGAACACTAACTAAACGTGGAGTCACTAAAAGACAAGACTTGAAAAGTGCAGGGGAAACACAGGGAAAGCATGATTAACTAGAGCAGAACCCAGATGACTAAATCTACGAAGGCCTAAGAATATAAATACTTAGCAGAGAGAGAAAACTAAGGATATCATGAACAAAGGACTAAACACTGAGGCTAATTACTAAGCTGACAGAAAATGATGAGGGACAAAACAGAGGAACCAGACATGAAGTCTGTGATTCATGAGACAGACGCCCTCCCTAGTTTTAAGTTTAGGCTTTTTCCTTTTTTCTAAAGCATATAGTTTGGGCTGGATCAGTATTTAGGCTGAAATAGATCGAAGCTGCTGGATTCTCATGATGGACTGAAAGTTTCTTCTTCAGTCATGATGGGCATTACAACAGTACTTTTTTAGCAAACACACAAAAGGTCTGGCCATGGTAAACTTTGTAGTAAACCCAGAGATAACTCACCAGATAAATGACATCCACAGACCCCGGAGACTCTCCCACTATAGTGTAGTTGACTGATACGTCTTCTTCTGCATCACAGGGAAGTGATTTATCCTTCTTCTGTACCTCTAGAGAGCTGATTGTTTTAATATCAGGAGAAGACGGCTGGGACATGAATAATGTGTGAAATCCCCTGTCATAGTATGCAGTTTTGTATTGTTGGTTGCCCACTGTTGGTGTCAGGCTTGCCTAGTTGGGGATAGGAAACAAAAATTTAAAAACTTGATCTACAAATAACATTGGTCAACGAGGCTTTATAAGCAGGGCAAAGGTGGAGGAAGATGAGTCATAAACTGTTTCAGGATTGCAGCTTCCTACTGTGGGAGGTATTTGGACATTTGCAGCCTATCAGAAACCAATTGTGGCTTCATGCTGCTGTCATGGCTGCATTAAATTACACATTGTTTCCGTGTGTCAGCTCACATGGAGTTGGATATCCTGGTCAAAGTTATCAGTGCTGAAAGAAAATGAGGCCACACCGTTGCTGTCAGTTGTCAGATTTTGTAGTGAGCGTGCTTGCCACATTTCTCCCGTGAACAGGTAGACCGGTGCGTCACAAACTGGTGTATTATTGTGGTACACTGCTCTGACCTGTTGAAGAACACAATGCTCTATCAATGGAAAATACAAACAATTTAAATGTGCTTTGCTACGACAAACTGAGCTGAAAACAACATGTTAGGCTTACTTTTCCTTCCACATTAGATCCCCGTTCCCAAACCTTGGGCACGTTAATAAAAGACACTTTTCCAAGGACGTAAGAAATAGTGACTCTCTTCTCTTGAGGGAGTGAAACACCTGAATGTAAAAACTTTCATGTTACAATCCTGTGAATGCCTTTTTGGTTAAATACACATCGATGTGTCATTTTAAAGAAATAAAAATCCTTGCCTGTTCCCTCTTCTTCCACTTTGGCCCTGATATCCAGAACATCATGAAGCCTCCTTTGGTCTATTTTAGTAAAAATTGACATGTTGAAGGAAACAGTTGCACAGCCAGTCTTGTCTGCCTGGAAAGAACAATAAAGAAAGAAAATCACTGCTGTGTGCGATACAAGAATAAACCAAAATTAGAATCAAATCTCATTCACAGTCGAATCTATAAAATATATTAAATGTTCAAACTATGATATTTTATAGAGTCATGAAAAACTTGAGCTCATTTAGAATTTGATGAATTCTACATGCATCAAAGCTGGTGCAACAACGGGACCAGAGGAGAACGCTCTACAGGGTGGGCCATTTATATGGATACACCGTAATAACATGGGAATGGTTGGTGATATTAAAGTCCTGTTTGTGGCACATTAGTATATGTGAGGGGGCAAACTCCTCAAGATGGGTGGTGACTATGGTGGCCATTTAGAAGTCGGCCATCTTGGATACAACTTTTGTTTTTTCATTAGGGAGAGGGCCATGTGACACATCAAACTTATTGGTAATGTCACAAGAACAACAATGGTGTGCTTGGTTTCAACGTAACTTTATACATAAAAACATATATTTATAAAATAATAGAATATAATTTTATATTTATATTTCAATATCACAATAATCTTCCAATTTAGAACTACAAGTTAAAAAAGAACTAACATACAGTGGGGCAAAAAAGTATTTAGTCAGCCACCGATTGTGCAAGTTCCCCCACTTAAAATGATGTAAATAAAATACACTTCAGCTAAATACTTCTCATTTATTTTCCCAAACCACACGGAGCTGCACTATAAGGACTAAAGAGCCGCACGCGTCCCCGGAGCCACAGGTTGCCGACCCCTGCTCTAGATCATGTTTACTCAAACATCAAACATGCATATAGAGATATACCCCTCCCCAACCTCCACCAGTCCGACCACACCTTTTGGTTCCTTGGTGTCCTCGTCTCTGCTGACATCTCCTGGACAGAGCGAGACTTTAGAGTGTAGTCAATGCAGCACAGCCCTCTCCCGTCCCTGATGGACATTTATTCCTCCCACTGCTTCAGCAGAGCAGCAAACATCACCAAGGACAGCTCCCACCCTGGTTTCAACATGTTCAGCCTGTTTCCCTCAGGGAAGTTCTACAGGTGCATCAGCACAAAGACCCACAGACTCAAATATAGTTTTCCTCTCAAAGGCCTGCAGTCAGTTCTCTCCTAGCCCTCTTGAGTTTCTGTGCATCACCAGACCTGAAGACGGCATCCCTGACTTTCAGCAGGGAATGGATTTCTGCATTCAGCCAGGGCTTCTGGTTTGGATACCACATCACAGACTTGGTGGTGGTAACATCCTCCACACACTTACTAATGTAGCTGAGGACAGCCAATGTATACTCCTCTAAATCCAGCTTCCCCTTATACACAGCAGCATCCCTGAAGACCAGTCTGTGCATTTAAAGCAGTGCTGCAGTGCAGAGTCACCGTCGTGGCGCCACACAGTGATGGTTTTCTGTGTGGGTTTGGAGCATCCTAGTTCAGAATACAGTTACTTTGTTGAAATAAATGGATTACACGGCGGTGTTTCCTGTATATTCATATATATTAGACTCGACTGTACACCGTGTTCGTGTTTTCCTCTGAAACAATAAGCTCCGTTGCAGCAGCCTTTCAACGCCTCTCTCTGTCTCTCGCAAGCAAAGTTGACCCACACAACAAAGCAAAGCTAGTTTTCGGCTACAAGCCGACACGGAACCAATGTATTAGCCAGAGGTCCCTTTACTACGGTTCGGAGCCGCTGACCTGTTTTATATACGCGCGAAATAGTTTTCTACACGAGATCGCTGCAAAAAGTGCAGCCTTACCTAATGTCCACCTACTGTTACTCATTTATATTAAGATCTAAAAATCTAGTTGGTGTTGATATGGAGAGTAACCTTCAGTAATCACACATCAATAGTACATTCACGTTGTTGTAAAAAGCAGGATAATATATTAAGTAATCCAAAGTATTCAGAATACGTTACTCTCATTGAGTAACGTAACGGAATACGTTACAAAATACATTTTGGGCATGTAATCTGTAGTTGAATACATTTTAAAAGTAACCTTCCCAACACTGGGCACATTGTTAAGCAGCCTGTAGCTAAAACACATCCTTTATTCCCATTTTGTTCTTTGAATCTAAAACAAACGCCAACAACAACAAATCATGAAAGCTTGCCGGAGCGAGTGCAGTCTGCATTTCCATTTGTGTTCGCATGTTTCATTAAACCACTGTAGCTATTTTCCATGTACATGCAACACATAAACAAATGAGGAGTGGCTCAATATTTTTTTAACTGTACCGCATCATGATGCCATAATGTGGCTTGACAACTACTAAAATACTGTATATATAGCTGTATGTACCAGTAACTTAGTAAATCAGTCAAAATTGTTAAAACTTTTAACAGAAGCTGAATCTTTTGATATCATCATATTATATTGTCAGCAATGTTCCCTCTAAGCTGTGCGCGTGCGCAATTGTGCACTGTTGGCACGGTCTCTGCGCACAGAAAATGTGAGTTGCGCACAAAGAAAACATCTAACCTGAATTGAAATTAAAATTAAAACTTCAACAATTCTGTTCTGCAGTGTTAGTCAGTCAGTGACTGGCTGCTCCTGTATGGGATCAGAACGATGCCACCTTATCCCATAATCCAGCCAATGATGCGATTCACACTATATACGCAGCTAATCAACGTGGTTGATGACAGCGTTCTTATGTGCCGACGCCGGTGTTTTAGCGAGCAAAGCGGCTGATGTGGAGTGAAGCCACGTTAATGACAACGTGTACAACCATTGGAGATGTGAGCAGGACAGACGGAACAACTGACGGACAAAGTGTGGACTTTATACCAGTTTTTAAATTGTGTTGATCGGCCACGTAAAACCAGAGTTATGATAAAAATATCTGCAATGTTTGTTTTTCCTGAATGGTCGTTGTTTATATTTACTGCGGGAAGAAACGTTTTATAAGAAGAAAGGCTCAAAAGCACTCTCCGCCTGTGAAAAACAAACCCCCCCACCCTTTCTTTCAAGATGGCGGCGCACGTAGTTGCAGCAGCTCAGTGTTCTACCGATCGATGCTATGTTTGGATAATTTTGTACGCCTTATGTTTGTTTTTGTGTTCTACCAGCCAAGCGAATAACATCTATAGCCGACATGATCTCCTCAAGATTGGAGTAAGCTACCGCGAGAGCGTGACTAGCAAATTTGTCCGCTTACACAAGATACCGGTGGAAATAGCGAGGAGTCCGGGCTCCCCATGGATTGTTATCCCTTCGGGGTGGAGGCGCAGGCGGCGTCGAGAGAGAAGGAGACGGCGAGGCTGCAGGGCCGGCGCGCTAGCCAGGCTACGGAGGCAGCCACTCAAACCACTGCTCCCCAGCCTATTCATCACAAATGCCAGATCCCTCGCGAACAAGTTGGACGAATTGAGATTGCAAATAGCAGCGAATAACTTCATCAAAGACTCATGCATCCTTCTTATCACTGAATCCTGGCTACATCAATCCATTCCAGACTCTGCTATTGAGCTAGCAGGCTATACCACACAGCGACATGACCGAACAGTGGACTCCGGTAAGCGCAAAGGAGGGGGGCTCTGTATGTATGTGAACAACAGCTGGTGTACCAACACAGTGATAATAGACCGTCACTGTTCACCGGACATTGAATATCTGACTGTTAAATGCAGGCCCATCTACCTACCTAGGGAGTTCACCGTTGTCATAATAACAGCTGTTTACATACCACCAGATGCTAATGCTAACTCTGCGATCGCACTCCTGCATACAAACATCAATAATAAACAGAGCACCTACCCTGACGCTGTACATATCGTAGCAGGGGACTTCAATCACGCAGACTTAAAAAAAGCAATCCCCAAATTCCACCAGCACGTCAAGTGTGCCACTAGGGGTGACAAGATTCTGGACAAAGTTTATTCCAACATCAAAATGGGCTACAGGGCCAGACCTTTGCCACATCTGGGTCAGTCTGACCACTTGTCACTGTTTCTAATCCCTGCATATGCCCCCCTCAAGAAAACTGCTCTTACCATCACAAAGAATATTACCATATGGCCAGAGGGTGCCTCTCAGCAGCTGCAGGACTGTTTTGACAGGACTAACTGGGATATCTTTGAACATCAGGACTTGGAAATGTTCACAGACGGTGTCCTCTGCTATATAAAACACTGCATAGACACTGTTACAGCAGTCAAACGGATCCGGGCTTATCCCAACCAAAAGCCCTGGATGACCCGGGAGGTCAGGCAGCTGCTGAAGGAGAGGAACATTGCGTTCAGGTCTGGCAACAGGGATTACTACACCACAGCCCGATCCAACCTGAAGAGAGGCATCAGAGAGGCAAAGGGGGACTATAGGAGGAGGATCGAGGACCATTTGAAGAGTAATACCAGCCGGCAGGTGTGGCAAGGCATCCAGCACCTAACCAACTATAAGATCAATCTCGGAGCTGCGGACGGTGACCTGGAGCTGGCAGAGGAGCTGAATATCTTCTTTGCCCGCTTTGAGACCAGGGTACCGGAGGTATTGGAGCCACAGCAGCAACACGCCACCCATAGCAGCACCACCCTCACCCTGGAAGAGCACGAGGTGAGGCGCATGCTGCAGGCTGTTAACCCGAGGAAGGCGGCGGGTCCTGATGGTGTGCCAGGTCGAATATTGAGGGATTGTGCAGGACAGCTGGCTGGGATCTTCACCAGGATCTTCAACAAATCCCTCGCACAGGCGACTGTCCCACTCTGCCTGAAGTCCTCCACCATAGTCCCCTTGCCTAAGAAGCCCCACATCACCGGCCTGAATGACTACAGACCGGTGGCACTCACCCCAGTGGTAATGAAATGCTTTGAGAAGCTGGTCCGCAGACACATCACAGCAGCCCTGCCCCGCAGCCTGGATCCACACCAGTTTGCCTACAGAGCAAACCGATCCACGGAAGACGCTGTAGCCACAGCACTCCATGCTGCATTAACTCACCTGGAAGAGCATGGTAGCTATGTGCGGATGCTCTTCGTGGATTACTGCTCAGCTTTTAACACCATCCTTCCACACAAACTGGTGGCCAAGCTACAAGACCTGGGGCTTCCAGACAGCACCTGCATGTGGATCAATAGCTTCCTCTCGGGCCATAGACAGAGAGTCAGAGTTGGCCATCACACATCCTCAGCCCTGAGTCTCAGCACTGGCTCACCCCAGGGCTGTGTGCTCAGTCCACTGCTCTACTCTCTCTACACACACGACTGCACTCCTCGCCACAGCAACATCTTTGTGAAATTTGCAGATGACACCACAGTGGTGGGGCTCATTTCCAAGGGAGACGAGTCTACGTACAGAGACGAGGTGGAGCAGCTGACGTCATGGTGTAAGGCCAATAACCTCCTCCTCAACACTTCAAAAACCAAAGAACTCATAATAGATTTCAGAAGGAAAAAGGCAGAGATCCAACCACTATTCATAAATGGGGACTGTGTAGAAAGGGTGGCAAGCTTCCGCTTCCTGGGAGTCAATATAGAGGAGAACCTTTCCTGGAGTGTGAACACCTCCGAGCTGCTGAAAAAGGCCCAACAGAGACTGTACTTCCTGAGAATTCTCAGGAGGAATAACATCACACAGAGACTGCTGGTGTCCTTCTACAGAGCCACCATTGAGAGTGTTCTAACTTACTGCATATGTATTTGGTACACTAGCTGCACAGGGGCTCAGAGGAAAGCACTCCAAGGGATCATTAACACCGCCCAAAAGATCACTGGCTGCCCTCTCCCCACACTGGAAGTTCTACACAACGCCCACTGTTTTAAAAAGGCCCAAAACATCATAAAAGACACCTCACATCCTGGCCACTCCCTGTTCGAACTGTTGCCCTCAGGCAGACGGTACAGGGCAATCAGAGCAAGGACTAATAGACTCAAACACAGCTGTTATCCAACTGCAATAACACATCTGAATACTACAAAAAAATGTCCATCACGCCACTCTTGTGTTAATCTATGCACGGTCTGAAGCATGTGTGTGGGAATGTATGTGAATGTTTTACTGTTACATCTTATTAGTATTTTAAGTATTCTATCTATTTTGTTTATTGAATTTTATTGTTTTATTTATATTTTGATATTGCTAGGGATGATGCAATGATCGGGGACCATTCTTAATTTCGTTGTTCTCATGACAATGACAATAAAGTTTCTGATTCTGATTCCTATTGGTTGAAAAATGTACCATGTCGACCAATCAAAAAATGATATGGCAAGTTGTTAAGAAACGGGGGAAGTTTTAGGAGTGACTGCGGTGTTTTGAGATGTGAGAGATTTGCGACGTTTAGCGCAAATCTTGTGTAGTTAGTGTGTAGTGTTGTCAGTAGTTTTGTTGTGTGTGTCAGAACAATGGTTTACAGGTGTTACAGCAGTGACACATCTGCTGCTGTCAGGCCTGCAGGTATCAGGCTGTTGTTCTCCTTCATCTCATAGTGGACAGAAATGATTTTTGGAGCGGCACAAATAATTTGTGTGGCATCAGATGTGATGCAGAACAGCTGATTGTTCTGTAAATAGTTTGAAATTTTATTTAAAAAAACACCTTGGCTGTATTTTTAGGTAAACAGCTGCAAAACACTTTGTTTATCAAAACTCAGTAACTTTTTTGGGGTGATCGTGGCTCAAGAGTTGGGAGTTTGCCTTGTAATCGGAAGGTTGTCGGTTCGAGCCCCGGCTTGGACAGTCTCGGTCGTTGTGTCCTTGGGCAAGACACTTCATCCGTTGCCTACTGGTGGTGGTCAGAGGGCCCGGTGGCGCCAGTGTCCGGCAGCCTCGCCTCTGTCAGTGCGCCCCAGGGTGGCTGTGGCTACATTGTCGCTTGCCATCACCAGTGTGTGAATGTGTGTGTGAATGGGTGGATGACTGGATATGTAAAGCGCTTTGGGGTCCTTAGGGACTAGTAAAGCGCTATATAAATACAGGCCATTTTTTGAAGAAGTAACTTTATAATTAACTGCCCAACATTGGTCATTATTTACTGTATTCTGCAGACAGAGTTACAGACTCTCTCCCAGACCACAGACTCAGAATACAGTCAGAGCTTTATTAATTAAAAAGAAAGTTGTGTTTTCAAAATTGGAGTTCAAGTTATTTTTACTTCCAACAGTGTTAACATGCTGCACAGGCCAATGACTACATTTTTGTTTTACATTTTCATTGTAAGTGGGCTGAAGCAGTTAATTAAAAGTCGTGTAACATAAATGTAAAAGCTGTAATTTGATTTTTTTAATGACCACAGTGCACACGTCTGCTGTTGCTCACAGTGGTCCAAGGGATACTCAGGGAGTTTGTGTATTCGCTCAGACACATGAAAATTAGAGGGGACATGTATGTGTATATTCATTGAGCTTGTTTAGGTGTCCCAGTCAGATCAGAGTATTTTTGAAGTTCTTAGATTTCCCACAGAAGTTGTATTCTTTTGTGTGACAGACATAATGAGACGCACCACTTGCTTTAGCCCTACCAGTAATGCTAATCATCTAGCAGATATTAGAAACACCAACACAACCTATGCAGCCTTTTAGGCACAACAATAACCACTTCACTCCTTTGGAGCTGACACGTCCGTCCAAGAAAGATGAGATATCACTAACAATTCAAATTCGTGGATGAAAGTATGAGATGATGAAAAAAGTAAAGAGGACACACGGCGCCAGTTCAGCTGGGTAGAGCCGGCAACCCGTTTGCTGTAATGCTAATGCAGGGGCCTAAATGTACCCAAAGTATCAGGGAAAAAAGAGAAATGAAGCCATAACTGTACCTGCTTTGTCTCTGTGTGGCAGGAGCCACCCATCTGCCATAGGGCCAAATCATCCTTATTGGGCTCTCTTATATCTAAACCGCTATACAAATTAATAGGTCTGCACACATTGACTGTAACACGTCCTGGTACAGGCTGTCCATACGTGTACCTGTATAAAGAAAAATAAGTAAACATTATGAGTCATTTGCTCTCCAAACTCCAGATTTTACAACACATAATTTGTCCTGAAAGAACTTTTCCTTACTTTGCACACACTTTAGCTTCAATGTCTTCCTTCCCAATACTCACTTCTTCAGATATATTTACTGTCACATCAAATTTGGGTAAAACTGGGGGAAATATGAATGTCAGCATTTGCACTCCATTACAACAAAGAATTTAAGAATAAATAAGACTGACTTACCATATTTCTCCACTTTGAAGTTGTGAGATATTTTCCTCTCACCCACTGACACAATGATCTGGTACGGTCCCTCAGGGGCCTCAGCGTCCAAGGAGTAAGAAAGCTGCAGTATTCTGCTATTGGATGTTTCATTTAGCCACTGTCCAATCCTGTTACTATGAGGATCCTGTTAAATCAAGTGACAGTGACAGCTACTACACAGGTGTAAGTACAGTACCAACTAGATTCTTTATTTTCCTTTTCAACAACATTAGAGCTAAAACGGGACAATATAAATTTAGGGGGACATAAAGATGTCCTGTCTTCATCTGTAGCCAGCTTTGTCCTCTTCTAGATGTGAAGCACTTGTTTATAAATGTTTAAAAACTAAGTGATATAAAGAAACCTAAGCTGTAATGACAGGGAAGCTGTGGCTGTGTTTGTGGAGTAATTAAATCAAAATTATTAATTTGATTTAATCACTGTCATTTTATTTTCACATGTGGGGCATCAAGTGACAGAACAGACCCCTGCACGGTGTGTATTACATACATGCAACCCACTTTGTCCAGTTTTTAAAGCTTGCACTGTCAGTAACTTGGAGTAATACTGCAGAAGCAGTGTGTATGCAAGCAGTGAGCAGGGAACCTTCAAGTCTGTCTGACTGCATGTGTTCAGTGTTGTGTTGATGCATTTGCAAGAGAAGGAAAAGCCTTTTCTAGAGGCGCCCTCTTACCTGAAGTTCAATGACATCATACTGAAAGAAAAAGGAAGAAAGACAGGTGGAGTTAAGAAACTGTTGTGTAAATCACTGCATCCAAATTGCAAACAGCATTATTAATAATACTGTTCAAAAACTCACCAGCTGATTGGCAGGTCGCATTTTATTATCCATCGCAACGACTCTGAAATTCACTTTGAGAAGAATTGAGAGGTTACCTCTGTTTCTCTCTTTGTACTTTAAAACAGAGGTCCATTAACTAATTAAAATTGAAATAATTAATTAAATATCTAAACAATTTTATTATTAATAAATTATGTATTTTGAGTTTCAATTTTTAATGAAATATTTCATGGTTGCTGTGCTGCAGTGCATCGTGATCTGTCACTGCAGCTTATCAACGGACACAACATCTGATTTTTACCCTACACAGCAAGTCAATACAGATCTCAGATAAGGGACTGATATGAATTGGTGGTTATGACCAAATGCTTGAAGGTTGCACTACATAAAAATAATAAAATCATATTTGGTGACACGGCAAGTATTTTAAAATATTGCTTATGGTGTAGCTCCATCAGGTCCGAATGGCTGTGTGCATTAAGCAGGGCACAATAAATAAACAGACATCCGGCCAAAGCATTAAATTGTCTGTGTCCCTGAGTTTGATGGGTGACAGATAAAACTGATTAATGAACACCGAAGAAGAGGAAACACAAAATAATTAATTAAATTGAAAACCAATAATTGGACAGTGAAATAATTAAATATCCTTGTAAATAATCAAAATGAGAAAAAATGAATTGAATATATAAAAAGATCATTAAATATGTGCTGGAAACTGGAAATCAGAAATAAAAACCTAAATATGTGTTGGTGTACGCTCAATTGTCCAGGTAAGTAAATCTCCAAAAGTTGATTCTGTTCATCTGGACGTTTTCAGTGGAGAAACGTTGCGTCACTGATCCAGGTGACGTCTTCAGTCTCAGCTGACTGCAGGTTTCAATCTTATAAACAGTACATTTGCATAATGACTGAAACCAGCCCACTGAAGGAACAATCTGCCGTTCGCTACATGGAAGAAATGCAAAGCAGAGCTCTGGTATCGCACCCTGGCTGGAACAAAACAAAGTCACTGGTTCAGGGTTTCCCCACTGAAAACATCCAGATGAACAGAAACCTTTTCAGATCATTCAATACTTTTTTACATTTTTTAAATGAAATTACTGATATTTGATTAATGTGTATTTTATATATATAGAATTTATTTAAATTTAAATGATATCACTAATTTATATTTTATTTAATGAGACATTTAATATATTTTCTAATTATGTGTTTCATACATTTTGGCACCCATGGCCCTCCATATACTTCCCTCATGATTTTTGGTGCTTTGAATTCCATGTTTGAACATAATTTAATTTTGAACAATAAAACTATTAAAGATAAAACCATTAAACTTTCACATAAAATGAATTTGACTCTGTAATCGGGGACAGATGGTACAAAAAAAAAATCATGTCTGAGTAATGCCTCTTAGTTTATTTCAAAGTTAAGCTCAATTACTGTCTAATTCTCCATCACAGCAGCAGGTCTCAAAATAGAAAATATAATATGGCCTTTGTCCTTTGGGGGGAGCTGTGCACTCTGAGTATTCTGCATGTTTTATTTTGCATTACTGTGAATTTTTAAAATAGTTATATTCAAAGATGGAGTCGGATTTCAAAGTGCGACCGAAAATCCTGATCGATCGACCGTATTAAATATTATATTAAATATCTTCAAAAAATTTTGCTCTATGAAGCAAACATTTCACATCAATCACTGTATGTGTGTCCAAATTTTGGACCACAAAACTTGTTACACAAATTGGAGATGGTGGAGCAGCTGGCTCATGATGTTGGAATTTGAATGAACTACATGTCTTATATAACATAACAGCACATTGTTACCTTTTTGTCCAGGGAGGTAGATGGGTTTGTCTGTTTGGATGAATGTGACGGGATCAGACGCTCGGATCATCACTTTTCTGACTTGTTTGGAGTAAAATGTGTCTCCTCGTACCTCCACCTGAAAATGTTGCACCTCCTTTCGTACCAAAGGAGCCTGAGACAGTGGGATATTTAGATAGTTATTAAAGCCTATAATGCTTACGATAACAACTAACAAACGCATTTTGTGTGTGAAAGTGCTGGTTGCCAACCTCAAACTGAACACAGGTTTGAAAGGCCTCATTTGACGTATGCGTGAATAAGGTTGTGTTCTTCTCTCGGGACATCAAAGTGACAGTCATGACCAGAGTCCCACTGGGCTGTCGGAGAGTTGCACAGAATTTGGCCTCAGCTCCAGCTTCAATAACTGCAGGAATGGCCACCAGGTACTGGCTGCATACAGCATCACACATACAGCAGTTACTGCAGTGAACAACTCACACAGACAAAAACACGCTGAAGACAAACTCACGGTTCAGCCACCGCTTGATCCACATGCATCCAGCTCAGGAGGACACACAGAGTGCAGCTCAGGATCCAGAGACGGTCCATGACTGGTTGTGATCGTTCTCAGTGTCAGCTTCGGCTAAATATCGGCTGATCGTCCCCACCCACATAACAGCCACGTGTTTGAAACGCACTCATGTACTCTGATCTCCACAAAGTCAATCACTTACACATTTACAAAATCCCAATCCTGCTTTCAGCACTGAACACTAAACTATAGACAACAGTAAAGCTTGTTGTTCAGTGTAAAACATTACAGTAACATACAGTGCTCCGAGGTGATGTTTCTAAATCAGCTCAGAGTTTAATTCGGCTGTTACAAAATATTATTTCTGTTCTGTATGTGTCCATGTTTGTCTTAACACCAGTGCTGGGATATCCCACTGTAGTCTGTAACTACTGACATTTTCTAAAATCACAGGGAGCTACAGTAGGTGTAACTCCCTGTAGCCAGCGTGGGATGTCTGACTGCCATGTTTGTGACGTTATTTCTCAGGAAAGACTAAACAAACGTTTGTGTAGTGATAACAGGCTCAAACACAACGGATGGATTCATCAGTGATGTCACAGACTGCTATACACGCTTAAAAGACAAAAATCACAATGTTTCTGTAAGAATTCAAAATGAAACATGTTAAACAGCTTTTGTTGCACTTTGGTAAACAACACAGATCAAACTTCAGCCCACTGAAATAACAGCAGTGACAGTCACACTGCTGAGTGTGGAGGGATTTCTGGTCTGGTTTTTAAACTGTAACATTGCTGAGAATGAGTCATTATCTCTGACCCTCTGGACCCAGCAGTATTACCCCATGATTGCCTTGTTTGATTTGCCTTTACGGGAAAAGGGTTTTTGTTTGTTCCGTCTTACTAATGTGCTGTGGGGGGGGGGGGGGGGGGGGGGGGGCATGCTTTACACACATACAGATGTGTTAATCCATAAATGTTAATACAGTTTGTTAATACTTGTTAACAAATGCAGAAAATAAAGTTTGTTTAAAAACAGTTAACAGCATTGAACCCATGAAAGACTGAAGTATAGGGCTTTGGAGCGTGATGTCACGGGGGTGGGCGTGGAAAGGATTTTGGCCCGATCCGCCATTTTGGGGGTCTAAGTAAGGAGCAAAAGCATAGCCATGGTTCGTACTTGCTGTGTTGTCGGCTGCAATGTTCGATTTTACGACCGGCACGGGAATAAGTTTGGATTGTCTTTTTATGCTTTCCCAACCTGGAAGCAACATGAAGGAGCTCATGTATCGGATATTACCAAACGAAGGCGTCTAGCCTGGATAGCAGCCGTGAGATGAGCTGATATCAAGTTCTGTTACGTCTCCAGATATCAGTTGGTGTGCTCAAGACATTTTCATTCCGGTAAGTTCTAAATATGTTCACATCACACTTTATAGCTGAATAATATCATAGTTGGTGGTCTCGGAAGTTATAGAAATTGCAATCAAACATCGAATGGAGTGACTTGATTGGTTGATGTAAAGACAATAAATGAAATGAGACAGGAAGGACACAAATTGGCGTTAATAATTTGCCCGATTATCAAAGTGTTAATTTGCATGTACTTTACAATTACGGGCATATAATATGATAACGATATTTTAGCAGTTCAATGATAAATGTATAACATTAATTATGGTGGGGGTGGAAAATGGCTATTTCACTCGATGCACTGCAGCTGACTTACTTTGACGACGTACTCAGAGTTTGGCGGCTTGAAAATAGCCAAATCTTGCACCCAGCCATTTGTAAATTGGATGTGCGCCTCCAGTGACTTGTAATTACGAAACTGGTTCGCTGTGTAAGCGCTTACTCCACAAACAAGATACGTGAAGATATCGGGGTAGGACAGTGGCGGTAAGTCGTCTGGGTCTTTACTCCACTGCCGTATTTCATATGGGTCCAGATTTGCGATGCACTCTATTTTTTTCAAGTACCGCTGCTTCGCCTCTGGACTAGGGGTGGGTTTTTATAATCGATTCATCGATTAAAATCGATTCTGGCTTGGATAACGTAAAATCGATTCATTAAAATCCTGAATCGATTTTTTAATATAAATTTATTTTGTCCGAAATGCCAGAATCTCTGGTGACATCTCACAAAATTTCAAGAACCACCAAACAGTAAATGAGAGCAGGTACAGGGATTCTGCACATAGACTTAAACACACAGCGCGACCCGCGGATCAGAATCAGTTAGATGTCGCCTTTCTCACAGTCGGGGCTGAAAGCCGACAGCTCGCTGATCCGGGTCCGCGCTTTGTGTTCACGCCCTTTATGCGCTGATTCTAAAGCTGTTAGTTTGATCTCTCTCCAAACAATATTGACCGAACCAGCAGCTAAAGAAGATCCAAACGCTTCACATAAACATCGTCATGAATTCACTCTTTTACTGTTTTGCTTCCATTGCGATGCGCAGCTCTCTCTCTCTCTCTCCCTCTCTCCCTCCCCCTCTCTCCCTCCCACCCTCTCTCTCTCTCTCGAACAGTTTCGCTTTCTTCATTATTCGCTTGCTTGTTATGCACAAGTCTACTGTTGTTTACAGCGCTGTCGGCCGCTGTTTTTTTCCCTTTTACATTCTTCCGAAAAGAAAACCTCATTTCTGCTGTTCAATACTGAACAAATTTAAACTTTTTAATATTATTCAAAATGCAAAATGCTTAGCCGTGTGTCTAATAAAACCGCTGTAACTTCAGAGGTAATGTTCATTAATTAATGGTTTTCTTTCGTTTTTGATGTACTGCAGAATATTTTTATAAAATCCCAGGCCAGGAAAATCACCTACATGTTTTTCTGTGTTTTATCTTCAGCTACTTTGACACAAAGGCATCTGCTGTGATGCTCACACCTTGGATAAAGTCTTGCGTGTGTCAGCTTCCTTTTTATAGATACAAAAATATGTAAATGTTCTGATCTGAATTATACTTCTGACTGTCAAAATTTCCCAGATTTAAATCGAATCGAATCGAATTAAATCGAATCGTGGATCGAATCGATTTGGGACCTTGTGAATCGGAATTGAATCGATTTTAGAAATCAGTGACGATACCCAGCCCTACTCTGGACGCAATCGGTCTCTATACCGTCCGTTTTCTTTTGAGCTGCTTTTAAGCATGTTTCTTGTCGTCATCGTTCCAACACAGTGTGTTTGTTTTGACCCCGAAAATGGAGCTGCGCTCCCACAATGCATTGCGGCGTGACGTCAACTCCAAAGCCCTATTGCGGGTGAGCGTAACCGTGTTCCCCTGGCTATAGGAGGCGCTACCCCCCCTGATTTCTGATTACCTCCGCACCATCCTCCAACCCAGTCCTCGGGAGCAGGCGCCCAGCGCTGCGTCACCACCGTTCACCACTGTCACTTAACTTCCCCATCACCGCCTCCACCATCTTGCGGCTCCGGGGCGATTCAGGTTGGCTCACTGAGACTCGGGCGCTGCCCGGGGTCGCTACCATCCATTCCTTCGCACACGAGCCGCTCACCCTCGCCGTTTCGTTCGGACTTCGCTTCTCCAGCCTCCTTTCTGGCGCGGATGTGGTCGGAGGATGAGGAGCCAGCCGTCACAGCTATCAATGTTGTGTCAACAGCCGCTGCTAGGAGGAAGCGGCGCCCTCGTCGCCGCCGCACGTCAGCGCAGCCAGAGTCCGGGGTGTCGTCAGAGCAGTCGCCTGGGCCGGAACCGCTGGCCGAAGCCGCCTCCGAGTCCGTGTCAGCAGTGATTTTCGGCTCTGAGGAGATGTCCCCACAAATCACTGCCCAGGACATTGCTGAACGGGAGCAGGTGGTTCTCGCGGAGCTGGAGGAGAAGCTCCGGTGGAAGCCGTGGCTGACCCCCGACTATGAGCAAGTCTTTCGGGGAACGCGCCTGGCTCTCCCCTGCAACCGGAGCTTCCGTCACCGCGTCGCCTTCAGGGAAGAGGCGACGGCGACGTCACCGTGGCGCCGCGCGGCAGCTGGAGGTTGGGGAGGGTCTCGTTTCATCTCGTGCCCCTTCCGAAATGGAGGTGAGTGACTGTACTTTTGCCCCACGTGTCTTTTCCGTGGGCGAGATTATGGCCACTATTGAACTGCTGCCTGGCGGGCTCAGCCATGAGAAAGACGATCGTGTTAAAGAGTCAGAGTCCGGGCAAATGCCTGTTTTACCGGCCAAGGTGTCAATGGAAAATTGTATTTAGTAGTCAGTATAATCTTTTAGTGATATAAGTTTGCATATGGTAGAATACTGCATGTAGTTATTTGTATTGGGAAATGTTTAACCATGTATGCTTAGAGGCATATAATCAATTGTGTAGTGACAGGATGTGTGATTTTCAGCAGGCTTGGTTCACCCCCACATCCTGGGAGCATGGGAAAGAGCTCGTACCTTGTTTTATTGTTTTACGGTAGGATTAACGTAGCTATGTCTGTTTTAGTTTAAGTGCTTCTTTACATTTAGATGAACTGCAGGACTTCCTCACTGTGTTATCCAGGGTGAGGGGGGGGGGGGGGGGGAGGTCACCCTTCTCCTGACCAAGGATGTACCTTTTGTGCTTTATGACCCTTTGATCAGCAACACACACACACACACACACACACACACACACACACACACACACACACACACACATTGGAACTATAAAATAAAGACTGGGGCAGTCTCTGAGCGCGAGTCCCTGAGCCCTCACTCTCGTGCGAGAGCTCAGAAGGTGATGGGTGGGGGAGGGGTGTCAGGAATCTCACAGGAGGCAACATGTGAAGAGAGAGGCTGGCACAGTGGTGTGGCTCTGGATTCCAGGCTGTGGGGGTGGGAGCAGACACTGTGGTGTCGAATCTATTGAAAAACAGATTCAACTCGTCGGCTCTATTCTCACCTCCCTCAGCTCCCCTGCTGTTGGTTGGCCTGAATCCAGTGATGGTCTTCATGCCCCTCCACACCTCTCTCATGCTGTTCTGCTGGAGTTTCCACTCCAGCTTCCTCCTGTAATTGTCCTTAGCCTCTCTGATCTTGTCCTTTAGTAACACCTGGATCTTCCTCACCTCCTCTTTGTTGCCCCCTCTGAAAGCCCTCTTCTTGTTGTTGTACTTGACACCTGTTTGGAATTTGTGGGCACTAAGGACAGTTCTTCACCTGCCCTCTCAGAGCGTGGTGTTACGTCCCAGCGGTCTGTTTCACCACAGGCTTCAGCCCGGCTACCTGCTCAGCTGCCAGGTCGGTGTCCCGCTCAGAGGTTTGCTCAGCCACTTGTGCAGGCTCTGGCACAAATCCCTCCATGTCCACTACAGCCATCTGTCCAGTTAGCGGCTCAGCTCCCTGTCCAGCCAGGGGCCTCCTTAACTGTTCGTCCTGCGCCTGCTGCTGGATGCCCGGGTGTGCCTATCTGGCACCCTGCAGCGTCCGCACCACTTCCTGTCATGCCAGCTGGAGGGCCCGAGGAGCCTGTCCGGCCTCAAGCCATGTCAGCTGGAGGGCCCGAGGAGCCCGTCCGGCCTCAAGCCACGTCAGCTGGAGGGCCCGAGGAGCCCGTCCGGCCGCCTGTCTCCGCTGGAGGGCCCGAGGAGCCCGTCCGGCCCCTTCGCCGCCGCCGTTGCCTTCCGCACGGCTGGCCTCCTGACCGGCTCTGTCACCTGTGGCGCCCGCCTGGTCGGCCCCCGACCGTGTGACCCTTGAACTCTTGTGCCCGCGGGCTCCGGATCGGCCTCCTGATGGAAGATGGCGTGGCCTGTTGGGTTGCCGACCCCCGGGTCGGCCGCCTGAACTCATAAACTGTGGGCTGGTGTGTTGCCGCCCTCCGGGCCGACCCCCTGAACTATGTTTGGACTATTGTCACGTGCTCCAGTGTTTTCTGTTGGCTGTTTTTCTTTCTTGTTCTGGTCCCTCCGTCCTGGTCCCCCGCCGCCCGCCCGGGCTCGGTGGTCTGTTTTTTTTTTTTGGTTTAGGGCTGTCTGGAGCCAGCCCTTGGTGGGGGGGTGGTGTCATGGTCCTGGGTCGTGCGACCCAGTGTTTTGTGCTTAGCCTATTTTGATGTTTATTGTTTGTTTAGGTTCACTAAGGTAGTCCAGCCATTTGTATATATTCCCCTTGCATTAAGTCTCCCTTGCCCTTCTGTGTGTCTTGTACCGTCAAGTTCATGCTGTCAGTTATGTCATCTCCCCTGTACTAAGTTTCCCTGGGTCATGAGTCCTGTCTGCGTGGTTATGTTTAGTTCTTGTCATGTCTAATTTCCATGTTTCCTGTTTTACTTTGTAAATCTGTATTCATTGTCAGTGTATTCAGTTGCACCCTCCTGTCCTGTCGTTAGGTTCATGTGTGTCAGCTGTGATCCCATGTGTGGCCACTTCCCCTGATTATCCCTCATGTGTATTTAGTCTCTGTGTTTCATGTAGTCTGCGTCGCGTCGTCTGTGTTATCTCCCCTACCCCTTGTCATAGTTTCCCAGCCTTAATTAGTCCTAGTTTGTACTTTGTTTAGCCATAGTTTTCCCAGTCTATGTTCAGGTTTTCCCTCAGTTGCTTTGCTGCCTTGTTCCTTAAGTTTTCGGCCCTAAATAAAGGCTCGCTTTCTGTTAAGTCCGGTTTTGTGTCCTCACCTCTGTTTGCTCTTGGGTCCTCCACTCACTCCACACGGTCTGCCCCGGCGGTCCGTGTCAATAACTGCTACAGTATCATTGTTTAGAAATCTTTTGAAACTCTGAGATTAAATAATGTACATTTCCAGCAAATGCACCAAGAGTATGCATTTATTCACATAAATATAATGGCACATCAGTGGGTCTTATACCCAGTAATATCCAAAAAAAATCTATAATGTCATTAATGCTCCAACATTCAAGATTCTTTATTTATTCTTTATTCTTTATTTGTCATGTGCATAGTTATACAAGTACAACACGCAGTGAAATGTGTCCTGATACGCTACCCGACTGTGCAAAAAGAGAGAGAGTATTATAAACCGTTAGTGAATATATACAAAGAGAACATTATGTACAGTAAATCAGTGAATTGCATACATTATATAAATAAAATAAAACAATCTGGAAATTTACAGTTTGAAATCTGAGAATGTACATTGTGTGAGCGAGGTGTTAAAGTGCCTTGTGCCGTGGTGTAGCCAGAATCAATCACTTATGGATGATTGGGGGGGGTTTGTGTCGATTGTGAGTTGACAGGAATCTGATGGAGAGAACAAACACAATCCAGCTGCAGTTATTGATGCATCATCTGTTCATTGATTGACACCTTGATGATGACTCCTGACATCAGAGATGTGAATGATGAAGATGGTTGAATGTGTGCTGCTTTGTTTTCATGAATCCCATTAAAAACACACTTACACTTCCTCAGACCTGGTCTCAACCATCGGACTCCAGCAGGCTCCACCCTGAAAGGAGGAGGGGGGTCAGAGCAGCACAGTCAGCACGCACACATGGACATTACATGGCTCTCATACACACACTGTTACACACTGATAAAGGAACAGTCCAACATTTTCGCAAAGACACTTCAATCGATGGATCAAACTGCTGATGATTTGGACTGATCCTGGATCTGTCAGTACACCACTGTACTGAATGCAGAAGCTGGAACAGTTTATTGCTGGGACGGATTGAAGTCCTTCAATATCTGAGCAGCTCTTGACCAGCATCTCCTGCTGTAAATGTTCTGTAGGAGGGGAGAGCAGTCCTGCAGCCACGTTCTGCCATACAGATCACTCTCTGAAGAGCTTTTTTATCCTTAACACAGCTGTTCCCATACCAGGATGTGATGTTCTGTGTGAGGATGCTCTCCACAGCGCCTGTATAGAAAATCCTGAGGATCTTTGGAGAGACCCTGAACTTCCTCAGTTGTCGTAGGTGATACAGGCGCTGCCTAGCCTTTTTGGACTGGACCTGAATGTGGGCAGCCCATGTCAGGTCAGAGGAGATGTGGACACCAAGATACTTGAAGGACTGCACCCTCTCCACTGGAGCTTCATTGATGATAATGGGTTTGTAGTCTCTGTGCTTACTCCTTCTGAAGTCCACCACCACCTCCTTGGTCTTGCCAACGTTCAGCTGGAGATGGTTATCCTGGCATCACAATGCCAGATTCTTCAGTTCATCCATGTTGGCTGCCTCATCGTTGTTGGAGATGTCGTCAGCAAACTTCACAATGGTGTTGGAGCCATGAGTAGCCACATAGTCTGAAATTTAGAAGGAGTAGAGCAGTGGTGAGAGTACACACCTCTGTGGTGCTCCCGTGTTGATGGTGATGCTGTCGGAGATGCACCTACCCCCCTCACCACCTGAGTTCTACCAGTGAGGAAGTCCAACACCCATGCAAACAGACTGCTGTTGAATCCTAGATCCCTGAGCTTTGTGAACAGTCTACCGGGCACTATTGTGTTGAACGCGGAACTGTAATCAACAAACAGCAGTCTCGCATAGTTACCCTGTTTCTTGTCCACGTGGCTGAGGGTGGTGTGCAGGACGTGGGTGATGGCATCCTCAGTGGATCTGTTGGGTCAGTAGGTGAACTGGAGCGGATCTGTGGTGTTTGGAATGGGAGGAGATGATGTTCTTCAACAGCCTCTTGAACACCTTCATTATCACCAAAGTCAGTGCAACTGGCAGGTAGTCCTTCAGGCATGAAGGCTTGGGCAGAGGGATGATGGTGGATCTCTTGAAGCATATGGGGACCACAGACTTAGCCAGGGACTCGTTGAAAAAGGAAGTGAGCACACCTGCTAGCTGGTCAGCACAGCAACGCAGCAGATGACCAGTGATGCCATCTGGCCCCGGTGCTTTCCTTGTGCTCACTCTCCTCATTGCCGCTCAGACGTCATGCTCCACGATGTTGATCGCTGGTCCCTCGCTGATTATGTCACCGTCCTCAGTTATCAGGCAGTAGTTAGCATTAGCCGCCTGGCTAACCTCGAAACAGGCGTAGAACGCATTCAGCTCATTGGTGAATGCAGAGTCAGCGTTGATTGGCGCAGTGTCCCTGGCTTTATAATCCATGATTGTGCATAGTCCATGGCAAGATGGGCGTTGAAGGTGGCAGTCCTGGCGTTCACTGCACAGCGCGACTCTCGCAGTGGGGATGATCCCCTCCGCTAGCATGTTAACGAAGCTTACTGCTACTTCCGTAAACTTGTTGATGTCGACTGTGCATGCCCTGAACATGTCCCAGTCTACGTCATTGGGCGGGTCGTGTAGTGTAGCTTCTGATTAGACAGACCAGCGTTACACCTGACTACCTCATCCCTACGTATGTTTTGTTATACTGAAGAATAAGTAAGATGGCGTTGTGGTCAGACTTTCCAAAACCTGGTTGTGAAACAGTTTTGTAGCCCTGCTTGTATGGCGTGTAGGTCCAAGATTCTGTCTGGCCACTGGGCATTGCCATTATGTGTTGCATCCTTCTCCCATGTGCTCTTGTGCTGTCCTCATACTGTTCCCTTGCCACTGAGAGTACATTCACCATCTTACAATGCTGTGATTGCAGCCATTCCCCAACTCTCTGTCACAATCAGTGACCATGAGTGCCATTCACAATTTGCATATTAATGATCCTAAACTGAGCTCACAGTCCATTGTTTATTCAGTGGTGCTAGTTTCAGTCATTATGCAAATGTACTCTTTATAAGACTGGGGAAACCTGCAGTCAGCTGAGACTGAAGAACTCACTTGGATGAGTGATGAAACTTTTCTCCCACTGAAAACGTTCAGATGAACAGAATCAACCTTTTGGGATTTTCTTACCTGAATGATTAAGCATGCTTTAAAATGTTTCTGTTAAAAAACATGTGTGAACACATCTTTCTCCCAGCAGAATTATTGAAGTGAAACTTTAGCGTTCTGCTGGTGCTACACATCACAAAACATGTTCTCTCATTAACAGATGTCTGTGCTGTCACTTATTATGAAAATGGACATAACCTGGGTTCAAGCGTCCTCTTTTTCCTTCATCTTTGTTAATTACCATAGATCGTAGTGACCACAAAAGATGTGTCATATAATCCCCATAAAAACAGCATTTTTTTATAGAAATGATTATAATACAGATAATTGTCATGTTGAAGAAAAGAAGGAGAGTAGCTCACAAACCCTAAAGGTGGTGGTAATAAACAAATGTTTATTGATAAAAAGACCACACTGTGAAAACAAGTGAAAAAGCTGATTTATGAAGTTTCACACTCTATTTTTACCAAGATGTTTGTGTAGGTTGTCAGTCAGCCAGGTCATGATAATCTAAGGAATTTAAAAAGAAAGCGACCCTTTAATTTACATGGAGACATGGAGCTGCTATTTTTATAATCATCATCACCATTCCATTAATTATTACTCTGTTCAAAGTTAAAAATCCAACAGAGCTGCTCCTAACGCTTAAATTTACCATTCAGATCACAGTCTGAAAAACAAGTAGGTCAAATAGTAATATCCCTAATGGGTCCGACATGTAATTAATTCCAGTTTGTATGAATTCCGACCGAATACCAGAATTCATACTTGATAAAAAAGATGAAATATTAATACCTAATTAAAAAATACGCACTAGGGGGAGACGGGGACGGAATGAGCAAAGCTGCCAGTTATGGAGGGTTTTTCACAAACACATGCACATGTACAAACACACGTAGACATACAATTGTCTTCTTAAGTAAGCTGCTAGTCATATTCTTTTTAGGCTTCTTGGGCAGTTCATTGATCTCCGATCCTCTGTATACACAAGACCCAGAATTAATTTTTGGATTAACTGAAGGATTTTCAGGGAGATATTGCACAACTGCAAAAATTAAATTGAGCCTGATCAAAGAATTGAACTCTTTAAAAAAAAAAAGGGGGAAACTGTAAATGTTAAAAACAAATCATGACCTGGAGGACTGAAAATCCACACAGAGCAGCCTGTTGTAGATGTATCAGTCAGTCAGCTGTGATTGAACTCTGTCTGCAGTCACTCCATCCATCTCTCTGTCTTCAGGTCCTGAGGATGTTGACTATGGTCACGTGGTCATCAAAAGCAAGAAAAAAGCTGGCAAGAGAACAGGTAACCATAGTAATCACTACACTGACACAGCATGGCACTCACTCAATTAAATTAAGTTTTATTTATACAGCGCCAAATCACAACAGCAGTCACCTCAAGGTGCTTTATATTGTAAGGTAGATCCTACAATAATACATACAGAGAAAAACCCAACAATCAAATGACCCCCTATGAGCAGCACTTTGGCGATAGTGGGAAGGAAAAACTCCCTTCTAACAGGAAGAAACCTTCAGTAGAACCAGGCTCAGGGAGGGGCGGGGCCATCTGCTGTGATTGGTTGGGTGAGGGTTAAGGTTACTTTATTTATAGCTGAAGGTAAATTTGCGTTACAGAAAAATGATAGCATCTGGTATTGCTTCACAAACACAGACATGGTAAAACCTGACAAACACATATTCAGTAATTAAACAAAATAAATCAAATCAAATTTTTACAGACCAATTTGCAATTCTCATCAAAGTTCAGTTTGTCATTGATTATGGTCCCAAGTTATTTATATGATTGCACTTATTCTATTTTCTGAATGATAATAAGGGTGATAAACACACCCTTGGGGAGAACCTGTGGAGGAGAAGACTGGGTCAGACAGAACCCCATTTATTCTCACTCTTTGTGACCTGTCAGTTAAAAAATCTAAAATCCAGCCCACCAGATTGTTCTTGATTTCAAACTGTGCTAAAAGTCTTTGAATTAAAATATGGGGCTGTATTGTATTAAAAACAGAAGAAAAATTGATAGATGAAAAGAAGTCTTGCAAAAGTCCCTTTGCTCTCTAGATGTTTGAGAATCAGATTAAGTAGAGTCAAAAGCACATCCTCCACTCCTCTGTTGGGCGTGTATGCAAATTGCATTGTTGTTTTCTCAGGTGTCCTTTGGCCTGTACCAACATAGAGCAGAGCAGCTATCTGAACGCTACCCCAACAGAGGTTGATTATCTTGCTAATAATTTACCTTCTAACTTCATCTGACTCTGGATACTTTGAAAAATAGTGCCTCAAATCAGAAGTACTTGACTCCCTGGTATAATTCTCAATCACATGTAACAGTCAGAGTGGTGTGGTGTCTCTTTAATGCAACCTAAGTCAAGGGTTTATGATGTCATTAGTATGCGCCACTGCCCTCTATGTGATTACGGGAACAATGTGCTTGCACACAAGTGCATGGAGAGAGACGGACTTTATATGTTTTACCTCTCCAGAAACTTTTGCATGAACACTGTGTGTCATGTTTGATAAGCAGCAGTCGTTCAACCGGGCCTTGTATGGTTGTTGAAGAGAATGTGCATTAAAGGATACGCTGTGGAATTCCCAGTACCAGTGTGATTGTGTGTTCTTCCTACTATCCTGCTAAGTTCTCTACCACCTCCTCTCAACCACTGAACACAACCCAACATTACAAAAGGTACATCTTCTCTTGGACCTCAGTGTGCAGTCTCTTTGAGCAGCTGATGATTTATACATTAAAAGGTACATCGCGGCAAAGTGGATGTCTGCCATACTTCATGGAAACAGACCACGCTGGCCTAGACGCAGACGTCGGGCGGATCACTGGATCATTATTATAGTGTATATTTCAAACTAATTCATTATTGATTCTCGCTGGCTTAACAGTTCTCATTAGGAAGCTGTTTTTAAGTGAATTTGACTTGAAAAGGTGATACTCATACACAGTTATTCATAAGTTTAGATGTATTTTGCAGCTAAACATTTTTGGTTTGGGGTGTTTACTTCTTCTACCTCCGTGTTTCAAAGCGAGATGAAACATTTACTGCTAAAATTAAGAATTCACATGCTTTGGATATTTTTGTGTGATCAGAACTAAATTTGATTTCAGCACAACTGTTACCTTATATAGATTTGGGTCTTAATAAGTGTGTATTATGCCTACTCATCCTGACTTGACTGACGTGTGTGATGATATAGATTTTATGTTACACCCAAACCGACTTACTGCCAGACATAGTACTGCTGACCTTGGGCATAAAGTGCAAAGTCTACAAGCAGAGGTTGATATGCTTCAGCAGTGCCTTCATGAGTCTTTGGACCTCCAGAGGAATATTTTGGAGCAGTGGACTCAACAAAAAAGACCAGTCCCAAAAGTACCAGCTGCCCAGATTACTCACCCTTTTCCTCGGGCACCTGGCCCCACGCAGCCCACCAGGGACCTGTCCCAATCCCAGTCAGATTATCTGGAGCTAAATAATACAATCAGAGTCCTTGCTGCAGCATTTCACCAAGCTAAATTAGAGCCCACTGTGTTCGCTAAT
The DNA here is from genome assembly GCF_965226115.1 of Aulonocara stuartgranti. Classification (NCBI taxonomy): domain Eukaryota; kingdom Metazoa; phylum Chordata; class Actinopteri; order Cichliformes; family Cichlidae; genus Aulonocara; species Aulonocara stuartgranti. The sequence continues at coordinate 79,110,133 of NC_138941.1, read as the reverse complement.
GATGGCAGTCTTCACCCAGAAGAATGGCTACAATCAGTTAATGCTTAAAAACCTCGTTAGACCGAGCAAATGCCCAAATCCTCAGAGAACTACCACACTTCCTAGCTAAGGAACCAAGGAAGTGGTTTAGTGTGCTCGGTCCTCATATATCGACTTACGCTAAGTTTTGTGAACTTATCAAGACTATGTTTTTGCCTGCTGACAACCAGGAGCACATTTTGAAAGGCATCATGAACCGTTTCCAGCATCCCGAAGAGCCTCTGCCAACGTTTGTTGCCCATATGCCCAGTGAATTCAGGAGACTGAGGAGCCCACCATCTGAACAGGAGCAAAGCTCATCTGTAAACATGCAGTGGAGAAGTACAGAGTAGCGCTGTACAGGATGCCTGTAAGGTCAGTAATTGACCTAGTGTTGTGTGCCCATGAGCTGCATTCTGTTCTCGGCACCAGCCTTTCACAGCCTTCCCGATTTCAGCTGAAAAACGGAGCTGAGGGAGTTGTTTTAAATGTTCCATGCCTGGTGTTACATCTCGCACATACACTAACTGTTCCACTGATTTTCAGGGAGCTCGACATTCTCCCAGGTCGGCTCCGGAGCTTCCCCAAATGCTGCCTCCTGATCACCATCCAGTAGCTCAGCCTGCAGATCCAGATGGAACTGACCCTGTCAGGGAGACAAAACCAGCTGGCAGGAGGCGGGGGAACTTCAGGGGGGGGAGAGTGTTTCACAGGGGCAACCCTCCCCCCAGCCAATAAGTCAGCTCTCGTTGCCTATGTCACACCCAAGTGTGACACCTGTGCTCAATCACGTTGAAGATGGAGCTTCGCAATCATCGTGGAACACCCCTCTCAGAGTTAAAGTAAACTTTAATGGGCAGCTCTGGATGCCACACTAGATAAAGGTGCATCTCTTTCAGCAGTAAATGCAGACCTGTTACCTGAAAAAAAACAAAATCAGTCATTAAAGAATCCGTGGGATTCTCCACCCATAAGACTGGCCAGTGGCACTAACTGCAGTCCATTAGGAATAACCTGGTTAACCATTGGATTCATGGGCAAGCGAGTCTATCAGCAGTTTGTGATAGTGCAGGACCTGTCATCCCCCTTTGTTCTTGGGATGGACTTTATGAGTCGCACTTCACTAACAATACATGTCCCAACAAGAACTGTAATTATGGATGATAAGCCCCCATGTCATGATGAACTCTGTGAAAATGGCTTTGTGGAAGCTGATTTTGATTGTGGAACAATGACTCTGCAGGACACTCAGCAGCTCTCTGTCCATGACAAGGCTGCAGAAGCTAACTTGGATTCTGTGGAGAGAGAAAGACTGTTAGAGTTGTTAGAAAGTTACAGCGACCTGTTTGATGGCCACCTTGGTTGCACTTCTCTGTCAGAACATGTCATTGTAACTGGGGATGCAAAGCCTGTTAACTTGCCACCATACCGCACCTCACCAGCTAAAAAGCAAATCGTAGAAGAGCAAGTACAAAAAATGCTACAGGATAACATCATCGAACCTGCATCAGGACTATGGGCAGCTCCCGTGGTGATTGTGAACAAACCCCCAGCAAACCACGGTTCTGTGTTGACTTCCGTCGAATAAAAAAAGCTGACAATTCAATTCAATTCTTTATTTATTTGTCACATGTAGTTATAGCTGGTACAACATACAGTGAAATGTTTTTTCTGGCTAAAAAAGTACTCCCCCCGACTGTGCAAACATGCTAAAAAGGATTTTACATAAGCTAAGAAAAAAAGGAAAAGAAACAAAAGTTAAAAGTAAAAAAAATATATAAAAAAACAATGTAAAAGTCCATATGTTTGTGCTTATAAATATATATCCATGACGTGCAAGATATTGCACTGTAATGATTTGAATGAGAAGACTATAAAAATATACATATTTACATAGTACAGATGTATATAATAAGGTACGGATAAGGTTCAGAGAAGAAAGATAAAGTGCAAATTATGTACTGTGTGTGAGATTGTCCATCATGTTGACCGGTTTGTGTTTTGGTTGAGGAGTCTCACAGTTTGTGGGTAAAAACTCCTCCTGAACCTTTCTGTTCTTGTTTTCAGGCTACAGAGGCGCTTCCCTGACCTCAGTGGCCTGAACAGTTTGTGGGCGGGATGGCTAGAATCCCTAATGATCCTGATGGCCCTGGATCTGCACCTTTCAGCATAGATGTCCTGCAGTGCTGGTAGAGATGTTCCCATAGTGCGTTCAGCTGTGCGCACAACCCTCTGCAGGGCTTTCTGTTGCTGTACTGTGCAGTTCCCGTACCACACCATGATGTTGTTGCACAGGATGCTCTCAATGACACCAGTGTAGAATCTCCTCTGTATATTCTTGGAGATCTTAAACCTCTTTAGACGCCTCAGGTGATAGAGGCGCTGTCTGCCTTTACTAATGAGGAAGTCCGTGTGTGTACTCCAAGTGAGGTCCTCGTTGATGTGGACACCGAGGTATTTGAAGTTGGAGACTCTCTCCACAGGGGTTCCATAGATCTGAATTGGGGTGTGAGTTTTCTCACCTCTCTGTTTTCTGAAGTCAATCACCATCTCCTTTGTTTTACTGATGTTCATGGAGAGGTGATTTGCCTCACACCACTTTGCTAGTCCATCCACCTCACTCTGGTAGGCCGTCTCGTCGTTCCCAGAGATGAGTCCCACCACCACTGTGTCGTCAGCAAACTTCACAATGGAATTAGTGGGGTGTCTGGCCGTGCAGTCCGCAGTGTAGAGGGAGTAGAGAAGGGGGCTCAGTACACATCCCTGGGGGGCCCCTATGTTCAATGAGAGTGTATGGGAGTACACATCCCCTATTCTCACTGACTGTGGTCTCGTGGTCAGGAAGCTATAAATCCACCTGCACAAAGATGTACTGAATCCCAGATCTTGGAGCTTACCCGAGAGGGTGTGGGGAACTATGGTGTTGAATGCTGAGCTGTAATCTATAAACAGCATTCTCACATAGTTCCCACATCCCTCATCTAGATGGCTCAGTGTGGTATGCAGGACCTGTGCTACAGCATCTCCGGTAGATCTGTTTGTCCGGTATGCAAACTGCAGTGAGTCGAAGTCGGGAGGAAGGAGGGAACTGATGAAGGGTTTCATGAGCCTCTCAAAACACTTCATCACTACAGATGTTAGGGCTACTGGGCGATAATCATTTAGGCTGGCTGGGCGGGTGTTCTTCGGGATCGGAACAATCACTGATGTTTTAAAGCAGGTGGGGACTACCTGCTGAGCCAGAGAGGCATTGAAGAGGCTAGTGAAAACTGTGGTCAGCTGATCTGCACATACTCTTAGCACACGTCCCGGTATGCTATCTGGTCCCGCTGCCTTCCTGCAGTTTGTTGCCCTCAGAGCTCTCCTCACGTGATAGATTCTTACCCACTCCTACGAGTGGATGAATCACTGGACTCTTTGTCGAGAGGGAAGATTCTCACAACACTAGACCTCGCTCGAGGTTACTGGCAGGTCCCCATTGCTGAAGAAGCTAAACCAAAGACTGCTTTTATCACGCACTGTGGCCTGTTTCAGTTCAGAGTCCTTACTTTTGGCCTGTGTAACGCCCCTGCAACTTTTCAGCGGCTTATGAACAATGTTCTAGCTGGCCTGATTTATAAGTCCTACGCGGTGTATCTAGATGATATTGTTGTCGCATCACCAACCTTTGAGCAACACCTGCTTGACCTAAAACAGGTCATTGGTAGGCTTAAGTCAGGCTTAAGTTAGGCTTAAACATGATAAATAAGTCAGTTAGATAACTTCAAAATGTTATTATTTGACTTTTTCCAGTGTTTTATTTGTTCCTGAGTAAATCGGTTTGCCTGAGATTAAAGTTATAGTTTTACACAGCTGAATAAACGTCAAACAGAAAACTGATTAAAAAGAAGTGTGAGATGGTAGAGAATTTACGCCAGTGTCCTGTTATATTTTAGATAGTAAGGAGCAGACGGTTGAGTTTATCAAACTCCACCAAGACAGCGGTGATGCAAATATGAAGGCTAGACCGTCCAATTTCACAGCCTCGCACTTCCGGCCTTCTCAGTCTTCGGAGGACCCGGCCCACGTAGACCATGAAGGCCGGTCTACGTGGGCAGCTGCTTTTACTTTGGGATACATAATAATCAGCACTGACTCAGAGGTGTGTGTATCCACGAATCCCTCTGTGTGTGTGTGTGTGTATATGTGTGTGTTGTACACCGTAATTTCTGCAGAGGCCTGTAAGTGGAGCGAGGAGCACCACTGAGCTAACCTGGAAGATATAAACATGTGAAACACACATACAGGTGTGCGATACTCTAATCCTGTGTGTGTATGTTTGTTACAGAGCAGTCAGCTGATCCATGTGCTGTGTACTCATCAGTGAGAGCAGGTAACATTTACATACAGGAGTATTTAAATAAAGGTCAGAGGTGAACAGCTGACATCAGTGATGTTTGTCTCTGAACAGGAAGCTGAGGACACACTCGGTCTGATGGACGACCTTCATCCTTCACTCTGCTCCTCTTTCAGAGCCTGCTGAGGCATCATCAGTTATTCCTGAATCTTCATTAGACAGTGGTGATCATGGAGGAGAAAGGTTCTACTTTAAGTATTAGTTTTGCTCTTTTCATTCTTCTGCAAACATGTGAATGACTTTAAAGGACCCATATATATGTATTAAAGGAAGGACCTGCGTTTAATAAAAGTTTGTTTAAAACATCCCAGATGTGACTGTGTCTGTTAAATTTGACTGCCTGAATGATTTGATAATCATTTGATTGTTGGGTTTTTACCTGTATGTATTATTGTAGGGTCTACCTTACAATATAAAGAACCTTTGGGCAACTGTTGTTGTGATTTGGTGCTATATAAATAAAATTGAATTGAATTGAGTACTCGAGCATGCTGGTTGATATTGTAACAGTTGGTGAAATGTTAGTATTTGACCACTAGGTGGAGCTCTTGTAATGATAATGTAATTAACGCATTTTATTTTGAATGTTTTATTTTTATGTTGAGTATGTTAACATTTTCCTATTTGCATACCGGATTGGTATACAGTTAATTTGACACATGGAAAATAACCGGTTAATTTTGTAAGTGTAAGGTAAGGGCAGAGGTCACTTCCTGTTTTGGGAAGTAAGGTCAGAGAAGCTGCTCATAGTGACGGTCTGGCCGTGGGAATGTCAAAGAAGAAATAACAAGTCCTAAGTTCTAAAAACACCGGTTTGTCTACTTGCAGGCCAAAGTGGTATGTTTGTTTATATTTTGTGAATTTTATATTGCAATATGTTTTAATGCTGAAATATAATTTCCTTGTACACCTGTATTTACCAGTTCCATAGTGTACCTGTGTACGTTAAGAGAAGCACAGTAAACATCAGTAAAGAAGAACTCTTGTGTCTCTCGTGTCATGATTCGGCTGTGTGCAGGCTGGATGAGGACCCAATCGCAAACTCACAGAGGCAGGAATGAACTCAAAATTCACAGCTTTATTGCTGGAGAGCAGAACCATACAAATTAAACCAGGAAACTATAACGTGGATCATTTTCCATCTTAACCCTCTGCGGTCGACGGATGCGCCGACACGTCAAAATCACATGACCAATTTAAGACGACACAGCCACAAGATAGTGATGGGATTTCTGCCTCTTTTTGGAGAACTGGCTCTTTCGGCTCGGCTCATTATAAAGAGCCGGCTCTTTCAGCTCCCAACCGGCTCTTCAGGTTGTTTTGTTGGTCGAAAGTAACGGACTTCAGACTATATACCAGTTCTTGAATTGTGTCGATGGGCCACGTAAAACCAGAGTTATGATAAAAAATACACATAATGTTTTTTTCTGAACAAAACAGCGGCGTTTACAGCAGGAAGAACGGTAAAAACTGCGTTTTCTACAGACAGCGCTAGCAACCACTCTCCGCTTGCGCGTGAAAAAATGAAAAAGAAAAAACCCTCCTTCCCCATTGGTGTTAGAGTTTACCATGTCAGCCAATCAAAAAATGTTTTGTTGCTTTAATTAATTTATTATCAACAACAACATAAAATCATGCACAAAAGAAATTACTAATGTAAAAAAACAAAGTGGATTTATTTATATGTTTACATATAAATATATGTGGTGGCCCCTAGAGACAAAGCAGTGGAAGAGTAAAACTAAACACGATGAACACAGGAACACCAGACCTCTTCAACATAAAACAGGAAACATAAGACGCAGACATGAAACACATGAAGGGGAAGGGAGACTTGACATGGGCGGAAGACACAAGGGGAATCTAATAACGAAGAACTAGAACAACCTAGGCATGATAAAAAATGAACTTAGAAAACCTGAAGGGCTTAAACATAAACTAAAACTCAAAATGCTGGGTCAAAAGACCTGGATCGTGACATCGCGTGTATGTGTACAAGCCTGCCCTAAACACATCAGGGTTACTAAATGGACAATCAGTGACTTCCTGACCCCATCTTTTTTTTACAGAGCCGGATCTTTCGGCTCCCAACAGGCTGTTTTGTTCCTTTAATTAATTTATTATTAACAACAATATATAATATATAATATAAAATTATGCACAGAAGGAATAACTAATGTAAAAAAAGTGGTTTTATTTATATACCTTTATATATAAATATATGCGGTGGCCCCTAGAGACAAAGCACGTACAAACTCCAAAACACATTTCTAACGTTAACTGAACTTCCAAAACAGAGCTACCTCGATCACTTAAATTACACAATTGAAAGCATGTGTGTATTGTTTGTGTATTTATACACAAGCACTCATATGTATTCAAATAATTCAAAGAAAATGTTCATTTACCTGTTACTACCACACACCAAAACCGGTCGTTGGTACTTCCTTGCTTGTGTAGCCACTAGGTAACAAAAGCTCAACACTGCCCCCTAGCATCCTGGAGCACTTCTGTTGTCTTTTGTACGTGTTTTGAGTTTTTATGTGCTTCTGAGTTTTTAAGTGTTTTGGAGTTTTTATGTGTTTTGGAGTTTGTACGTGTTTTTTGTCTCTAGGGTACTGTAAATATACTTTTATTTATTCACTCCACATAAAATGTAATAAATAAATCATATAATACAAAAACCAACTATTTAAATTTCAACTTTTAACTATTTAAATTTTCAGCTTTTTCCTTTTAAACAAATTTAAAGTGAAACAACACAAAACACTGCAAACCACAACACAATTAAATATAAATTAAACTATGAAAACAAAAAGAAGATGCACATTCTCTGCATGAATAAACTTTCTGAATCCTTTATCATCTGCAACTGAAAATAGTTGTGGATGATTACTATACCTTTCTAATGTGACGTTGTTGTCTCTCTTTCTCTCTCTCTCCCTCCCGCTCTGTTCCTGTGCTACTGGGAGTGTAACTACTGCCCCTCCCCCCTCTGCCCAGCGCAAAGCACACGGCTCGAGAAAGAAAAAAAAACCTACACTGGTGTCGTTCACTTCAAAGAGCCGGCTCTAAGAGCCGTTTCGTTCGCAACCGACACATCACTAGTGTGCGCTGCGTGTGGTGTAGGCGTGTGCATGTGTGCCCCGGTCACAGCTCCTTTCAGCATGGCCGGAGGTAAGTCACTTGCCACATTGCTGTCAGCTGATTAAAGTTTGTTCAGACCCCTAGCTGCAATGTGAAGATAGTCACACCGCCATGTAATTATATAATATATATAATATATATAATAATGATTATTTGGTAATTTGGGATACATGATTTTTGTTCCACTTCTCACGTGTGCACCACTTTGTGTTGGTCTTTCATGTGGAATTCCAATAAAATTGATTCATGTTTGTGACTGTAATGTGACAAAATGTGGGAAAGTTCAAGGGGGCCGAATACTTTTGCAATCCACTGTATGAATGATAAATGGTCCTCATGAGGAGACGAGGACATGGAGGAGGCAGCAGCTCTTAGAGCTGAAAGAACAACAGCAGCTTAGTGAATGAAACAGCAGCTGGAGATTCAAGGTTCTTTATTTGTCACATGCATAGTTATACAAGTATAACACACAGTGAAATGTAGCCTGACACGCTCCTCGACATGTGCAAAAAAAAAAAAATATATATATATATATAGAGTATATACACTTGGTGAATGTGCAGTAGTAGCAGCAAGCAGGTGAATTCTGTACATTAATATGAATAGACATCTGACTATTTTACAGGATAGACAATATAAACATATTTAAAATTAAAGGAATTTGGAATGTACATTGTGCCTGGGTTTAGAGTGTCTGGAAGAGAGTCCTGTCTCAGTCAGTTATAGATGATGTGAGAGCTTTGTCATAAACAGGACGAGCTGTTAATGTCATAGAATTGTCAGCTGTATGAAAAAGGCTTATAGTTACTTAATGGCAAACGTTCAAACTGAACTAAACAGTCACAGATTCATGTAGTGACTGTGTGCACAACGTTACAATTAATAATGATACATTTGTTCCAACAGCCTCTATGAAACGGATCTTTGTATTTTTCCATGTAACACAGTGGAGTATGAAACATGTACACTAGGGCTGTGCGATATGACCAAAATCTCATATCCCGATATAAGAATTCTATCGTCCGGTAACGATATAAATCACAAAAATGTAACATTTTCTGTAAATTCTGTGAATCTCGGGCAGCTCGACTTGCGTGAAGTGTTTCCAGCTGCGCGTCATGTACCTGGAGTCGAGTGTTTTAACCGATGCTGAAACGATACATTTTAGACATAAGTTGTAACGGCCGCCGTTTTCTTTGTGAGTATTTATTACACGGCGTGCTGCGCTGAAAAGCCTGTTCTAACTTTTGAGTCTAAGGTTTATTTTTCAGCACCTGGCGGCTCTTTTTTACTTCTCATGCGTAAGTAATCTGCTCTTTCACGTGATTCAGTTTATTTTGAAAAGTCTCAAAAGGATCTTGAGCTTTATTGTGAAAGGTTTATGTGGAACATAAACAAGCGGACTGGCGATGGTGTTACCGTCGTTGTTGCTAACCACAACGCATAAAAACAGGCGCTTGTCCGTCGGTAGTGTGGTTACATTAAATATAAGCGAAAGAGAGAACTTCTAGAAATTAATAACTACAGTGACATCAAAACCATGAACAAATATTGCCGTAAACTGTTTATTTTGCGACACCACGAAACAAACGATAGCGTGAAATGAAACGATAGATGTTTTTATATCGTCATCAGATATATATCGTTATATTGAACAGCCCTAATGCCCACAGTTTAATAAAACTGTAAAATGATAAAAATGTTTTACAAACAGACTAATTTGTTAGCACAGCCTGTTAGGAGCAGCCATTTACTTGTAGTGCTGAGTATAAATGTACTTGTACCATTAGATGTTATTTGAATGACATCATTGTGTACTTTTAGTTTCATGTACAGTTAGCATTTATGGTTGGCTTTTGTATCCTGTACACTGTTAAAGGTGTCCAGTCTTTGGGGAGGAAACAGCTGTGATGTTGTTCCACTGTCACAAACACACCTACATGAAGTACACAAGTGAAAGAGCTTTGTTGGATTCCAGAGACACACTCTGTATGTTAAAGGCTCTCACACACACACACAGACACACACACACACACACACACACAGACACACACACACACACGCACACACACACGCACACGCACACGCACACACACGCACACAGACACACGCACACACACGCACACATACGCACAGACACACACACACACACGCACACACACGCACACGCACACGCACACGCACACGCACGCACGCACACACACACACACGCACACATACGCACACATACGCACACGCACGCACACACACACATACGCGCACGCACACACACACACACACACACGCGCACACACACACACACGCACATGCACACACACGTTTCTGTCTGTATTTCCGTGGACGTCACTTGCCAGCTGTCACTGAATGTCTCCCACGAGCACGTTTAGCTTTTTTAATGTTTTGCCCACTTGTTGCCCACTTGTTGCCCACTTGTTGCCCACTTGTTGCCCACTTGTTGCCCACTTGTTGCCCACTTGCACCTTTTTGTTTTTGTCTAAACCTGCACAAAGACAGAAATGTGGCATGAGGCCAGTCTCAGCGGTGCATTCACAGCACTATATTTTCCATTCTGCCGATTATTAATAATGAAGCCTGTTATTAAAGAAGCACTAATAATACTGGAGCTGTTAACACACACGCTTACACACATGTGAGCAGGAAAAGTATCTTTATTCAAATGCAGGTTTAAACCTCAGGACCAGCCACACCTTCTTCAAACTGTGAGACGAAGAATACAAGTTAGTAAAAGCTCAAAGTTCTTTGCATTGATGCTGTGAACATGAACGTGTGTGAAAGGTGTGTGTTGTTACAGCTTCGTACCTGCAGCTCACGAGACAAACATGTATTGGGTCTCAGCCTGGTCACCTGACAGAAACATGGTAGAAAAACATGAACGTGTCATTTCTCTGAGTCACTGATGGAAACATCAGCTTGTATGAACTGTTCAGTCTGATGGATCCTCTGAAGTGTGTCAGTGTGCTGTTGGAGTAAAGCTTAGTTAGACTTGGACCTGGTTGGTAGTAGTCATAGATCTTGACCACGGCTGGCTTCAGGTTGTCCACTGGGAGCTCCTGGATGATCTCTAAGCTGTGGTTGATGGGTGTGTCCTTTGATAACTGGACGAGACAGAAACAATCGCAGACACAGTTTGTACCAAAGATCATCATCTGGTGTCCCCACGGTGACTTTCACTTACCTCCTCTAAGTACACCAGAACGTGATCCTCCTTTTGCTCAACACGACTCACCAGGAGGCCACGTTTGAGCTGTGAGGAGATGACATCATTTTATTATTATCCTCACAATTATCACATGAGATGCACTCGTTGGTAGAATCTGTCTAATTACTCACACTCTTCAAAGACTCGGGGTCTGGGGAAAATCCAGAGAGCATTTTGATGTCCAGGATCACCATGTTTGTAGTTTCCTCCTTTCCACTGTACCTGTGTTTGAACAGTGTGATTATACTGACCTGTGTGCACACTTGCTTTTCATCTACCAGCAGTTCCTCCACACGGGTAAAGAGCGCTCCTCTAACCTGTCACATACTTACAGTGATTGTATTTGCACAGTGAATTTGGGTCGAGCAGATTCACTGGTGTTGACCTCTAGATGGACTTTCACACTGAGAGTGGTGACATCAGCAGGTGTTGGGATGTTGTAGGTGGCAGAAATCTGGGAAACACACTTGGGTCACGTGTGGAACAGAACTAATCACACCTCAATGCACCCTGCTGTCACTGTTCTACACCATGACACATATTAGCACACATACTTTTATAGTCATACCTATATGTCTATATTCATCTTAATATGAGGATCTCTGTTATATCTACACTCATTTATACGAGTGCTTGATGTTTGTTGTATATTTGCTGCTATGACAACTCAGTTTCCCTCTGGGATTAATAGTTTCCCTGATTCTGATACAGACAGAAAGTTCATTTATTTTTGCTCAGTTCTCCAATTTAGTTTAAAATAGCATTGTACTCTCTACAGTTATTACTGCCAGGTCTAATGTCTTTATTGTGTATGACAATACATGTGCAAGATGAGCTTTATTACATGTGACAATGCTAATGCTCTCTGAAGTTGTATAAGGAAAAAGAAAAAGAAGAAACCCTTTCTCTGACATCAACCAGGAGCTTCTCACGTGATGCTGTCACTGACCTGCACTGAAGCACATGCAGTGCCCTTCACCTCCAGGCTGTATTTTCCTGACACGTCCTGCAGCGCCTCCTCCTGGTAGAGCAGTTTGTTGCCCTGATTTACATCAAACGTCAGCTGACTGCTGGGAGCCTGAACTGTCACTGTGCTCCAACCTTCAGCACTGAACACCAGAGTGGAGTAGAGAGCCAGAGCCTGAAGAGCCACCACCGTGTCCTACAGGATGGATTCATTGTGGTTAACACACACAGCATGTGTCTCCATATTTCATGGGCTTAAGTGGAATAGACATTAAGTTAAAACAGCCTGTGTCACTTTGAGACCCTCTCACAAAAGAGATCCTTAAACTCAAGTTTTCCAAAGTTCACTTCCTGGTTAAATAAACGTTAAACAGGTTAAAATATCTTTAACTGAGAATTATCAAAGTATAGAAATTACAGGTATAAACTCGCAGGTGATCTGTTATTTACAGGCTGTTACGTGTAGTTGGTGTACAGAAGTCTGAGGTAACATTGCTATTCTGTAAAAACAATGAATTTTTAGACAAAACTTGTCATGTTCTAACTAAAGAATAAAAACTTCTCTGCCTGGCTAAAACAAATCTGTTTTACATATCTGATAGAAAACTGAAAGCTTCAGTATTATTTCTTCTGTCCCTGGTTTTGTCTAAGACTGTACTCAAAGATGAGCTTCATGCTGTTCGGGTGGTGTCGTACCTGAGTGGAGGAGAAGCCTCCGTAATAGTTCTGCTGCCCAGTCAGCCACCTGATAATACCAGAGGCATATCCCAGATCCTCAGCAGTCGGGGAGGCGCTGAGTTTGGCCAACAGCACATAAGAACTGATCTCCACTGACAGGGAGGCTGATGTTTCTGCTGCTGTCTGAGACCAGTAGAGGAAACCTCCTACAAACACAATAACAGTCACAGTGATGCTAATAAAGCCTGAATGATGTCCTGCTAAAGGATGACTCACCTTCCCTCACTGCAACTGTGTCTAAGTGCTGCAGAAGGTGAGCTCGGGTCTCCACGTCTCCTGCCAGAGTGAACACATAGGCCAGCAGAGCTGTAGTGTAGGTGTTGCTCAGGTCACTGAGAGACTCCTTGAGACAAGCCAGGCTCTGGATCATCACAGGATCCTTTAAAAGATCAAAACAAAGAACTTTAATGGACAAACAGAAACCTTCTTTCATTAAACCCAGTGTGAGAAGAATAGGAGGCAGAGTTCCTGATTCAGTCACTCAAAACATCAGCGTGATAATAGAAAACACAGCAATTAGAGGAAAGTACAGATCAAGCAAAGACTGGAGCAATCTTCTAGTAGTATTTACAATATAAAAAACATATTGAAAAAACACTGTACAGGTTGGGTGGTGATACCAGTCCTTGCTGGTGAGAGTTCAGGTATGTGGATGACCTGGGTGAAAATCAATTCTCAGGACGTTCCACAATTCACAGATCACATTAACTCGGTGGAACGACACATCAAATTCACCAGGGAGGATATGAAAAGTGTCAGGTTAGTCTTCTTAGACTGTGAGATTTCCATCAGTAATGGAGGACATTTAAAAGCTGATGTGTACCGTAAACCTAAGCTCCAGCCGATCCAGGAGAGAAGGACAACTGCTGCCTAAGTGAAAACCTGTAGTGATCCCGTATGTGTCAGGAGTATCAGAACAGCTGAGGCACATTTTTTTCTAAACACTGTGTCTCTGTGGCTTTTAAACCACAAAACACGCTGCGCCAAAAATTGGTCCACCCCGACACAAACAGAGTAACATAGTGTACGGTGTTAAGTTCCAGGAGGATTGCCAGGATCTATACATCGGGGAAATCGAACAACCTCTGGCTAAGAGGATGGCACAACACAGAGGAGCAACCTCGTCAGGCCAGGACTCTGCAGTCTATTCACACCTGTAGGCCAGTGGACACTCTTTCAATGATGCTGGTTTGAGTGTAGGGTCAAGGAGGCCATTTACGTGAAAAAGGAAAGACCATCTCTGAATCGAGGAGGGGCCTAAGGGTACATCTTTTGCTATCTTACAATGCTGTGATTGCAGCTATTCCCCAACTCTCTGTGAATGGTACTGATGGCCATTGATCAGTGGTCTTTGATCAGTGGGTTTTGGTCAGTGGTTGTTGATCAATGGTCATGAGAATTTGCATAATTATGATTAAGGAACTGACCTCCCAGCCACTGGTTCCTTCAGTGGGCTGGTTTCAGTCATTATGCAAATGTACTGTTTATAAGATTGAAACCTGCAGTCAGCTGAGACTGAAGACGTCACCTGGATGAGTGACGAAACGTTTCTCCCACTGAAAACATCCAGATGAACAGAATCAACTTTTTGGGGTATATGTAATATATATATTAGATTGTATATTATATTGTTGGTTTATACACTTTTGTGTATGTATTTATATATGCATACCAGCTCAGACGTCGCCCGGATCAACTACTGGAACAAGAAGGCATTGGTGGGCAAGAGATGAAAATAAGGCGTTGTTGGAATGCTACTATACAAGTAACCCTGGCAGAAGGGGTTACATGAATAGGATGAGGGACCTATGGAATTCCCAGCACCCACACTGACAGCGAAACAACTAATAGCTCAGTGTTCCAACATTCGAAAGAAGGGTATTGCTCTCACAGCTAGAGATTGTCGAAGTGCAACACAAATGCTACGGCAAGGGGGAGCCAGGACGCCAGGCCAGGGGGGGGAGATGTCATCACCGCCACCCGAGATTTGTACCAAGCCCCAAGTGCTATAGTGCAAGAGGAAGTGACCTGAAAGATAGGATCATGGCAAAACTTGAAAACTGGAATCCCCGTAGCTGGTTACCAAGATGTGAAGATCTGCTAGATGATGTAAATGCGATACATACAGCCACGATTATCGAAACTAACAAGCTGATCTACAGTACAGCAGCAGTGATCAGAAAGATGCTTGGCAACAGGTTGAACAGCCACAAGAAGGAGACTAGAGGCTAAGATCAAGGAGGGAGGTTAGCCAACTATCGGAGCTGCAGACAGGTGTGACAAAGACGGTGCCCAAGAAGAAGTATAGCAAGCTGTCCATGGAAACTGCCAAACAACGACTAACAGCCTTGGCCAGCACCTTGCCATACACTAGTATGGCTCACGTCTACTGGTGGAAGAAGCTGACTGCACTCCATGAGTGTCTGGCAGCACAAATGAACCAGCTGTTAGTTGACGAGAGACACCCAGAATGGCTAACTGTAGGGCGGACAGTCCTGAAGGGATCGGTCCCATCGGTCCAATCCAACTACTGACCAATAACCTGCCTCAGTACCACATGGAAGCTCCTGTCAGGCATCATAGTGGCTAAGATGAACAGACACATGTTCCTGTGCCCCACTCATTGGCAAGAATACCAGAGGTGCAAAACACCAGCTACTTGTAACAATCAGCCGAGACTGCCTGGATTGATTACAAGAGGGTCTATGACTTAATGCCCCACAGCTGTATCTTGGAATGCCTAGACCTGTACAAGATCAACAGGACTTTAAGAACCTTCATCAAGAACTCAATGGGAATGTGGCATACAACACTAGAGGCCAACTTCAAGCCCATAGCACAATCATCATCTATCAAGGAGATGCTCTGTCCCTACGGATACTGACTACGGGATGAAGCAGCTGTCAGCCATCTCCTGTATGACATCATACGTGGATACGTGGATATGTGGATGACATCAAGCTGTATGCCAAGAGTGAACGAGACATCGATTCACTGATCCACACCACCAGGATATACAGCAACGGCATTGGAATATCGTTCGGACTGGAGAAATGTAGTCGGATGACAACAAAGAGAGGAAACGTAGGCGGAACTTAGGGAATCTAACTAAGGCAACATTGCAGACATAGAGGACAGCTACAACTACTTGGAGATCCAACAGGAAAATGGAAACCACAAAGAGGCTGCTGGGAAAGCTGCTACCACCAAGTACCTGCAGAGGGTCAGGCAAATCCTGAGGAGTCCGCTGAATGTTAGAACAGGATCCGGCCTATCAAAACCTACGCCCTGCCCGTCATCAGGTACCCTGCTGGAATAATAAGCTGGCAAAAGGAGGAGATAGACACTGACATCAAGACAAGAAAGTTCCTAACCATGCATGGAGGGTTTCACCCCAAGTCCCGCATGCTAAATGGCAGGAAGGAGGCCAGGGACTGGTGAGTGTCAGCACCACATTCCAAGATGAAACAACGAATATCCACGAGTACGAGGAAGATGGCCCCAACTGACGGAGTGCTCAGTGAATACCTCAGGCAGCAGAAACCCAAGAAAGAGGAGGAAGGCGAGGAACCATCATGGAAGGACAGGCCCCTGCACAGTATGTTACCACCGGCAGATAGAGGAAGTAGATGATACCCAGAAATCCTACCAGTGGCTGAAAAAAGCTGGACTGAAAGACAGCACAGAGGTACTAATCATAGCAGCACAGCAACAAGCTCTGAGTACAAGATCCATAGAGGCTGGGGTCTATCACACCAGGCAAGACCCCAGGTGCAGGCTGTGTAAAGATGCTGAGACAATCCAGCACATACCAGCAGGGTGCTAGACTGCTGGTTAAACCTAACTCCATGGCTCAGCAGCTCAAACTCTACTCCTTTTTTTGTTGAATACCTTGATATTCTTTGACTCTACTCACATGTTGGGATGTATTCATTTCCAAGAAGGCAGCAGTAACGTACGCACTGAGAGTCACTTCATCAGATACACCACCCTGTCAACAGAAGACATCATAGACACTTTATCATCAGTGCACCAACATTCAGGGATATGAAGTCATGAAAATGATTTTCAGCTGCATGTGGTTTTAGTATCAGCAATGTCTTGATGCATGTTCAAACATCCAGCTAAAGAGATGAACAGGAAGTTGATTTTGTTCATCTGGACATTGTATTTCCAGTGAGATGGATGTTTCTTCACCTCAGGTTTCCCCAACCTTATAAACAGTTTGTGTAGTCATCTACTAATCAGAAGGTTGGTGGTTTGATTCCCAGCTGCTCCAGCCTGCATGCCAAATATTTGTGGGCAATATACTAATCCCAAGTTGGTCTCTAGTGCATACTTTGTATTTAGTATAAATATGTGTGAATGCTACATAGAAAGCAGTGCTGGTGTGAATGGAACAAGATGAATGGAAATTATTTCTTAAATAAAATAATAGAATATACTGATGTGAGCTATTACAGTATGTAGTACAGTGTTTTCCATGTATGCATGACATTATTAATAAAATTTGTTAAATCCAGACTGGAGGCTGTTTCCACAGTCTAACAGCGAAGAACTGCAGGTTACCTTCATTCCGTTATGGAAGAGTTTCCCAGACTTTTCAAAACAGCCATTTTCTTGTTGTTTATGTTGCAGCCAGGTCTTAGACTCTTCGATCTTTCTGGGATCAATAAAGATGAAAGACTGAGCTTTGGCAAAACTTCTTACCACAAACGCAGTCAGCCTGACAAAAAGAAAACAACACTTACACGTCTTACAATGATGGAAATGTTTGGCTGTGAGGTCACATTAAGAGAAAGAAATACTGATCATTTTAAAAATAAAGTTGAAATTTCAAGGTTAAATTTGAAAATGTATTTTGAGACAAAAGCAGAAATGTGGATATCACAGTTATTTCAGGACAAACTGCCACGGTTGCTTTCCCCTCTGAATTAGTGAAATCGTACTTCAGACTCAGTTTTAGTAACAAGGAAGGAACTGATGTCACTTGTAGCAATAAAAACAGCATGGCAGTAAGTATAAGTACACCGGAAAGCAGAAAGTGGTGCAGAAAGCTGCATGTGGTTAAATTTGTATAAAAGGAAATGGCTGCTAATGTACAGATGCAAGGATACCGATGGTTCCACGCTCGTGGAATAAAGAGGATCTATGCTGTATCACAAGACCACTGATTTATTTCACTACATCTACTCAAGGCATTTTATACAGGGTATAGCAATCGTTTGAAGCAACAACTGTAATCATTTCAACTGTTTTCTTAGATTTGAATTTGACTTTTTTCACAAAACAGTATTAAGACTTTATTATTGAAATAGTATTTAGACTTTTTCTTAAAGTAAAATAACTTTAAGCTTTAAAATTTGACTTTATTCTAATAATGATCAATAACATTTTTATGTGGCTCTAATACTCCTTCCTACCTACTAAATTACACAGTATTAACCAAAAGGTATTGTTAATGTTGGCTTAGTCAAAGGATTAAATGGAGAATTATTTAAAGTATTAGAGGTAGACATGTTTATGTTATTAATGGGTAGTCAAACTTCAAGAAACGTCTTCTGTTTGGTGGGACATTTAAAAACCAGTGTAACCTCTCTGGTTTGTGACATGTTTGATCAGTGATGTTCTCACCAAGTGTTTCCTGGTCCTGTTCCAAATGTGGTGTAAGCACCGTCAGCACTTTTGTAGTTGAGCTGTCTTTGGTATCCTGTAACAACAGGGACACCATGATCGAGACATTGTTGCTATGGTGATGATTGGACTCCATTTGTTTATGGATCTGCATGTGTACATCGAGATTTAGGAAATTCAATGACTCTTGCTGACAGATGAGGAAAATTACGCATTTGACCAAAAGCTGTGACTAATGTTCTGCCTCCTGTCGGCTTGTTTCTTGAACCGTGTGTGTTGAAGTGATTCAAATGATTTCCTTCTTAGAGGAAACAATAAAAACTTGCCACTGGTGAGGAAGTTAGTAGCTTTTTCCATGATGGCTGCGGTGAGCTGCTGTGTGCCTTTCAGGTAGTGGAGGATGTAGATGTTGGGGGCCAGGAGAGCCATGTTCTGCTCCCCACATCCATACGGCATCTGCAGCAATCCATCCAGGTTCTTCAGAGCCCGGCCGAGGATGTCACCTGATCAAAAACACTGATTCACTAAAACTAACAAAACTAGCGTAAAACAACTTTGTATTATTGGGCAGAGATAACCTGAATACTTCAATATGCAATTTTAAATGATGATTTCATTTAGTGAGCGAAAAAACATCCAAACTGAAAATCGTAGATTGACTGTGATTAACCAAATATTTCTGGGAAGACTGAGTTTCATTTCACCAACCAGACCCAGGCCTGATTAAGGCCAGACCTTCTGGATCAAGAAATCACTCAAGTACAATCTGTTTGACAAAGGGAAGCAGGCTAAAAGACGTCCAGAAGAAACACGTCGTTGCCATGACCAAAAGAAATTCAAAAATAGGCGAGAAGTCTTGAGATCTATCAGTTTGGACAGGATTAAAAACAATTTCTACAGCTTTGGAGCGCCAGTGCACCATGTTGGAACCCATTATCCACAAACTGAGAAAACTAGAAAAGATGTGGCCGAAATTACTCCATTAGCACATCGACGACTCACCGAAAAAGTCAAGCGAATCCCAACAACACCCAGAACTGAAGGCCTTGCCTTCCTCTGTAAAGGTCAGAGTTTACGATTCAACAATACAAAGGAGACGGGGCAAAAACAGCATTCATGGACAAAACCACTGCTGACCAAGAAGAACACAAAAGCTTATCTCACATTTGCCAAAAAACATCTCCATGCTCCACAAGATATTTGGGAGAATATTTTATGGACTGAAGAGAAAACGTTTTGAGTTTTGTGGCATTTGGCTTAAAAGTGACGCATCATTTCATAGAAAGAACATCATACCAACTGTGTGATCACTGTTGGGGAGGGTCTTCCCACCCTCCCCAACAGTGAGGGTGGGAAGACAAGTCTTCCCCTCCATCTCACTCAGCACTGGAGTGCCTCAGGGCTGTGTTTTAAGCCCCCTGCTGTACTCACTGTACACTTATGACTGTGTAGCCACATCAGACACCACCTCCATTGTCAAGTTTGCTGACGACACTGCTGTTGTGGGCCTGATCTCCGACAACATCGAGACGGCCTACCTGGAGGAGATTAGGAACCTGGAGACCTGGTGCCAGGAGAATAACCTCCTCCTAAACATCAGCAAGACTAAGGAGCTGATCGTGGACTTCACTACAAAGCAGGCGAGGAATTACAAACCCCTCATCATCAGTGGCACGCCAGGTATCGGACAGTTTCCGATACCTGGGTGTCCACATCACTCAGGACCTGTCATGGTCCTGCCACATCAACTCCCTGGTTAAGAAAGCTCGTCAGCATCTCTTCTTCCTCAGAAGACTTAGAGACTTCCATCTGCCACTGAAGGTGCTCAAGAACTTCTACTCCTGCACCATCGAGAGCATCCTGACGGCAAACATCTGCACCTGGTTTGGGAACAGCACCAAGCAGGACAAACGAGATCTGCAAAGAGTGGTGCGCTCAGCCAAACGCATCATTCAATCAGAGCTCCCTGACCTGCTGTCCATCTACACCAAGCAGTGCAAGTCCAAAGCTAGGAAGATTATGATGGACCTCTCCCATCCCAACAATGGACTCTTCTCACTGTTGAGGTCTGGGAAGCGCTTCCGCTCCCTTAAGGCCAAAACAGAGAGAATGAGGAGGAGCTTCTTCCCCCAGGCTATTCGGGCCCTGAACCAGGTGTAGGACTGGACTCTCCCACACACGTCACTATAAGACTGGACTCTCACACACATCAAATCACCACACGCACCACCACACATTTCCTATAATCCTATAATTCCTGTAATTTATAATCTTTATAACCTTTATAATCTCTTCTGCTATTTGCACATTCTTTACTGTAAATTCCTAAGTTAATTTGTAAATTCTGTAGTAAACTGTAAATTGTAAATATTGTAAAACTTTTCTTCTGTCATTTAATGGTCGGGCATTGTACAGCTACAAGCATTTCACCCCCCAATGTCATACTGTGTATGGTTGTGTGTGTGTGACAAATAAAATTTGAATTTGAATTTGAATTTGAATTTGATGCTCTGGGGCTGTGTGGCGTAGGTTTGTCTGCAGCTCAGCTGCAGGGGAGGGGTGGGGCATTGGGTTCAGGTGGTTAGTGACGGAGGAGTCTGGTTAAGGCAGCTGGTGCCCAGTGTTAAATCATGCCTTTGCGGTTTCAGTAGCTCGCCATGACCTGGAGGGAAGAACTCTCTACCAGGAGAATGTCCAGTTATCAGTTTGTGCCTTAAATCTAAAACTTGGGCATTTAACCTTCTGGGGTCAGGGTATAATTGGCCGTTTTTGACTACTTCTGATTTTACCTCTATATCTCACCTTTAAAAACTGTTTATCTTGCCTTGTTTGGTATCGTTACTTTCAGCACAGCTTTAAATATCTGAAACTTGAGTTATTTTTTCATTTTGGTATACTATATTAGCACAGTTGATCTAAATTCAGACAAAAATGTCAAAATCCGAGTAGAAAAAAGTTAAATTTTTTACTGTAAAACCCACAAACATGTTTGACGAATCATTTTCATAACTTGAAATGCAAATACTCATTCTTGGCGGTGACCTCAACCTTGGACTAAATGAAGAAATGGATAGGCTCAACACAACAGGAACTCAGCGCAATTGGCAATCCACAAATATAATCAAACAGTATATGAACGACTTTGGTCTTTGCGATGCATGGCGCTCCCTTCACCCCAACAGTAAGGAATATACTTTTTTCTCGCATGTTCATCACTCTTACTCTCGTCTGGATTATTTTTTGGTCAGCAGCTCACTGCTGAGTGACATTTCAGACACTGAGATTCATCCTATAGCTGTCAGTGATCATGCTCCTGTATCTTTAAAACTAATGCACAAGAATAATACTACGCCAAGTAAAAACTGGAGATTTAATACATCACTGCTTAAAGATGAAGACTTTATTAAATATTTTAAAAAGGAATGGACTTCATACTTAGACTTTAATGACACTCCCGGAATATCTGCTTCTGTTCTATGGGAAGCAGGAAAAGCTGTGATGAGAGGTAAAATAATTTCTTTCTCATCACACAAAAAGAAAGAAGAAAACAAAAACATTCAGGAATTAGAAAAAACCATCAAATCACTAGAAGAAGCCTACGCGTCCCACCAAGATCAGGAAACATTGAACAAAATATGCAAAACAAAACTACAATTAAATGAAACTATTAATAAAAAAACACAATTCCTTATACAAAGACTTCGCTTGCAGAATTTTGAACACAGTAACAAATCAGGTCGATTTCTAGCTAACCAGCTAAAAATAAATAAAGAAAAAACAACTATATGTGCTGCTAAAGATTTATCGGGGAACACAATATATGACCCTGGAAGAATAAACATTTTTAGGGATTTTTATGAAACTTTATACTTACCACAAATAAACCCATCTAAAAAAGAAATTGATCGGTTTCTTGACAACGTAAATCTCCCAAAATTACTAGACAGTCAAGCAATGGAACTGGATTCGCCACTGACACCAAGTGAATTCCAGGAAGCCCTGATAAGTATGCCCAATAATAAGGCTCCAGGTCCAGACGGCTTCCCTGCAGAATTCTACAAAGAATTCTGGACAATTCTGGCACCAGTATTCCACGGCATGTTGCAGGAAATCGAGGAAAATGGCAGACTACCACCAAATATGAACTCTGCCAACATTAGTCTCCTGCTAAAACCAGGAAAAGACCCTTTATTTCCCTCAAGCTATCGTCCAATTTCTCTTTTAAATGTAGACCTTAAAATAATCTGCAAAGCTCTCTCAAAGAGATTAGAGAAAATGACCCCCCTCTTAATTCATCCTGACCAAACTGGTTTCATAAAAGGTCGGCACTCCTCAACAAACACTCGTAGATTACTTAATTTAATAGACTACTCATACAATAAAAACATTGAAACCATAATATTATCTCTAGATGCAGAAAAAGCATTTGACAGAGTTAACTGGAAATTTTTATTCGCAACTTCACACAAATTTGGTTTCGGAAACTCTTTTATAAACTGGATAAGAATATTATACAATTCCCCAACAGCTCGTATCAGAACAAATGACCAGACATCCTCCAGCTTCTGTCTCCTGAGGGGCACCAGACAGGGATGCCCACTCTCCCCTTCACTTTTTGCAATTTTTATCGAACCTCTAGCAGCAGCATTTAGACAGGCTACAACAATTAAGGGCATAAAATGTAAGAACATAGAACATAAAATCAGTCTCTATGCGGATGATGTGTTGCTTTTTCTGCAAAACACACAAACCAACCTCTCTGAGGTAATTACTTTAATAAACTGGTTTTCAAGAGTTTCAGATTATTCAATTAACTGGCCAAAATCTACAGTTCTCCCCATTAACTGCTCCTTCCATAATTCTTCCTCTGCCCCACTGCAATCAGGAAATATTAAATATTTAGGTATTAATGTTTCTCCTAAGCTTTCAGACTTAACTAAATTAAATCACATCCCACTTCTAAAGAAAGTAGAAGGCGATCTGACTAGATGGAAATCTTTACCCATATCACTCATGGGAAGGGTCGCCACTATAAAAATGATGATCTTGCCAAAAATAAATTACTTATTTTTGATGATCCCTAACAAACCATCACAAGATTGGTTCAGATCTCTGGATTCATATATTTCCAAATTCCTTTGGAAAGATAAACCCCCGCGTATCAGCTTAAAAACGCTACAAAGAACCAAGGATAGAGGAGGATTAGATCTGCCTAATTTTCACCAATACTTAGCCAACAGGCTTCAGTTCATCTCAGAATGGTCAAAACATACCTTCCTAGATGAGCCCTGGCTAGATGTTGAACAGGCACTATGCAAGGATCTAGAGATTTCAGACCTACCATTTATTAGCTCAAACATCAAAAGACATGAATGCTTTAAAAGTATCAACATCAGCTCCTCTCTGACAGCATGGTGGGAGTTTCTAAAAATAACGGAGTCTTCACTAATCCCATGCAAACGTACTCCTATCTGGAATAACCCTGACATATTACAAAACAATAATATGATTAACTTCCCAGAATGGAGTTGTAAAGGAATTAAATACTTAGAACATATATTGGAGGGAACAGAATTGATCCCATTTGACAGACTAGTTGCACAATATGGGATCAACAAGAAATTTTTTTTAGAATATCAACAAATTAAATCCATTATAAAAAAGAAATTTAACCTCAGTCAAGTTGAATTACAAACACCACCAAGTGCGGCACATTTCCTTACTCTTAAATCCCCCAAATTATTATCTAAAATATATAGAACATTCTCTAAATTAGATGAATCAATATCCCTTCCTATTGCAAAGTGGGAAGCAGATTTATCAGTCAGTTTAGACCAAAACTTCTGGTCTCAGGTATGCTTAAAAACTTTTAAATTGATTAAAAATCCCAGTCTGCAATTAATACAATACAAAATACTACATAGAGTGCACTATACAGGTCATCGGATGTTCAAGATGGGCTTTACATCTTCCAACAACTGCTCACACTGTCAAAACAATACACCAGACAATTACATTCACGCTCTTTGTTTCTGTCCACCAGTGCAGAAGTTTTGGCACGAGATATGTGAAGACTTATCAAAGTGTCTGAAATGTAACATTCCAACTTCCCCCTTAGTGTGTTTGTTGGGCAGCTTAGATAATGTCACTTCAGAAAACAATATAGCCCATATGGTTTTCACTGCCCTATGCATAGCCAAGAAAACAGTCCTCATGAACTGGAAAAATAAAAATAATCTTAATTCTAACCAATATAGAAATTATCTATTAGATTACATTAGTCTTGATACAGCCTCTGCCACCACATCAGATCAATTGCTCTGGGCTCCTTTGATCGGCTCCATCACCTAGTGGGGGTGGGGGGTCATAGTTTGGTCCCGCCTTCAATGTTGTGATTGGTGTGGGGGCAGGGACAGGCTTAGGGCGTCGGGGGGTTCCCTGGAGGCATCTTCCTTGGGGGGCTCAACCCGGGGTAGCGGTCATGTCCGGTTGGGGGCTCTTTTCTGACCATTTCCTCATGGCTGCGTGCAGCGGGGCTAGGGGAGGGTCTGTGATGATGGACGTGGGTTACTGACCTGGTAGCCTGTCTGCCCCTGGGTGGGTCCGGGATGGGCGTGAGTATCTGGGGGCGCTCCATCTCTGGGCCGGGGCCCTGGCTGGGCCTCGAGGCCTTGGGTCCTGGTTTGTGTGTTGCCGGGGTTGTGGGCGGGTGGGTGCATGGGAGTCCATCCCTGGCGCAGGGTGCCGCCGGTGTGTCGAGTCGCCTGTGGGGCTCTTCAACCGGTGGGGGAGATTGTTACACCTTGCAGGAGCTTTCCTCCCCTCAGGAACTCTCTGCAGGAGGGGGAGATACAGGAGAGGTGGAGGAAGATCTCAGCCTGGGCGTCTATTGTCTCATGTAGTCTGGAAGACGAGTGGATGGTGGGGTGGGTGCAGTTTTCTCTGTGGTGGGGTTGGGTGGACTGTCCCGGGCTCTGTGGCGCCGGGGGGCGCAGCTGCGCTGGGCCCCGGTCTGGATGGGCCTGGGCCCCCTTTTCCCTGGCGGGTCGCGGAGTGTGGGAGTGCCTACTGGGGTCAGCGGGGGAGCTGGCCCCAGGGAGGGGTCACTGCCCCTCCCTTCCTTCCCTCCCCATCTCCAGCTGCCTCCCTCCTCCCGCTCCACCACAACCACCCACACATGCAGGGCCTTGGAGTAGGGGTATGTCACCAGGATGCAGAGGAGGCTACCCCCCCCGTCCCCTTCTGGTTGCCTCTGCCTCAATTTTAGTGTGGGGCCTCCCTGCTGCTGCTGCTGCGGAGTCGGGGCGGTCTGCCTCTCCCCACCGCAGGGAAAAGGGTAACACCACCTGGGTCTGGGTGCAGTTCCCCCCTCCAGGGGCAGGGGTACCTAGACCCGGTTTGTAGAGTACGCTTGGGGAGTGTGATCGCGTGTACAGCATCTCTTTATATTTGTCTCCACGTTGGTTGAGTGTGGAGTAAGTGCATATGAGAGCATGAGGGTGGGAATGGATGTTTGTGTCTGTGTGTGCCTGTATGTCTGTGTCTATATGTCAGGTTGGGTATCAGACGCCACCTCTCTGGGGACATCTCGGGCCTTCCAAGGTTTGGAGGCCTATCTCCACCCACCACCACTTCCCCTGCCGGTGGCGGACTCCCTCAGGTGTCGGTGCGTTGGTGGTTCTTTGTATCTGGGGGTGGGCATCCGGGTACACACCAGCTCACTCCTTGGCGGCCGCTTATTGGGGCTCGCTCGGGCCATTTCGGAGGTGGGGTGCCCCCGGCCTCTCGGCCTGGGGCTCGGTCACTCAGGCACAGCTGGCTGCCGGCGGAGCTCACGGGCGCATCACTGCAACTCCCCCTGGCTTCTGCTCCGCGGCTGCTGAATGAGCCCTCATCTGGGACTCTCCTTAGCTCTTACTGGGACAGTGGCGCAGCTGCCCCTCTGTGGGTCTTCCTTGGTCTCTTGTGTTCTGGGGGCCTCTGGATGTCTGGAGTTTTGATCTCCTCCATACCCGCTTGATACCATAAAGGACAGGGCTGTGGCTCCCCACACTCCCTAGCAGATCATTACATGGAGAAACCTTTGGAATACAAGCATGCTGATCCACACAGGTATGCACACAGGTGTACACATGGGTATTCACAGACGCGGACTACAGCTTTCTTGGCTGCTGCCTCAAAGCACACTGTGCGCTGTCTATCTTGCGTGCTGAACAATATCGTCTATTATTTAGTAACTATTGATATCTACTGCTAGCTAGTTTATTGTGATGGTGCTTTTTTTTTTTCTATTATTATGTTGCTCTTTGTTGTTTGCTGTCTCCTCTGTTTGTTTTTGTTTTTTTTTCTCCATACAGGTGACCCAGGAGTTTTTTTTTTTTGTTGTTTGTTTTTTTTTCTCTCTTCCCCCCCTTCTCACCGTCTCTTCTCCCCTTTGGTTTTCTTTCTTTCTCTCCCCCTCTTTCTTTCATTCTTTCCCCCTGTCCTATTAAAAAAAAAAAAAAATGACAAAGGATGAACTGAAGCTCCGCCATCACGTGATGTCACATGCTGCTGTTTCTGATGTCACTTAAAAAAAAAGAAAAAAAAAAAAGAAATGCAAATAGATAGAATAAAATTATGCACAAATTTTGCACACAACAAAGTTATATGGTACTATTTACCTAAAAATGCAGCCCAGGCCTCAGGCGTTTTTTACATAACCATTTAAATCTATTTACAGAACAATCAGGTGTACTGCATCAAATAAGAAGGCACACAAATGATTTGTGTTCAGTATAAGACAGAGGAGAACAGCACAGGCCTAAACCAGGTCTGACAGCAGGAGGAGCATATGTCCAGTTTTCCATGTGGGAACAGCGTTTACACTGGACTCTGCCTTTGACGGCGTTTTTGGAGCAAATGTGACATTCAGCAGTATAACTGACACACAATACAACACAATAACTACACAACACACTAACTACAGCCTCCAAACACGCTAAATGTCACTAATGTGTGACATATGAAAACTCGCTCTCTCTCTCTTTTGCTCGCTTTCCGTCACTACTAAAAATGCCGTTCTCCCTAAATAACCAAGCGTCACATGTTGCCATATCATTTTTTGATTGGCTGACATG
This sequence comes from Aulonocara stuartgranti, assembly GCF_965226115.1. Lineage (NCBI taxonomy): Eukaryota > Metazoa > Chordata > Actinopteri > Cichliformes > Cichlidae > Aulonocara > Aulonocara stuartgranti. The sequence goes on along the minus strand of NC_138941.1, from coordinate 79,082,895 downwards.
GTAAACTCTAACACCAATAGGGAAGGGGTGTTTTTTATTTTTATTTTTTCACGCGCAAGCGGAGAGTGGTTGCTAGCGCTGTCTGTAGAAAACGCCGTTTTTACCGTTCTTCCTGCTGTAAACGCCGCTGTTTTGTTCAGAAAAAAACATTATGTGTATTTTTTATCATAACTCTGGTTTTACGTGGCCCATCAACACAATTCAAGAACTGGTATATAGTCTGAAGTCCGTTACTTTCGACCAACAAAACAACCTGAAGAGCCGGTTGGGAGCTGAAAGAGCCGGCTCTTTTTAATGAGCCGAGCCGAAAGAGCCGGTTCTCCAACAAGAGAAAGAAATCCCATCACTATCTTGTGGCTGTGTCGTCTTAAATTGGTCATGTGATTTTGACGTGTCGGCGCATACGTCGACCACAGAGGGTTAAGATGGAAAATGATCCAGGACACCAGAAAGTGGCCGAGTCAAAATCTGGACTTAAATCCTACTGACATGATTCTGCATGACCAGAACGATTGCGCTGGAAAACTCTCTGGTGTGACTGGGCCAAAACTCAGCGTTTCAAACACACTTATGACTAAAGCTAGACTGCAGTTCTTCCTGCACAGAATGGCACAAACAGCCTTTTTGGGGTCCATTTCTTTTTCACACAAGGCCAGGAAGACGTGGGTCTATCTATAAATGAAATCATCTTTTAAAAGCTGAATACGGTTTTTACTTTTACTTGAACGTGACGTCTCTTTTATTTTCTGTTGTTTTAGTAATTTGCCTTTTTAACAAAGCTTTGACCTGCCATATTTTTATTTGGCTGAATCAAAATTGAGATGAAATGATGAGGTTTACCCAGGACTGATACAGAAGTGCGGGCAGATCCTTCTATTACATTCTCAGGCAGATGTATCTCTGCTTCCTCCGTCAGCGGGCTTCCTGTGTACAGACACAACAAACGTCCAATCAGGAAGTCACAACTACAACAGAGTTACTGTTCAAAGTCACCAGGTGGCCTGATCTTCAGCACATATCGTTACATTTTGTGAAAGTAAAAGATGAAAATTTGGCACATTTTATGTACACAGTGCACTCCACTGCTAACTTTGAGCATTTAGGTCATTTCTTTATTTAAACTTTGTGACTGATGGAAATCATACCGACCTTTTGGACAAAGAAGCCAGTTGTACGTCTTTGTCGTCTCACTTCCCTCAGCCTGAAGAAAAGTATCTTTAAAATGAGTAACAATTTAAATTTTATGAGTAAAAATGTTTTTCTCGTCTCGTATTTATGACACTGACCTTCACTATGAGAGATTTGGTGACCACGTCGATGCGACCTCTGTCTGGTACGCTCACAACCTCATTATCGCATGACACATGGGACGCTACGGCCTCAGCAGACACAGTCACATTCACAGCCCCTAAAAGCAGCAGCACAGGTCACCTTCTTCGTCTCTCCATTAAAATAAAGGTTACCGAGGTTGTTTTACAGATTTTGTAGAAACCAGATGGAAATGTGTTGGGACAAAAGGAGGCGGTTAACTGTGATCACACTAGATCTACATCTAGATCTAAAGCTAGATTTAATGTTGGTTCTAAATCGAAGGTAAGATCAATTACAATTGGAAATTTTACTGCATCAGGCATGAAAAACATGAGCTGAAAAAAAAAACAGTCCAAAATGATGTCAGGGTTGCTGCTGAGTCCTGCTGGAGGCCAAAGTACTGCAAATCATAAGATCCATTTAAGATTAAGAAGAAATCATTTGCATGGTAATGCAACTGCAAACAGTCTGTTCTAATGATACTGACCAAGGGAAGCATGCATAATGAATTGAAAGAAAGGTTTCAAAATGACTTGTAATTGGCTAAGACAGCTGCATTAAGTAAAGCATGAGGATGGAGGCAGCTGCTGCCCTCAGACTGGAGGTATAGACGTTCTGCCCCACTCCCTACAACCCCCACGTTTAGCCTTCCAAACACAGGGGTTATATTCTTGGTTTACCTGGATTTGCAGCTGCATTTGACTGTCTACATGTCCTAGCTCTACACTGCACACTCACTGTCGTCTAATGCACACACAGCTTTCTAAATTCCATGAATATAGCTTATTGGGGCTCAGATTCTCTCATTTCATTATGATAACTTATATTTCAGCAGTATTTCTCACATAGTGTTTTTGTAATTGCTCTTTATTGTTTTAATCTCATTTATTCTATTTAGCCATCTTATGTGGATTCTTTTTAAGTCACTTCCTGAGAGTTCACTTCCTGCTTCTGGGTGCTGCACTTGGGTCGTACTCAGCCTGCCACACAGCGGTTTCCTGGCAGTGTGGAGGACCAAAGCCTGATCCTCACCTAAGGCTGTTGGGATCATGGTCCACCTGAGGGTCTTGCGCTCGTTGGCACACAAACAGGATGTGTACAGATCACCAGAGAGAGGCGTGAGGGTGTAATCTGAGGACGGCCCAGGAGTGACAGTAACCTGTACGAGGAACACAGACATGGCTACATTTAAACCTGAGTTCAAATGTGAACACATTTCTAAGCATCTAAACAAATGCACAAGTTTGATGTTATGAACTCATGATCAAAGTAGACCTTCATTTTACTTGGATACTTTAATCACTCCCTTCCTAATCGTTTCCCTCCATCTGTTTTCTTACAGCCTCCACACTAAACTCTGTTCTACAAGGTGCATGAGCGCACAAAGAAAGCTAGAGGAGGGCTGGTAGTGTAAAGACATGTGATTGGGCAATCCTGGTGTCTGTGCTTGCAGGTGAGCTTGCAGGTGTTGGTGAGCAGGGGCCCTTCAAGAACGGCCTGCATCCTGCATGGTTATATTGCCAAAGAAAAGATATTTTCTATTGTATTTTAATAACTATGATATAAATTTTGCTTAGAAAGTCATGTTTTCAGTATGGCTTTCCTTGGCTATGAACAGACATGTATCTAAACACTTTAATCATTCATTACCATGATGCAGCTGGTCAGGTAGTTAAAGACAGTCGCCCTCAGTTCAAAGTGCTCCCCCCGGATGATGGAGTAGGGCATGGTGAGTTCAAGGAAGAAAGGTTGGAAGACTTTCATTTCTTTACGAGGAGCCAAACCAAAACCCTGAGAGGACAAACAGAAAGCCTCCGTCTCCCAGGTGGTGATGGTGTCTGGGACAGTCAGGGACACCCCCCTTTTTCCATTGTCTCTGAAGCAGCAGATACACACAAACATATTCTGTAACATAATCAAACATGTTTTTATGTCTGTAAATTACTTGTATAACAGTGTAGTTACATCCTGCAGTGTGAATTACTTGTATATGTTGCATTGACAAAGCAAAAGAGCTCCATGTTGCTGATGACAGTGAAATAATATATCCCACAAAACTTTAAATATGACAAAACATCAGCCTGAAGCATCAAAACATGCTCAAGAAAAAACTCACAATTATTCTATTTTCATGTTTTTCATGTGTGCAAAGACACAGCAGAAAGTTCACATGGGTTTCTAAATGTGATCGTATAAACTTTTTAAAATGTAAAATGCACCAGATCTCTTCACAACAGATACTTACCCAACTTCCACCAGATCCCAGATCCACGTCTCAGGGAAGAAAGAGCGAGCTGTCACTATTGGCCCAGCAGATCCCAGACCACGACCAGAAGAATCACTACGATCAGGAACCATATCTAAAGAAAAAAAAGGAAAATAATTACCGGTTTTCTTTTTGTTGAATACAAAGAAAATTTGTATCAAAAACACAACGCAAACAAGAAAATGATTCACCATAGTAGTACATGGAATAGATTTCAGTTGAGCCATCATGGTATACTTTTCCTTTTAACTTGAGGCATGAAGGCAATCGAAAAAGCAAGTTTGTCGCCATCTTCAGTCCGACTTTCTAGATATTTCAGCAGCACACAAAGATCAGCAAAAACTGGTGCAACAACAAAAACTATTGTATTTACGTTATGTTTGACGGACTCACAGGTATACTTGTATTTTACCTGGAAAACTGCATAGGCGTCATTTTGCTCTTGACTGGGGTACGGCAAAACATATCTTTTTGGTGTCACATTAAGGCATTCTGTAGCATCATCAACCTCATACGGGATACCTGAGGATTTCTTGAGTGGGAGCAAGTCAAATATCTGAAAAGAAAAGTGCAGTTCAGCAAAACCTCCAAACATTTTTAGTCCTATGAAGTTTTGACTGATCTATCATGATCATGGTCACATTTGGTCCACATAATTGTAAACTCTTAAATGAAGTACTGGTGTAAATATTAGAACCAATTAGGTTCAAATGAACTGCTAGATTATCTAAGAAGGGTTCTTAAAAAATAAATAAATAAAAATGATGAAGTCAGCAGTAAGCCTCCACAGATATGAGGTGTTGTAGTTGAGGGATCTTACAGAAGTTGTACAATTTCTCTATAAACTGTTCGTTCTTAGTGACTTATATGGTAAGTGTTCTCCATTTGAAGCTGTCTCTGTAGCTCCTTTAACTCACCAAGTCTCACTTTTTCCAGGTTTTGCTGTATGTATAACATTAACAAATACTCGTGTATTTGAGCAGTTTTCATGTAAAGTTAAAGTCTTCTCAATAAAGTACAGGGAGTGCAGAATTATTAGGCAAGTTGTATTTTTGAGGAATAATGTTATTATTGAACAACAACCATGTTCTCAATGAACCCAAAAAACTCATTAATATCAAAGCTGAATGTTTTTGGAAGTAGTTTTTAGTTTGTTTTTAGTTTTAGCTATTTTAGGGGGATATCTGTGTATGCAGGTGACTATTACTGTGCAGAATTATTAGGCAACTTAACAAAAAACAAATATATACCCATTTCAATTATTTATTTTTACCAGTGAAACCAATATAACATCTCCACATTCACAAATATACATTTCTGACATTCAAAAACAAAACAAAAACAAATCAGCGACCAATATAGCCACCTTTCTTTGCAAGGACACTCAAAAGCCTGCCATCCATGGATTCTGTCAGTGTTTTGATCTGTTCACCATCAACATTGCGTGCAGCAGCAACCACAGCCTCCCAGACACTGTTCAGAGAGGTGTACTGTTTTCCCTCCTTGTAAATCTCACATTTGATGATGGACCACAGGTTCTCAATGGGGTTCAGATCAGGTGAACAAGGAGGCCATGTCATTAGTTTTTCTTCTTTTATACCCTTTCTTGCCAGCCACGCTGTGGAGTACTTGGACGCGTGTGATGGAGCATTGTCCTGCATGAAAATCATGTTTTTCTTGAAGGATGCAGACTTCTTCCTGTACCACTGCTTGAAGAAGGTGTCTTCCAGAAACTGGCAGTAGGACTGGGAGTTGAGCTTGACTGCATCCTCAACCCGAAAAGGCCCCACAAGCTCATCTTTGATGATACCAGCCCAAACCAGTACTCCACCTCCACCTTGCTGGCGTCTGAGTGGGACTGGAGCTCTCTGCCCTTTACCAATCCAGCCACGGGCCCATCCATCTGGCCCATCAAGACTCACTCTCATTTCATCAGTCCATAAAACCTTAGAAAAATCAGTCTTGAGATATTTCTTGGCCCAGTCTTGACGTTTCAGCTTGTGTGTCTTGTTCAGTGGTGGTCGTCTTTCAGCCTTTCTTACCTTGGCCATGTCTCTGAGTATTGCACACCTTGTGCTTTTGGGCACTGCAGTGATGTTGCAGCTCTGAAATATGGCCAAACTGGTGGCAAGTGGCATCTTGGCAGCTGCACGCTTGACTTTTCTCAGTTCATGGGCAGTTATTTTGCGCCTTGGTTTTTCCACACGCTTCTTGCGACCCTGTTGACTATTTTGAATGAAACGCTTGATTGTTCGATGATCACGCTTCAGAAGCTTTGCAATTTTGAGACTGCTGCATCCCTCTGCAAGATATCTCACTATTTTTGACTTTTCTGAGCCTGTCAAGTCCTTCTTGACATCTAATCAACTCTTGGTGGCACTGTCACTTGGTGTCCGCTCGCTCTGCGGTAGAGTATCACTTCCTGTTCCTGCTCGAACACAGTGGTGTTTCTGAGTAGCTTATTTGCTTAGCAATTTAATTAACAACTTTTAAATACATTCTTTTTCATAGTATAATCTTCACGTGCTTCATCCGAAGCACACTTTCTGTGTACTCACTACCTAATTTATAGCCAAAGTATTCACTCACTGTCTCTGTACTGTTTTGCTAGCTTAGCTTAGCTCGTAGCCGACTGGTTAGCACCATGGCTACTTCACCTGTCCCTCCTGCACTTTCTTGCTCATTGTGTCAGATGTTTAGTTACTCCTCGGCCTCCTTTAGCAGTAATGATATCTGTAACAAATGTAGCATATTTGCAGCTCTGGAGGCCAGGATTACTGAATTGGAGACTCGGCTTCGCACCCTTCATTCACCCATCGCTAGCCAGGCCCCTGTAGCTGGTGCAGCCGAAGATAGCGTAGGCCCCGCTAGCTGTTCCCCGGCAGACCCCAAGCAGCTGGGGAAAGAGGGTGGCTGGGTGACGGTGAGGAGGAAGCATAGTCCTAAACAGAAGCCCCAGGTACACCACCAACCCGTTCATGTGTCTAACCGTTTTTCCCCACTCGGCGACACACCCGCCGGGGGTTAAACTCTGGTAATTGGTGATTCTGTTCTCAGACATGTGAAGCTAGAGACACCGGCAACCATAGTCAATTGTCTTCCAGGGGCCAGAGCAGGCGACATTGAAGGAAATTTAAAACTGCTGGCTAAGGGTAAACGTAAATTCAGTAAGATCATAATTCACGTCGGCAGTAATGACACCCGGTTACGCCAATCGGAGGTCACTAAAATCAATATTGAATCAGTGTGCAACTTGTCGGACTCTGTAGTTTTCTTTGGTCCCCTCCCCAATCAGACCAGGAGTGACATGTTTAGCCGCATGTTCTCCTTAAATTGCTGGCTGTCTGAGTGGTGTCCCACAAACGATGTGGGCTTCATAGATAATTGGCAAACCTTCTGGAGGAAACCTGGTCTTGTTAGGAGAGACGGCATCCATCCCACTTTGGATGGAGCAGCTCTCATTTCTAGAAATATGGACAAATTTATTAAACCCCCCAAAATATGACTATCCAGAGTTGGGACCAGGAAGCAGAGTTGCAGTCTTACACGCCTCTCTGCAGCTTCTCTCCTCCTGCTACCCCCCCAAAAACCCATCTCCATAGAGACTGTGTCAGCTTCCAAAAAGACAAAAAACAAACTAAAAACCAGCAACAAACAACTTAAACATAAACAATCACAAAGAAAGAACAATACAGTATCCACATCTGAACCTAAGAGTAAAACAGTGAAATGTGGATTATTAAATATTAGGTCTCTCTCCTCCAAGTCTCTGTTAGTACTGTGATATTATTCTGTTATCATATGTTACCTTATATATGTAATCAAAGTAGTTGAATTATGATAACAGCTGTAGGACGTATATTATCCTTTAGTTTAGATGGTGTGCTGTGTATGTAGTCTAGTTCTCATTATACTTTTGAGTTAACAGAACATATTCACAGATTAGTTCATTAGATAAGTGTGCATCACTCTGTATCTTTGATCTGCTGTGAATGTGTTACACTGTTTTCTTGACATGCTTTACAGTTGAATCATAAAAAGAAAGATTGTTCAGGAGACTCTGCGTCTAGGGCAGAAGAGATAAACTACATTCCATACCCCCACCTTTGTAGGAAGACAGGGAGCCGAGGTTATAACTTAGGCACCGTAAGAGAGAAAGCATGTGAATGTTTGGGCTTTTACGACTAGGTGGGGGCCATTAGCGGCTATAAGAAGCTGAGTAACACGTCACCATTTTGAGACTGCTGTGACCCTCTTCATGCATGTCTCCCCATCATGATGGTTCTAAATGCTCTTTGTGTTGAATTGTATGGAAATAAATGATTGTTGATTGAGCATTTATACACCGAGTATTGTCCTTCCTTCAGCCCAAAGATTAAAAGAATTGGGAGATTTCAACAACTTGGTGCCGTGTGACCCGGATCTTTGGTGTGCTGAGGAGGTGCAGATTTGGCCTTTGGTGAGATCGTGAGGCAAGGTGAACAGAGGACCGGTCCAAAAATAAAAAGGTAAGCACAGCCTGTTGTATTATAAATACCAAATGTGCATATTGGGCTTTCCAAATTAATCTGTTCACTGAGTTACACGTATTTTCACATTAAATTTGTCGGTGTCTGGTTTTTGGTGCAAGATACTAACAACATAAGTTGAGGCTGAATTCCAGTGTGTAAGATAAACTGCTTCTACCGAGAAACTAATAATACACTACGTTGAGCTAGTTGCAGTAAACTGCTTCTACCGAGATACTAATAAGACACTACGTTGAGCTAGTTGCAGCCCACTTTACCTTCCACATTTAATTTTGTCGAAGACTGGCTTCTGTAGCAATAATGCATTAGAATCTCTTGGAGACGCGGCCATCAGTCCAGTACATTGAATAGAGGTTTTGAAGTGGTTTATGGTGTCGGTTAAGTCCTCGTTCATGCGGCCATGAAATTAGTATAGAATTGAGGAAAAGCAGATGCTGACTCACGGTGCAGTTGAACGCTGGCAACGTGTAAAAGCGAAACACGTCCGTAGGTTTGGTTTATGATACGGCCGTGTTCCGGTGGTGCGGCCGTGAGTACAGCAGTGATTGGTGCTGGTTTCAGTACATTGAATAGAGGTTTGACGGTGGTTTATGGTATCAGTTGAGCCTCGAGGGCTGCGGTCATAAAATAATAAGTAAAATTTTACTTGCCATGAAATAAAGATAAAGCAGAACCTGGCCTATGGTATCAGTAATAACTTCAGGGGACGTATGCATCACCTTTACGATGCGATTTTGCCCCGTTGTGGCGGCCATAAGCGCAGAGAAAGGGGTATTTTGGTCTATGGTGCAGTGTGCTTTAAAGAATTCTAACAGTTGAGCTCAGAGGTTTCTGTGTAAAACTCCCGCTGAGGAAAAGTGCTGTGTGTGTGTGTGTGTGTAAGGCGCTCTGGGTGTGTGTAAGGCGCGCTCTGGGTATGTTGTCTGTGTGTGAAGCGTGGAACACAGTGACAGTGACGGTTGATGTGTCTGAATAGGAGGACATTAGTGCGAAGAGAATGCTTTAAGATCAAAGGTTGACGCCTAGTGTACCTGTGGAAACTAATTTTGTTCATGGTGTGGCGCCCCTCCTGGTCGTGGACGCGTGGCCAGGCCCAGCGGCGTCTGGATGCTAAGGTGGCAACTTGGGAACTGAGGACTCCCGTATAGCTACAGAAATAACCCTGGGACCGCCGTGTAACCACGGGTTCACATTTATTCTGGACTAGAACAAGAGAATGCTTTCACATCTAAGGTTGAGTTCTATCATAGGTGAAATATAAAAAGGTTGAATTCCTCGTCTCAGTGGTTGAAATTGTTGTGTGCCTGTCCCCTGACGAGTGTGAAATTAAATAAAGAGGGAATTTGGAGCCACATAGAGATAGACGGGCATAATTGGGTGTATTACTCTGTGGTGTAAGCATTTAAAAATAAAAATAAAAAGGAGAGATAGTAAGAGGTGTGTAGTGGAGAATTATGGAGGAGTAGAGAGAGGAATGTGTTGGGAGACTGGCGTGCAGTTTACGCTGTCGAGGTAGGCGGGTTGCCTGCTCATCTGTTTAACAGTGATGAAAATGAAATTAAATAAATCTCTTAGTGTGTTAATACAGGAAGCTGCGGACCTGGACCAACTGCCCCCACAAGCACAGCGGCCGAAGCAAAATTATAGGTAATGGGAACCACACCCAGCACGAATCAGCAGCTGTGAAAAAGACAGCAGCGAGGAGAGAATTAGAGGAGAAATGAAGGTTTTAAGAGCACATGACATTGGGTTGAATTTTGGGGCCAACGGACTTGTGGAGGTTGGGAAGGCGTCCGGAGCATCACAACAAAAGGTGAAACAAAAACACACACAAGCAGAGAAATGTGAGAGAGAGGCTCCTTTTAAGGTAACGCCTAGTTTGAGAAAAGATAAAATTAACCTGCCTGCCTACAAATGCACACACATGCAATGAAGAAACAGCTTACACTCATGAACATGTGAAGATGTTCCAGCAAGGTTAAAGCAGCGAAACTTAACATACACCTGTTGTTAAAGGATAAATACATTACTGACAAATAAACTCTCTGGGTTGCACGACAACAATTTAACTTAAAAAAAAAAGACACTGGTCTGACCCACCAGTGAAGACACGACAAATTTAGTGGTTAAAAGATTCAAATTGTGACATGTTTTCTGCTGATTGATTAATACAAGTGATTACTGAATGAAAGAAAAGTCCATTTTTGGGCTTTTAAACATGATCTTAAGAATTTTAACATGTACCTATGTTGTCCTGTCAGCTTGGCGGGTTATGAGTGGATTATATGGTGAGAAAAAACAAAAAAAGGGGGAGAGAAGGCTGATACAGGGCCTGGTCCCGGTGTTTCTCCCCTTTCTGAATAACACAGCCAACACAACATCATTTTCCTGTTCGTTTGTTTTTGTTTTTTGTTTGTTTTTTGTTTTTTCTCTTTATGCTTAATTACAGGCTGCTTTGCCGGCCCTGAAAGCCGAGGCTGACCTGGACTCCTGCCCTCCCCTCTACGTGACCCTGACCAAATGCTGTAACAGCTGGACCCACAACAACGACCTGAAAAAGTCAACAGTGCTGCAGGAAAACGATCTCATGCAGCAGAGACGGAGAGCACTAAACCTAAGGCCCGTTTCACTACACGCCTCTGTCAGTGCGCCCCAGGGTGGCTGTGGCTACAATGTAGCTTACCATCACCAGTGTGTGACTGTGTGTGTGAATGGGTGGATGACTGGATATGTAAAGCGCTTTGGGGTCCTTAGGGACTAGAAAAGCGCTATATAAATACAGGCCATTTACCATTTACCATTTACACGGGGGAAATTCCCAGACTGCGTCAGCTGACAGAGCTGTGACGAGACGCCCGCCAAGCCCGAAGGAAAAGTAAGGCCGAGCGAAAGAATGCTGACCTTGATAACTTTGCATTCACACTGTGCAGGACAGTGATGGACCAACACGGATGATCGGGCGGCGAAAAGGGCGTGACCGAGACAGGAGGAGTAACTGAGGTCAGAAGGCACCTCAGAATGGACAAAAAACACAGAAGAAGATGCAGGTTTCACCTGCGGTGAGCATCGACACTGGAGAAAGGACTGCCCCGATTGGGGTCAGAACCAGGACGGACTGAATTTTGAGCAGCAGCAGCAGCAATGGTCGCAAACAGACTGAAAAGGAGGAGGGCAGGACCCCAGGGCATGCTTCAGGCCGTGGTTTACCCAGAACAGCAGAACAGGGAAGTGATGAACACACACACACACACACACACACACACACACACACACACACGCACACACACACACACACGGGAATGCTGATTCACTGAGAAGTGATGCACACACATACACATGCACACGCTTGTGCAATGAAGAGTGATCCACACGCACACACACATACACGCTGATGCAATGAAGAATGCTTTGCTTATGCTGATATGCAAAATGCTGCACACAAACATCCCAATACATAATTTTATGAGGAGCCATTGATTACCATTGATTACGTAGAATGTGTTATATGTCACCCAGAGGGCATTTATGTAGATTTTAGGAATAAGGTCTAAAACGGTTTGGTTATGAAAACAATGTCTGTGCGTGATGTCTGTTTATGGCTCAAGGCCTTGACTGAATTCTTTGCTGTGCTTCACACAGCCCTGATGAGGAACAGTGGCACAGAGTGAGGATGATGAATTAATAGTGTTAGGTTTAGGTCGGAGTACGGCATTTTCTGTGATTGAGTTTTAATTCAAGGAGGAACAAAAGGTGTTACGGCACCTGAGGTTCCTATTCCCACACAATATTGTCCCGGCAGGAAGCAAAAGTTCCTGTGAATTTCTGGTTGATTTTTTGGTTTTGCTTAGCGCTAGCTTGATTTTATCAGTGAGCTTTGGCTTGTGTTCTTTCTCGTAAGCGAGAGAGGGATAGTTTTATGCTTGGACATGTCTGCAACGGGCCCTAGTTTGTGTTATTTTAGTAGTATTTTGTTGGTTATGTCTGTTTTCGTTTTTGTTACAATGCACTGAGATAAGAAAATCTGAGAGGTGTGATCCACCGGTGGTGATATGTTGATATTTTGTGAGTCCATGATTTAACAATCAGCTCTTTAAACCAGGCCTGAAAGATTGAAATTTAAAGCGCTATGAAATATTCTTACAAAAACAGTTGCAAAGTGTGTTTCTCCATGATTGTAATTGGCTTGAGAGAAATTCACTTATATGGGACACTGATCACATGAGAAGTCCTGAGTCTAAAAGGATTGCAGCGAGTCAATCCAGAATAAAAGAACAAAGAATTGTTTTCCTTTTAAAATGATGACGTCATCTTGCTGGGGATGGATGCTCGAATAGGTTGCGCGTGAGACTCCATTATCAGCAAAATCTGGTATGAATGTGTGTGGATGAATGCATGTGACTGGACTGTGATGGACTGACGACTAAAACTAACTGACTTGAGACTGAGACAAAGACTGCACCAACTTGAGGATTAGTAAATGCCGACAAACAATTCACCCAGCCGACAAGAGAAGGGTGGATGCTTCGTTTTGTTTTGTTTTGTTTTGCTTTTGCAGGAGCAGGAGGATAAGAGAGACTGGAGGAGGAGACTCTAGCTTCACATAAGTATGAACTGCAGACTTAACACTTTGGTTGCTGATTCTGAGTCACTGATGTTTGCATTAAGAAAACTGTGCTATATTAGCTGTGTTTTGATTAAGGTATCATGTTATATTATTGGGAATGCCAAATGCTACAGTGGAGAAAACTTTTGATGTCACTCATGACTGGAATATGTTACTATTAACTTAGGCCACTGTAAAAAAGTCAATTAAATTTTATAGAGGAAAATCGCCAAAACCTTAACAATATCTATGAATGACTTGCCATATTCGAAATAGAGATATGCAATAACAAACATTGGTCCACGTGATTTAGGTTCTCGCTTGAAATAGTAAGTTATTAAAAGTAGAATATAACCGACAGGAACATTTGATAGGATGTGGTACTGAAAAAGAACAAGAGCAAAGTAAATAAAGAAAATATTGTGTTTAGTTTGGATAAATTCAAATTAAAATGTACCATTACACTCAGAGGATCAATATGAAATAAAACATATGCAAAATTTGTATGAAGTACATGACTGATAACTGTTCTGTCCTGAGCTTTTGTTTCTATAGTACCCACTTGACCACACCAACAGTTTTCACACCAAAGGAGGGTAATTGCGAATATTTGTGGGAGGAATATTACTAAAAGTGGGAAAGCTAAGCCCTGAGGGGGATGATAACGCCATAACTTTTACTTATGATAAAAATTCTTCAAATTTTGACAACAAGCATAAAATTTTCCAAAACATAGAGACAGAACAGAGTTCTTAATTTTCTAGCTCCAATGAATTGACACATGGGAGTGTGTCAAAAAAGGGGGGAATTGAGTCCGAACATCAAACAATGGTTTTATGAACATCTTATGACTTTATTTGTGTGTTTAATAATTTAGCTATGGTAAAACTTAAGCATATAATGTGTTAGACTTAGAAATGGTTCATTAATTTTTGATTTCTTTTACACACACATAGATTATGATTAGAATAAGTCCCTGGGTCAGAGAGTCCTGAACATAATATTTTAAACCAAATTTGAATCATTAGAACAACAATGGATAACAACATTAGATTATCAAGGCTAGGGAGAGAGGTGTTTTGGTTTTATGTCTCTTGCAGAGAAAGGAACAGACACCAGACGGGGACACGGAGATGCGGATCCTTTACAGCAGAGACAGATGTAGGGACTGCCGAGACAGGAACTGAGGTCAAGTGTCATGGCGTTTGGGCTCCTGGAGAAGATGGATCCCATAAACACAGCAATAACCATGAAGGGGTTGGCGAAAACCAGGAACACCAGACCAACGAGGTTCGAGAGACTCTTGGTAAAAAGGGGGACACGGTGGTGAACCCAAAACACACAGATCTTTGTTTGAAATCGGGGCAGAATAATCCCCAGAACTGTGCAATGACTAAAGAGTGGTCGAACCCCGGAGGTCGAAGAAAGAAGCTGAGAATCACCCAACTGGAAGACACTGGTAGCTGCAGCAATACAAATAAAGGTTAAAAGCTCCTTAGACAGAGGTTCTAGTCTAAGTACATTTGAAAGGTATAAGGTGGTATTAAATGACTTAATAATTGATCAACAAATTGATTTACTCTGCCTTACAGAAACCTGGTTGCAGCAGGATGATTATGTTAGTTTAAATGAATCAACACCCCTGAGTCATTCTAACTACCAGAAATCTCGAAGCACAGGCCGAGGGGGAGGTGTGGCAGCAATTTTTCACACCAGCCTATTAATTAATGAAAGACCAAGACAGACTTTTAATTCATTTGAAAGCCTGATGCTTAACATTGTCCACCCCAGCTGTGAAACTCAGAAACCAGTCTTACTTGTTATCATCTATCGCCCACCTGGGCCTTACACAGAGTTTCTGTCTGATTTCTCAGACTTTATATCTAATTTAGTTCTGAGCTCAGATAAAATAATTATGGTGGGTGATTTTAACATCCATGTAGATGCTAAAATGACAGCCTCAACATGGCGTTTAATCTGTTATTAGACTCAATTGGTTTCTCTCAAAATGTAAAAGAACCCACCCACCACTTTAATCACACTCTAGATCTTGTTTTAACATATGGCATAGAACCTGAACATTTAACACTGTTTCCTGAAAACCCTCAGGAAACAGTTTCAGTCAGGTTTCAGAGCTCAGCACAGCACAGAAACAGCTTTAGTGAAGGTTACAAATGATCTTCTTATGGCCTCTGACAGTGGACTCATCTCTGTGCTTGTCCTGCTAGACCTCAGTGCAGCGTTCGATACTGTTGACCATAATATCCTATTAGAGCAATTAGAACATGCTGTAGGTATTACAGGTACTGCACTGCAGTGGTTTGTATCATAGCTATCTAATAGACTCCAATTTGTGCATGTAAATGGAGAGTCCTCTTCACACACTGAGGTTAATTATGGAGTTCCACAGGGTTCAGTGCTAGGACCAATTCTGTGTACTAGGGCTGGGCCATATTATACCGTTCACGGTAATACCGGTATAATGTTAGGCAATGATAGGAAAATGAAATATCGTGATAGAATATGAGTAAAACGCGCATGCACAGTGCCTTTGTTTTCATACGCACATGGCCGATTGTTGAGTGAAACAGATGAACCGGAATTGGTTTGTAAAAATGGTGCAACTTCAGTGATGTGGAACTGGTTTGGTGTTTGTCCGTCAGATACACGACAAAGCACATTTTTTTGCAGAAAATGCAAGCGGCCGTCGTTATTGTCGTATTTGTCGGACTAAGATGCTCTTAAGTCTTGGAGTAATCTGGGTCCTAAACTCTGTATGCTTCTGGTCAAACAAACACTGCAGCATCACTGAGAGTTAAAAACTGTCTAAATTCTTTCATCTTTAATAAAACGAACAGCGTTGCTGCTTTACCAGGTGTAACTATGAAGTTTAACTTCCAGGCATCCATGAAAACAAAATTTATTACATTTAACGGAGTTAGAAGTTAGCAGGAAGCTAGCGGAAGTTAGCTTGCTAGTTTAGCTAGTTACCTAAGCATGACATAGCATGTTCTGACTGAGAGATTTCTGAAAAAATTAAAACGTACAGCTCTGCTATCACTTCCAACATAAATGAAAACAGGAAACTAATCAGCAGTGACGTTTGTAGGGTTACTGAAGTTGGGCTAGCTGGTATATAATGATGTGCTACGTGATCGCTAGCGACACAGCTATGTTAGCATAACATAAACAGTGAAGCTGGAGGACGAACACTAACACTTTTCCACTTATAAAAGTTAACGTGAAGGTTCTTCATGGTTAGAGACAAATGCAATCGCATGGCAGGATGCTGTAAACGGACCAAACTTCAGTCAGGAGAACAACTGAGATAATCCATCCACAATACGAGGTTAGTCATTAATATATGATCGGGGCAATCGTGGCTCAAGAGTTGGGAGTTCGCCTTGTAATCGGAAGGTTGCCGGTTCGAGCCCCGGCTTGGACAGTCGGTTGTTGTGTCCTTGGGCAAGACACTTCACCCGTTGCCTACTGGTGGTGGTCAGAGGGCCCGGTGGCGCCAGTGTCCGGCAGCCTCGCCTCTGTCAGTGCGCCCCAGGATGGCTGTGGCTACAATGTAGCTTGCCACCAGTGTGTGAATGTGTGCGTGAATGGGTGGATGACTGGATATGTAAAGTGCTTTGGGGTCCTTAGGGACTAGTAAAGCGGTATATAAATACAGGCCATTTACCATTTACTGCAACAACATGGGAATAGAATAGAGCAGCTGCCAGAGAATTCAACATTAATGAATCAATGGTACAGAAGTGGAGGAAGCAAGAAGAATGAGTTTAATAAAGTTTGATTTATCTGGCTGCTTTGTTTCGCTTAATGTGCGTTATAATCCCGTGCACCGAAAACTACGTACTGTACACTGCAGTTTAATGTTGCAAAGCACCTCTTTTTAACTTCAGTGGATATTATACATGGTTACCCAGATAGCAAGGAGACATTGAACAGATGTTGATTTTCCATCTGAACCATCAGAATCGTCAGGATTGAAATGTCAACACAAAACCAATGTTGAAACAACCTTGAAATACTGATGAAACCTGACACTGACATTGAAATAACATTGATTCACTGTTGTTCTGTCATCGTTGATTGTTGATCTATTTATAGTTGACAAGGTGACAACAATCACGTTGAAAAACCATCGATTTATGGTTGAGCGGGAAATTAAAGCTGCTACCACTTGGACTATTCCGCAGCACCCCTATCACATTGGTACATCCCTCCAGGTATCCATTGTCTTGTACAGTAGAGCGGGACATTAGATTTACTCTCAGCGGAATTGACCGGAGAAGGCATCAGTTCATGCACTGCACTGGCCTGCGCCACGATTAGTATAAGGTAAGAATGAATGACTTTTGTTCTATTCGTTATTTCCACGGTTGCATTTGAATAACAGTAAAAAAAAAAAAACTTGTTAATGTAAAGTTTCGGATAAAATGTGGGAGCCCGAAATTGTGTCTACTTTCATCTTACAATCCGGCAACAAATAAATTGCACTGCAAACAAAGTCTATCAACAAAGAAAACATTTTCGTTTCATACTTTTCCGTTATATTCCCTTATAAAGCTAGCTTTAATGCTTCGAGGGTTCCTTTGTTCTTGCCGTCGCCTCGGCGCTTGACCCAGACTTTCGCTCTGTAGTTGCTTTTTAGCATAGTACTACAAAAAATTGTAAATCTGTGATATATGATTGATAAACGTAAAGGTAACTGTATAAATGTGTTCAATGACTTTGTTACTTTTAATGATTGGAGAGCACCCGCTTCGATTCGCACTCAATTCAAACTTTACGCTGCACGCTCACCTAACTTGCGTTTGCACCTTTTGTCCACACGTAAACTGCGTTTAGCATTTACGTGTGGACGAGGAAGACGGAGAAAACGCAGCGTCAAAGGTGTGCGCCTATTTTGACGCCACACTGTGCGCCAAGTTTTTGTCTCGGTGCCATGAATTCCTACAATGGCAGACTTAGACAAAATACTGCTAATTTTATTATCTTCAGTGTTTAAATGCTTACATATACGGGTTTGCTTGTAATTGTTGCCTATATACATTTTAAGCTATTATTTATTATTTAGTTCAATCAATAGATCAAGTTTTGTAGTGACTATGAAATATATTGTAATTATCTGTTTCCTGTTTATCCTAGACAGGGCAAAAAAGGACTCCAAATTAAAAAAAGATAAAAATGAAAGACTGGTGCATTGTGCAGTTTAGCACTGGTGGTACAGAAATAGTCCCTAGATCATGGATAAATGGGGAGAAATTGTCATGGCCTCCATATCCTCCGTGAGACACATTCAGGATCCACGACGCAGTAAAGAGGAGAGTTCATCCTGGTGCAACATGGCTCACCTATGCACCAGTCCGACTTCTAATAAGCCATGGTGGGTATCATCTGGATTGGTGTTGTATAAATGTAACAATAACAAGTTTTTCGTGTCCTAATTTATGTCTGGCCATACATTGTGTTTGTACTTCCAGACACATTTCACGAAGCAGAACGCAGTCTTCAGAAATATCTAAGTGAACACTGTGATACGTCTGACCTTCAGTCCGAAGCTGAAACTCAGACCAGTCATAAAAGAAAGCACAAGTAAAACTTTTTTTATTTCACAAACATATCTTTGATTGCTAAGAATTTATGATCTTGTCTTTTGTACATATCTGTGGTGCTTGCATACTGCAATATCACCACATAATATAGTCCAAAAAGTGGAAGCTTGTAAACTTTTTATAAATGCAAAGCCGTGTACACTTGTGCAATTCAAAAATTCCTTGTATACTGTACCTTCTTGCACATCTCCGTTTCCTGTGTGTGTTGTTATAAATCAAACTGTAACTTTAGGAAAAAATATTCCAAAAGCACATTTGTAATTACTTATGACCGTTTTCAACTTTTTTTCTTTAGACCAAATCCCCTGTACACATATAGTGACTCAGAGGATGAGCAGCCCACAAAAAAAATGGTTTCCCCAGGCCCCTCGAGTGAAAATACCAGGTAATAAAATACTGTCTAGTGTCTTTGTACATATCTGTGTGTGACACAAGGAAACGTTTGACAAGTTGTCTGTATTCTTAAATACTTTAAAAAAAAGCATATTTTTCTGTCAGACCTGACGAGAGCTGTTAACGAACTCCGTGAGGAGGTCAGAGCCATCCGCAATACCGGCTGCAATGAATCGGTAGATGCTGGGGTACTGGCTCTGGATTTGCCCTTGCACAACATTGAGGAGCTAAACAATGCAGAGCCAGCTCTTCAATCACAAGAGGCAAATAAGGCAATGGTAAGTATATAAAGGTTATGTACACTTTGTAACTATAAAGTGTAATAGCTGTCAGATGTGATTTAAATACATAACAACGGCCTGTTGATTAAACACACAAGCACTTGCATACACATTTAAGACATGAGATACGCTAATTCCATCTCTTAAAATGTGTCTATAGGTGAGACGCTTTGCCTTGATTGGAGCCTGACGCAGCAGTTAGGGGCAAACTCTATGTCCGAGTTAGTCTTTGCACAAGCAGTGCAGAAATGGCTCCGATATGCCCCAGATCGTTTGGGTGGTGCAGGACGCACATCATGCAAAAAATTACAAACTTCTGTGAATCATATAAACGTAAATCGGAAACTGTCTTAGTATTTAGCAAACGAAACATGCCTATTGACCTTTTTTTGTTTATTTTTTTTCTCTGTTACATCACATGCAATGCTTTCTTATTTTAGGATATTAATATTGACATGATACATTGTGAGACATTTGGGGTTTTTTTTATAAAGGGTGTCCAATTTAAGGAATAAGTACAATTATGTGTTTAGGTGGTTGAAGTATTGATGGAAACATGCAGTAGTTTAGTATTGGTTAAAATACCTATAAAGAAAGGTAGATTTCCAGTCATGATTTAACTGTTTTAATAAAAAGCAACTGTGCGAAAGAGGCGGAAAATGAACACCATAGCTCAACAGTGTTTCAATATCAGAATCTGACATTGTTTCAATGTCAGCAGTATTAGAAAATATAACGTTGAATCAACGTCAGGTTTCAACATTGATTCAACATCAAAACCTGACGTTGTTTCAACATTAAAAAAGGGTGCAAGAGTGACGTTAGGTCAACGTCACACTTCAACGTTGGTTCAATGACACAGCCTGATATTGACTCAACATTGTTTCAATGTTTCCTTGCTATCTGGGTATGCTATACATGGTTATGCTCAGGATATGTCAGCCCATTTCTACTGGAAATGCCTTTTGGTTAAACTTTCAGCAAGGAATTTGCATTTGCACTGTTACATTTTTATAAAGCTTTAATGTACATAAAAACCAGCTTCTTGTTTAAGTGAAAATAAATGGAAGGTTGTCTTTTTGCGCTAGTAATGTTGTGGAGTTGTATTTTGTCTCGCATCAATTATATCGTCAGTTATATCGTTATCGCAAATTTTCAAATATATGTCGTGATAAATATTTTTGGCCATATCGCCCTGCTCGACTGTGTACATTATACATGGTTCCCTTAGGCAGCATCATTAGAAGACATAGCATACATTTACACTGCTATGCAGATGACACCCAGCTCTATCTGTCCATGAAGCCAGATAACACACACCAATGAGTTAAACTGCAGGAATGTCTTAAAGACATAAAGACTAGGATGGCCGCTAACTTTCTGCTTCTTAATTCAGATCAAACTGAGGTTATTGTACTCGGCCCTGAAAATCTTAGAAATATGGTATCTAACCAGATTCTTACTCTGGATGGCATTACCTTGGCCTCCAGTAACACTGTGAGGAACCTTGGAGTCATTTTTGACCAGGACATGTCCTTCAACGCACATATTAAACAAATATGTAAGACTGCGTTCTTCCATTTGCGCAACATCTCTAAAATTAGAAATATCCTGTCTCAGAGTGACACTGAAAAACTAGTTCATGCATTTATTACTTCCAGGCTGGACGACTGTAATTCATTATTATCAGGATGTCCAAAAAACTTGCTGAAAAGCCTTCAGCTAATCCAAAATGCTGCAGCAAGAGTCCTGACAGGGACTAGAAAGAGAGAGCAGATTTCTCCTGTTTTGGCTTCCCTTCATTGGCTTCCTGTTAAGTCCAGAATTGAATTCAAAATCCTGCTCCTCACATACAAGGTCTTAAATAATCAGGCCCCATCTTATCTTAATGACCTTGTAGTACCATATCACCCTATTAGAGCACTTCGCTCTCGCTCTGCAGGCCTACCGTATTTTCACGACCATAAGGCGCACTTAAAAGTCTTAGATTTTCTTCAAAAAGTACGGCGCGCCCTATAGCGCAGTGCGCCCTGTGTGTTGTAAGGAGGACGTAGTAGAGAACACCATGAGAACGCTAAAGGGTGAAGTGTGGGCATTGATCGTATATACCGGACAATCGCACATACCTGTATAAAAGGACAGGTATGTGCATTATGTGGAACATCGTTGTTTTAACAACCCTGAAAATGGCAAAGAGACACGCTTATGAAGCACAGTTTAAACTGAAGGCCATCAGCTATGCGGAAGAACATGGAAATCAAGCAGCGGGGAGAGAATTTAAGATTAACGAATCGATGGTTCGCAAATGGAGGAAGCTAGAAAACAAGCTCCGGCAGGTCAAGAAAACGCAGCTGAGTTTCCGCGGACATAAGGCGAGGTGGCCCGAGTTGGAGGAAAGACTCAGCGGTGGATCATCGAGCAAAGAACGAGCGGGAGAAGCGTTTCGACAGTCACCATTCGGCTAAAAGCAGTTTCACTAGCTGAAGAGATGAACATTGAACATTTCCAAGGAGGTCCGTCTTGGTGCTTTCGTTTTATGAAACGGTGCCATTTTTCCATCCGGACCAGGACTACGGTAGCGCAGCAACTTCCAGCGGATTATAAGGAAAAGCTGGCCATCTTCCGCTCCTACTGCAGCAAACACATCCAGCCCAGCCACATCACTGACATGGACGAGGTCCCGCTCACTTTTGACATCCCGGTGAGTCACACTGTGGAGAAGAAGGGGACCAGCACGGTAGCGATACGCACAACGGGGTATGAAAAGTCTTCTTTTACTGTTGTGCTTGGCTGCCATGCTAATGGACAGAAACTGCCGCCTATGGTGATTTTTAAGCGAAATACTTTGCCTAAAGAGAAGTTTCCAGCAGAAATCATCATTAAGGCAAATGAAAAGGGCTGGATGGATGAGGAAATGATGAAAGAGTGGCTGAGGGAGGTGTATGTAAGGAGACCAGGTGGTTTTTTCCACGCATCACCATCGCTCTTAATCTGTGACTCTATGCGTGCCCACCTCACAGCCGATGTGAAAAAACTAGTGAAACAAATGAACTGTGAGCTTGCTGTCATTCTGGGAGGCCTGACAAAGGAACTCCAACCGCTGGACATCGGTGTGAACCGCCCGTTCAAAGTAAGGCTGCGAGCGGCCTGGGAGTGAACCTGGAATGTTTGATGGAGATTTAGCGCAGCTGTTCAATTCAGACACAGAGGATGAGGACTTCGATGGGTTTGATTGATGATAAAAATGTGAGTACCAAACTTTGTTTTGCTCCTGCTTTATTTTTAAATATGCATACTTGTATGCTTGTGTGTTGTTGATGATGACGATTACCGGTAATAGAAATGTAAGTAAGGTACCGAACTCAGGTTTGCTCCCGCTTTATTTTTAAATACGCATACGGTACTTGTATGCGCCCTATGATCCAGTGCGCCTTATGTGTGTGTTAAATACAGTAATGGCACACATAACTAAGACTGCGCCTTTTAGTACAGTGCGTCTTATGGTCGTGAAAATACAGTACTTGTTGTTCCTAGAGTATTAAAAAGTAGAATGGGAGGCAGAGCCTTCAGT
Source organism: Aulonocara stuartgranti (assembly GCF_965226115.1). Classification (NCBI taxonomy): domain Eukaryota; kingdom Metazoa; phylum Chordata; class Actinopteri; order Cichliformes; family Cichlidae; genus Aulonocara; species Aulonocara stuartgranti. The sequence continues at coordinate 79,060,314 of NC_138941.1, read as the reverse complement.
TTTCAGGCCCCTCTTCTGTGGAACCAGCTTCCAGTTTGGATTCAGGAGACAGACACTATCTTTATGCTGCAATAGATGTAGGCTGCCGGGGGATTCCCATGATGCATTGAGTTTTTCCTTTCCAGTCACCTTTCTCACTCACTATGTATTAATAGACCTCTCTGCATTGAATCATATCTGTTATTAACCTCTGTCTCTCTTCCACAGCATGTCTTTATCCTGTCTTCCTTCTCTCACCCCAAATGGTCGCAGCAGATGGCCCCGCCCCTCCCTGAGCCTGGTTCTGCCGGAGGTTTCTTCCTGTTAAAAGGGAGTTTTTCCTTCCCACTGTCGCCAAAGTGCTGCTCATAGGGGGTCATATGATTGTTGGGTTTTTCTCTGTATCTATGAAGCGCCTTGAGGCGACTTTTGTTGTGATTTGGCGCTATATAAATAAAATTGAATTGAATTGAATTGAATTGAATTGAATTGAATTCTTTTGACCCATTTTGCCACAGGAAAGGACGTTGCCTAATAATTATGCACACCTGATATAGGGTGTTGATGTCATTAGACCACACCCCTTCTCATTAAAGAGATGCACATCACCTAATATGCTTAAGTGGTAGTAGGCTTTCGAGCCTATACAGCTTGGAGTAAGACAACATGCATGAAGAGGATGATGTGGACAAAATACTCATTTGCCTAATAATTCTGCACTCCCTGTAGACACTGACTGGCAGGTGATGCATTTACCTGACTATCATCACAGACACATGCATTTGTAACCTTGTATTTTTTTATACCAGTTTGTTTTTAGACAAACTCAGCATTTGACTGTTTAAAACAGTTCAATGTACGACTGCCCAGACGTGAGCTGCTGGTAACTCACGACACTACGGGCTCTGGAAATAAGGGATGTGTCCACCTCACTGGTGTTAATATCAGCAGTTACCTTATCTGCATCCAGAGTCTTCCCAGGCTCCTTGATGAGAACGCTCTTGTCGATGGCGCTCACACCACACAGAGAACGTGGCAGGGCCGTCACCTGCATGTTGGTCTCTTCACCTGGGACGGCTGAAGACGGTGAAAACTCCACTGACACCTGACACACACAAAACACCCGTAGAAGTTTAGTGACTGTGAAAACTCCCCACTCACTGCTGGCTAAATGAGCTGCTTCACTGTGGTGAGTGACAAATCATGAGTCCCATGTGATGGCTGTAGCCCACGTTGGACACTGTATGAACACTGTGTCAGTGTTAGATAGGTAGGACTTGCATCATCATTGAAAAAGTGCTTGTATAAATGGGAGTGAGCGGGTCATGAGGTCATATAAAGAAGCAATTTGAGTCCCCAGGTAGAGTAGAAACAGCTGTGCAACAACCAGTCCACAACAACCAGTATATGCTAGAAATCCTGGAGATGACTTTGATTTGAACGACATGGCATGACTGCAGACGCCAAACACACAGCACACCTCTAGAATTACACTCACCTTGTTGCTGAAGCATTTGTCAGTAGAGAAGTCAGCACTGTGGGCAATTACATCCTCACTTGGCAGGACGGCATAAGCCACAACCTGGAACTCTGGAGCCATCTCAGGAGACACTCTGACTTTAAAGGACACCTGGCCCTCATTCACTGAAACACAGGTCCAAACATGCATCCACAGATCAACAAAACAGACCAACGTCAATGCTTGGCTGTGGCATTTGTGGAAATATGGGAATATTACCTGATCTGTCTCGCACTTCAACCTGTTTTTGTCCTTGCATGGTGACAGCTCCTCTGGACAACACCTGGAAGACAGAAATCATTTAAAAACAAGAATGAACTAGCACTGATATCTGTGGACATCAATGTGTTTGAATTAAAAGGTTAAGAGACATCCAGATTCAAGGGAAGCAAATTTGGATGTCATCAGCATAACAATGAAAGGGAATGTTGTATTTCCTAAATATAGGAATAAAAATAATAATAATTTTAAAAAAATTAAATGAATGAGAGGTAAAACTTGAGGGGGTAGGGACAAATAAGTAAATACTTCTGCCTACTCCTTTTCAAACAAATAGTGGAATGATATTTTGTAATGGTTGTGAAGGCACATGTTTGAAATGTTTGAAATAAAAATGAACTGAAATGAACTGAAAATAAAAAAGGCAGCATGTATGAGGAGAACAGAGCTGGACCCCAAACAGAGCCCTGTGGCACACCACAACACACAGGGGCAGAGGAAGAGGGGCATAACCCAAGAGTTCTCTGACAGGTATGATTTAAACCATGATAAAACTGAGCCTTTAAGACCAACAACGTGCTTGAGTCTCCATAAGAGAATGTTGTGATCAACTGTGTCAAAGGCAGCAGTCAGATCTAAAAGGACTAAAACAACAGAACAACCTGAGTCTACAGTTATAAGAAGATCATTAAAAACTCGTAAAAGTGCAGTCTCAGGACAAGATTTAAAACCAGACTGGAATGCTTCACAAATGCCACAAACATCTAAAAAGGTCGGACGTTGCTTGAGAACAACTTTTGCCAAAATTGCGGACATAAAAGCGAGTTTAGAAACTGGCCTGAAGTTAGAAAGAACATTAGGATCAAGACTTTTCTTCTTAATGATGCCTCTGATGTCTTTTTTGTTGTGAGATTTGAAGATTCGTGTGCTGAGGTGTTTTTTCTGTTCTCAAACCGATCTCCCTTTAAGGGCTCAGTCTGGGTGGGTCTTTTTTCTCCTCGTCTTTCCTCGTGTATTGTGTATTTCCACTGTTCTACCTCTTCTGACCTGTTGTCCCCATGTGATGTTTGTGCAATGTATGTATGGCTGGAAGGGTAAGATGGCGCTGGAGTGCTGGCAGCCTTTAACCCAATTTCCTTCTGGATCAATAAAGGTCATCAGTCAATCAGTCAAAAGTGCAGGGGACACAGGAAAAGCACAATAACTATAATGAGGGCTAAAATACAAACAACTTTAACTGAGAGCAGAACCCAGATGACTAAAACTAAGAAGGCCTAAGAATTTAAATACTTAACAGAGAGAGAAAACTAAGGATATCATGACCAAAGGACTAAACACTGAGGCTAATTACTAAGCTGACAGAAAATGATGAGGGACAAAGCACAGGGACCAGACCTGAAGTCTGTGGAACCAGCTTCCACTTTGGATTCAGGAGACAGGCGCCCTCCCTAGTTTTCCTTTTTGCTAAAGCATATAGTTTGGGCTCGATCAGTATTTATGCTGAAATAGATCGAAGCTGCTGGATTCTCATGATGGACTGAAAGTTTCTTCTTCAGTCATGATGGGCATTACAACAGTACTTTTTTAGCAAACACACAAAAAGTCTGGTCATGTTCAACTTTGTAGTAAACCCAGAGATAACTCACCAGATAAATGACATCCACAGACCCCGGAGACTCTCCCACTATAGTGTAGTTGACTGATACGTCTTCTTCTGCATCACAGGGAGCTGGTTTATCCTTCGTCTGTACCTCTAGAGAGCTGATTGTTTTAATATCAGGAGAAGACGGCTGGGACATGAATAATGTGTGAAATCCCCTGTCATAGTATGCAGTTCTATATCCTGGGTAGCCCAGTGTTGGTGTCAGGCTTGCCTAGTTGGGGATAGGAAACAAAAATTTAAAAACTTGATCTACAAATAACATTGGACAACGAGGCTTTATAAGCAAGGCAAAGGTGGAGGAAGATGAGTCATAAACTGTTTCAGGATTGCAGCTTCCTACTGTGGGAGGTATTTGGACATTTGCAGCCTATCAGAAACCAATTGTGGCTTCATGCTGCTGTCATGGCTGCATTAAATTACACATTGTTTCCGTGTGTCAGCTCACATGGAGTTGGATATCCTGGTCAAAGTTATCAGTGCTGAAAGAAAATGAGGCCACACCGTTGCTGTCAGTTGTCAGATTTTGTAGTGAGCGTGCTTGCCACATTTCTCCCGTGAACAGGTAGACCGGTGCGTCACAAACTGGTGTATTATTGTGGTACACTGCTCTGACCTGTTGAAGAACACAATGCTCTATCAATGGAAAATACAAACAATTTAAATGTGCTTTGTACGACAAACTGAGCTGAAAACAACATGTTAGGCTTACTTTTCCTTCCACATTAGATCCCCGTTCCCAAACCTTGGGCACGTTAATAAAAGACACTTTTCCAAGGACGTAAGAAATCGTGACTCTCTTCTCTTGAGGGAGTGAAACACCTGAATGTAAAAACGTTCATGTTACAATCCTGTGAATGCCTTTTTGGTTAAATACACATTAATGTGTCATTATAAAGAAATAAAAAACCTTACCTGTTCCCTCTTCTTCAACTTTGGCCCTGATATCCAGAACATCTTCAAGCACCTTTTGGTCTATTTTAGTAAAAATTGACATGTTGAAGGAAACAGTTGCACAGCCAGTCTTGTCTGCCTGGAAAGAACAATAAAGAAAGAAAATCACTGATACAAGAATAAACCAAAATTAGAATCAAATCTCATTCACAGTCTAATCTATAAAATATATTAAATGTTCAAACTAGAGATAGCACGATACCACTTTTTTATGTCCGATACCGATATCATAAATATGGATATCTGCCGATACCGATATGAATCCGATATAGTGTTTTTAATCAATAAAACTTTTTTTAATGTGTTGCTGCATTTTGTATAAGTTCATACTCAAGTTTAAATAAACAACAACACTAAAGCTATTCTGTTATACCTGTATGTAAAAAATACACTGCACCCAAAATATTTCATAGTTCAGCAAAACTGATCCTCAACAACATCCTCCCTATTCTGGTATTTTAAAGAGTACTTTAAAATAACACCTCATGATGCTTAATCGACGTAATCAACCTTAATTTGATGCAGTGTGAAAGAAAATGCACAGAAATCAATTATTTTTCAAGAATAATTAAATAGATTCAACATCTTTCTTCAACAGAACTGCAGACTGCACAGATGGTACCTTCCCAAAGGAAAAAGTACTACAGCTTACTAGGGTATATTAGACTTAACAGTTACTATATACAGTAATGGACTTCTATACATTTTACATCAAATTAAAACTTTGGGTGTCAGATAATTATTTATTAAAAGCTAGACATTTTAAATGAGAATAAGAAAGAAAAATATGTCTTTGTGCCCCCTTTTCCCTGTTAATGCCCTATCGGCCCCCCTGGCTAAACTTTGCTAGATCCGCCCCTGCACAGTTACAGCCGTCAGCTACGTAGAAAAAGATCCTGGTGTAGAAAGTAATATTAAATAAATTCTAACAACAGCTGATCAAGCTTAAATGTGCTGCTGTTGTTCAGCCGCTGGTTTCCTCTTTCTGGTGCAAAGTGGGCCAAAAACAAACAAGAGAGACGGACTCGCGACAGAAAAGCCGATCAGCTGATCATTGATCAGTTTCATGATTGAAGTAGCAGCAGGAGAGAGAGAGAGAGAGAGAGAGAGAGAGAGTCGCTCCATATATCGGTTGTTAAGCTTAACGCGGGAATGCTTTACAAACATTCAGAGATGAACTTACACACTTGCTTTACTTCTCTCTGGGAAAACTTCCCCGGAGATAAAATGCTGGTGAGGCTACAAATACACACAGCCGCTCTATCACGTGAGCACACTGCTCCAACGTGCTTCGGTTATGAGCCGAGTTACGCCGTGTCGCAAGTTTTGTGAGGTGCTTTTTTGATATTTAATGGATCGGATTACATTTTTTATTTCTCACTGATATCCGATCCAGTAATTTAGGTCAGTATCGGACCGATACCGATACGTAATATCGGATCGGTCCATCTCTAGTTCAAACTATGATGAGTCATTTAGAATTTGATGCAAGCAATATAGTATGCAGGGTGGGGGGACAAAAGTCTGGAGGGGTCAGTTGTACTAAACATAAACAGCTGAAGGAACATTTTGCAACTGATTATGTTACCTGGCAACAGATCATTCAGATAAATGTGTATACTACTTCCGGCGCCCCCCGTGTGCGGCAGCCTGTTACAGCAGCTCTGCTCATTCTGAGTTTCTTTCTTTCTTATCTTTTTTCTCGTAATTTTTTTTTATAACTAACGTATTAGTAATTAGACTCTGCAACCATGTTCTACCGTTTTGTACTAGTCCTGGTCGTTTTTCTCAGTTTATTTCTACTTTTTTCACCCGTGTCTGGGGTCCCAGAGCAGAGATCCTTTGTTTACAGTAAGGATCAGCTGTTAGCGCTGCGTCCTGCAGCGGTACTGCCGGCGGACAGACCCGATATTCCCAGCGAGCTGAGGAGGAAAAGACGGGGGTGTCGTGCTGGGAAGGAGCGCCGTCGCCCGAGGAGGAGACGTTATCGACCATCTCTTCCTTCTGTAATTATTGGAAACGTAAGATCTTTGCCCAATAAGATGGATGAGCTCACGTCGCTAACCTGGTCACAGAGGGAGTACCGGCAATGTAGCATCATGATGCTAACGGAGTTGTGGCTAACATCGCTAACTCCGGACACAAGCGTGACACTACCGGGATTCCAGCTGCTGCGAGCGGACAGGACCAGAGACAGCGGTAAGAGGAAAGGAGGGGGACTGGCAGTTTTTGTGAACGACAGATGGTGTAACCCTGGGCACATCACTGTAAAAGAGCAACTCTGCAGCAGAGACATTGAACTGTTAGCCGTTAGCATGCGTCCGTACTACCTGCCCCGTGAGTTATCGCGATAACAGCGTATGTCCCCCCCTCGGCCAACGCGGATGCAGCCTGTGACTCTCTCCACTCTGTGGTCAGCAGACTGCAAACACAATCACCGAGAGCCCTTCTCATAATATCAGGGGACTTCAATCATGCCTCACTGGACTCCACACTGCCCACCTTCACCCAGTATGTGACCTGCCCAACCAGAGTCAATAAAACACTGGACTTACTGTATGCCAATGCAGAAGAGGCATACAGTTCATCACCTCTCCCTCCCCTGGGCAGATCTGATCACAACCTGGTGCACCTTGTCCCTGTGTATGAGCCCTTAGTGCGCAGGGAGCCACCAGCCACCCGCACAGTACAGAGATACAGAGTACAGAGTCAGAGGAGAGCGAGGAGGCTCTTAAGGATTGTTTTGAGTCGACTGTGTGGGAGGTGATTTGTGATGACCACGGTGAGGACATCGACAGCCTTACTACATGCATTACTGACTATATAAACTTCTGTGTGGATAACACCGTACCTACCAGGACTGTACGGTGTTTCTCCAACAACAAACCTTGGATTACCCCAGAAATTAAAACCGTCCTCAAGCAGAAGAGGAGGGCCTTCAAATCCAGAGACAAAGAGGAGTTGAAAAGGGTGCAGAGAGAGCTGAGGGGACTGATAAGGAATGGGAAGGAGAGCTACAGGCAGAAGATGGAGAACCAGCTTCAACAAAACAACGTTGGTGAAGTCTGGAGAGGCCTCAGAACCATCTCGGGCCACAAACAGCAGAACTCTCTGCCTGGGAGGGATGTGACGTGGGCAAATGAACTGAATCATTTCTTCAACAGATTTGACTCAGCCATGAGGCAGTCTACAACATCGGCTGCAGGCTCACCCACCCCCACTGCTGCTGTTCCACCTCAGACACTTCACACCTCCTCTATTCACCCTGCTCACTCCCCCCCACCCCCAACTGCAGCATCCAATACACACTCAACACAAGGCTCCAGCCTGTCTCTCTCAACCACCCAGGTTAGGAGGGAACTGAGGAGGATTAATGGCAAGAAGGCAGCGGGCCCAGATGGCATCAGCTCGAGGGTCATCAGGTCCTGCGCGGACCAACTGTGTGGGGTGATGGAGCACCTCTTCAACCTGAGCCTGAGGTTGGGAAGAGTCCCACAGCTCTGGAAAACCTCCTGTGTTGTACCAGTGCCAAAGACTTCACGCCCCAAGGACCTCAACAGCTACAGGCCGGTGGCTCTGACATCCCACCTGATGAAGACCCTGGAGCGGTTGGTCCTGGCTCAGCTTCGGCGCCTAATAAGCTCATCACTGGACCCACTTCAGTTTGCCTACCAGCCTGGCATTGGAGCGGATGATGCCGTCATTCACCTCCTACATCGTTCCCTCGCTCACCTGGAGACCGCTGGAAGCACTGTGAGAATCATGTTCTTTGATTTCTCCAGTGCCTTCAACACCATTCTTCCCTTGGTTCTAAAGGACAAGCTGGTGAACTCTGGAGTGGACCATCACCTCACTACCTGGATTTTGGACTACCTCACCGACCGACCACAGTATGTGAGAACTCAGGGCTGTGTGTCGGACAGGGTCGTCTGCAGTACGGGGGCCCCACAGGGAACGGTTCTGGCTCCGTTCCTCTTCACCATCTACACTGCAGACTTCTCCCACAATTCCACCCAGTGCTTCCTGCAGAAGTTCTCTGATGACTCTGCAATAGTCGGCCTCATCACTGATGGGGACGACAAGGAGTACAGAGGTCTGACCCAAGACTTTGTGGACTGGTGCCAGCTGAACTACCTCCAGATCAACGCCAGTAAAACCAAGGAACTGGTGGTAGACTTCCGCAGGCACAAGCATTCTCCACTGCAACCACTGAACATCCAAGGTATGGACATTGAGGCTGTGGACAGCTACAGGTACCTTGGTGTTCATCTGAACAATAGACTGGACTGGACTCATAACTCAGACGCCCTCTACAGGAAAGGGCAGAGCAGGCTGTACCTGCTGCGGAGACTCAGGTCGTTTGGAGTGGAGGGCCCACTCCTGAAGACCTTCTATGACTCTGTTGTGGCTTCTGCTATCTTTTATGGTGTGGTCTGCTGGGGCGGCAGCATCTCTGCTGGGGACAGGAAGAGACTGAACAGGGTGATCCGAAGGGCCAGCTCTGTTCTAGGATGCCCTCTGGACCCAGTGGAGGTGGTGAGTGACAGGAGAACGGCGGCTAAGCTGTCATCCCTGTTGGACAACGTCTCCCACCCCATGCAGCAGACTGTGACAGCACTGAGCAGCTCCTTCAGTGGGAGACTGCGGCACCCACGGTGTGGGACGGAGAGATTTCACAGGTCTTTCCTCCCCACTGCTGTCAGACTCCATAATAAAGACTTTAACTGATCAAGCACACACATCCATACATATGCAATAATGCTAAGTGCAATAATCCTTTCTGTCATCGTTGTATTTTTACTCAGTTGTATATAGTATTTGTATTTGTATTCTATTTTTATCTTATTGTATATTTATTTTTATTTTATTCTACTGTATATAGTATTTTATTTTATTCTATTCTGTACAGTTGTGTACTGTATTTATTCTTATTGTATTCTAATTTTTGCCTCATAACTTTTGCACTGTCCACTTCCTGCTGTGACAAAACAAATTTCCCACGTGTGGGACTAATAAAGGTTATCTTATCTTATCTTATCTTATTAAAAGATCATCATAGAGAGACAGAGTTTCTCATTTTCTCAGAGTTTCTCAGAGTTTCTATATTAAATGCCCGACCAGAGAGGAGAGGACATTAGACCACTGTTACAGCACGATCAGCGGGGTCTATCGCGCGGTGCCCCGCGCTTCACTCGGACTTTCTTACCACGCCATGATCCACCTGATCCCCGCATACAGAGAGAGGCTGAAGCTCTCCAAACCTGTCGTGAGGACGAAAAAACTGTGGAGCAACGAGGCTGTGGAGGAGCTTCGCACGTGTTTGGAGTATACAGACTGGGACACAATGAAGGCTGCTTCTAACAGCTTGGACGAGTTTATGGACACTGTCACCTCCTATATCCACTTCTGTGAGGACAGCATTGTGCCATCACGCACCAGGGTGAGTTATAACAATGACAAACCCCGGTTTACTCCTAAACTCAAAAAGCTGTGGCTGGAAAAGAGAAAGGCGTTCAGAAGCGGAGACAGGGACTGCTACAGAGAGGCCAAGTACAGGTTCACTAAAGAAGTGGACATTGCTAAACATCAGCTCTCTGAGAAGATGCAGCAGCAGATCTCAGAGAATGACTCGGCCTCTGTGTGGAAAGGTTTTAGGAATATCACAAACTACAAGCCTAAAACCCCCCACTCCACTGACGACTTGCTCTTAGCCAACACCCTTAACGACTTCTACTGTCGTTTTGACGAGCCATCAGGCAGCCTTCACACCTCCAACGGCCCCAACAATAGAGACACTTTGGACACTCATTCCCCCACCTCTCCCCCCTCCATAGAGCCATCACCACCTTCAAACTGTTCACCTGCAACACCCGCCCCCTCACCCCACACAAAAGAGGATTTCACACCACCTCCTCCGACCACAACTCTTCATATTCATGAAGCAGATGTGAGGAAGCAGTTTAAGAATCTGAATGCTCGAAAAGCTCCCGGCCCAGACGGTGTGTCTCCTGCCACCCTCAGACACTGTGCAAACGAGCTGGCCCCAGTGTTTTCTGGCATTTTCAACTCCTCACTGCAGGCCATGTGCCTGCCAGCTTCAAGTCCTCTACCATAATCCCTGTCCCCAAGAAACCTAGGATCACTGGACTAAATGACTACAGACCCGTGGCTCTGACATCTGTGGTCATGAAGTCATTTGAGCGCCTGGTTCTCTCCTATCTCAAGACCTTCACGGCCCCCCTCCTGGACCCCCTGCAGTTTGCATACAGAGCCAACAGGTCTGTAGATGACGCCATCAACATGGCCCTACACTTCATCCTGCAGCATCTGGACTCCCCAGGAACCTACGCCAGGATCCTGTTTGTGGACTTCAGCTCTGCCTTCAACACCATCCTTCCAGACCATCTCCGAGGCAAGCTTTCCCAGATGAATGTGCCTGATCCCATCTGCCGGTGGATCACTGACTTCCTGACGGACAGGAAGCAGCATGTGAAGCTGGGAAAGAATGTCTCGGACTCCCGGACCATCAGCACCGGCTCCCCTCAGGGCTGTGTTCTTTCTCCTCTGCTCTTCTCCCTGTACACCAACTGCTGCACCTCCACCCACCAGTCTGTCAAGCTAATCAAGTTTGCAGATGACACCACCGTTATTGGGCTCATCTCGGACGGGGATGAGTCTGCCTACAGGAGGGAGGTTGAACGTCTGGTGTCCTGGTGCAGCCACAACAACCTGGTGCTGAATGCCCAGAAGACAGTGGAGATTATTGTGGACTTCAGGAAGCACACAGCTCCACTCCCCCCCATCATCCTGACTGACACCCCCATCACCTCTGTGGACTCATTCCGCTTCCTGGGTACCACCATCACCCAGGACCTGAAGTGGGAGCCCACCATCACCTCCGTCATCAAGAAAGCCCAGCAGAGGATGTACTTCCTGAGGCAGCTGAAGAAATTCAACCTGCCAACACGGACGATGATGCAGTTCTACACTGCAATCATCGAGTCCATCCTCACCTCCTCCATCACCGTGTGGTACGCTGGAGCCACTATCAGGGACAAACAGAGACTGCAGCGTGTTGTGCGCTCTGCTGAGAAGGTGATTGGCTGCAGACTCCCATCTCTGCAGGACCTGTACACCTCCAGGACACTGGGGCGTGCAGCTCGGATCTCAGCTGACCCTTCTCACCCTGGACACAGTCTGTTTGACCTGCTCCCCTCAGGCAGGAGGCTCCGGTCCATTCGCACCAGAACCTCTCGCCATAAGAACAGTTTCTTCCCCTCTGCTGTCGGACTCATGAACAATAACCGTATGACTGTCCCCACCACTAACACATGACCCTACACTGTGTTCACTGCATCATTCCATGTTTGGCACTGATCACCACCTGCACTCATGTATATATCATGTATATATCTGTCTACTTAGCACTTTTAATTCTTATTCTTATTTTTATTTTCATGTCTATTTAAGCGTAATTTATGACAGTATGTTTGCACTGAAGCACCGCAGCAATTTCCTAATGTTGTAAACCTGCTCAACATTTGGCAATAAAACCCTTTCTGATTCTGATTCTCACAAATACAGATGGGCGGAGGTTTACAAATCTGCAATGGACTGTGTCTACAAATTGTAGAACAATGACAGAATAATTTCATTAATGTAAAATTATCAAGACGGGGAATATTTCATCATCTGCAGCGCATAATGTCATCAAAACATGCAAAGGATAAGGCTAAAATCCACTATCAGATGGCTGCAGTCTCCAGGTCCTCGGGCAGCAATGCATGAAAAACTGTCATCATTCTGCCACTCAGATCACTGCATGGCCTCAGGAACACTTCCACAAATCAATATCTGCACACAAAGTTCACCATGCCACCCACAAACGCAGGTTAAAGCTCCATTGTGCAGAAGAAGTCAAATGCGAATGCGAACTGGAAACGCTGCATTCTTTTCTGGGCAAAAGCTCATTTAAAACGACAAACAATGCTCTGTGCTCAGATGATTCGAAATCTGAAATTCTTTTTGGAAAACACAGACGCCGTATCCTCCACAACATCCCAAACATCCTGTCGAGCTGGGACTGTATAGCAGTATGATGGCATCACCTCACAAAACCACTGTATCATTTAAATTTCCCAGCAGCATCTCATTTACATCCTCAAAATCTCAGTACTACCATATATATGTTATACAGTACTGTGAAAAAAATCTTCACCCACTACCTTTTTGTGTGTTTGTTTGTTGGCCTCCAAATAAATAAACTTTCTTGGGAATTTTTAAAATGGGCTTGAGCAGTTTGTGTTGAGACTTTGGCAGCTTTTACATTCATTTCCAGTTCAGTTCGATCAGGCACTTTATGTTGACCTATGAACCATCCAAGCACAACAAGGACACCTGCCTCAAGGGATTATTGTTTCTACACATAACAGACAACTTAGCAAAGAACCAGTTTGAACTTTTATCCCATTGTCGATCCATCCAGGGGAGTTATTTTTTTCTCCTTATCTTTCCTCATGTGGTGCATTTTCCATTGTTATACCTCTCTGACCTGTCTTCCCCATGTGATGTTTTGTGTCATGTATGTATGGTCGGAAGGTAAGATGGCGCCGCCATTGCGTGCAATAGGTCGGCAGCCTTATGAAATTTCCCCTTGTGGGACTAATAAAGGTATATCAAATCAAATCAAATCAAATCTTTTACTCCCATTTCCTTCTTTGAATCTAAAACAAACGCCAACAACAGCGGGGCTTGAACTCATGGAAGCTTGCCTGAGAGAGTTCAGGTTGCATTTCCATTTGTGTTTGCATGTTTCAGTAAACCACTGTAGCTATGTCCCCCACTTTCCAGTTATTTATTTGTAACAAATGTTTGTAATCATGTATGATTTTTGTTCCACTTCTCACATGTCCACCACTTTGTGTTGGTCTTTCACGTGGAATTCCAATCAAATTGTTTCATGTTTGTGGCTGTAATGTGACAAAATGTGGGAAAGTTCAAGGGGGCCGAATACTTTTGAAAGCCACTGTATTGAGACTCGACTACACTGTGTTCGTGTTTTCCTCCGAAACAATAAGCTCCGTTGGAGCAGCCTTTCAACGCCTCTCTCTGTCTCTCAAAAAGTTGACCCAGACAACAAAGTAAAGCTATCGGAGCCGCGGACCTGTTTTATATACGCGCGGAATAGTTTTCTATACGAGATCACTGCAAAAAGTGTAGCCTTACCTAATGTCCACCTACTGTTACTCATTTATATTAAGATTTAAACATCCAGTTGGTGTTGGTGTGGAGAGTAGCCTTCAGTAATAGTAATAAAATACACAGAAATAGTTCATTCATGTAGTAGTAAAAAGAATGATAATGTATTAAGTAATCCAAAGTATTCAGAATATGTTACTCTCATTGAGTAACGTAACGGAATAAAATACATTTTGAGGCATGTATTCTGTAATCTGTAGTGGAATACACTTTAACCTTCCCAACACTGAGCAGTAACTCAGTAAATTGTTCAAACTTTTAACAGGAGCTGAATCTTTGGATATGTGTATATTTGTTCAGTTTGTTTAGGTGTCCCAGTCAGATCAGAGTATTTTTGAAGTTCTTAGATTTCCCACAGAAGTTGTATTCTTTTGTGTGACAGACATGATGAGACACACCACTTGCCTTAGCCCTACCAGTAAAGCTAATCATCTAGCAGATATTAGAAACACCAACACAACCTATGCAGCCTTTTAGGCACAACAATAACCACTTCACTCCTTTGGAGCTGACACGTCCGTCCAAGAAAGATGAGATATCACTAACAATTCAAATCCGTGGATGAAAGTATGAGACGATGAACTGTAGGGAAATAAAGTAAAGAGGACACACGGCGCCAGTTCAGCTGGGTAGAGCAGGCAACCCGTTTGCTGTAATGCTAATGCAGGGGCCTGAATGTACCCAAAGTATCAGGGAAAAAAGAGAAATGAAGCCATAACTGTACCTGCTTTGTCTCTGTGTGGCAGGGCGCACTTATCTGCAATAGGGCCAAATCATCCTCACTGTGCACCAATATACCAAAACCTCTATACAAATTAATAGGTCTGCACACATTGACTGTAACACGTCCTGGTACAGGCTGTCCATACGTGTACCTGTATAAAGAAAAATAAGTAAACATTATGAGTCATTTGCTCTCCAAACTCCAGAATTTACAACACATAATTTGTCCTGAAAGAACTTTTCCTTACTTTGCACACACTTTAGCTTCAATGTCTTCCTTCCCAATACTCACTTCTTCAGATATATTTACTGTCACATCAAATTTGGGTAAAACTGGGGGAAATATGAATGTCAGCATTTGCACTCCATTACAACAAAGAATTTAAGAATAAATAAGACTGACTTACCATATTTCTCCACTTTGAAGTTGTGAGATATTTTCCTCTCACCCACTGACACAATGATCTGGTACGGTCCCTCAGGGGCCTCAGCGTCCAAGGAGTAAGAAAGCTGCAGTATTCTGCTATTGGATGTTTCATTTAGCCACTGTCCAATCCTGTTACTGTGAGGATCCTGTTAAATCAAGTGACAGTGACAGCTACTACACAGGTGTAAGTACAGTACCAACTAGATTCTTTATTTTCCTTTTCAACAACATTAGAGCTAAAACGGGACAATATAAATTTAGGGGGACATAAAGATGTCCTGTCTTCATCTGTAGCCAGCTTTGTCCTCTTCTAGATGTGAAGCACTTGTTTATAAATGTTTAAAAACTAAGTGATATAAAGAAACCTAAGCTGTAATGACAGGGAAGCTGTGGCTGTGTTTGTGGAGTAATTAAATCAAAATTATTAATTTGATTTAATCACTGTCATTTTATTTTCACATGTGGGGCATCAAGTGACAGAACAGACCCCTGCACGGTGTGTATTACATACATGCAACCCACTTTGTCCAGTTTTTAAAGCTTGCACTGTCAGTAACTTGGAGTAATACTGCAGAAGCAGTGTGTATGCAAGCAGTGAGCAGGGAACCTTCAAGTCTGTCTGACTGCATGTGTTCAGTGTTGTGTTGATGCATTTGCAAGAGAAGGAAAAGCCTTTTCTAGAGGCGCCCTCTTACCTGAAGTTCAATGACATCATACTGAAAGAAAAAGGAAGAAAGACAGGTGGAGTTAAGAAACTGTTGTGTAAATCACTGCATCCAAATTGCAAACAGCATTATTAATAATACTGTTCAAAAACTCACCAGCTGATTGGCAGGTCGCATTTTATTATCCATCGCAACGACTCTGAAATTCACTTTGAGAAGAATTGAGAGGTTACCTCTGTTTCTCTCTTTGTACTTTAAAACAAAGTCACTGCAACTTATCAAACATGGATCTGATTGGTTACCCTGCACAGCAAGCCTAGACAGATCTCAGATAATGGACTGACATGTATGAGACATATGTATAGAATTTATTGAAATTGAACTGATATTGCTAATTTATATTTTAGTTAATGACACATTTAATTTATTATTTAATTATGTATTTAATACATTTGGGCACCCGAGGCCCTCCATATTCTTCCCTCACGATTTTTTTGTACTTTGAATTCCAAAGCCATGTTTAAACATATTTATTTTATTGTGAAGTTTTAAAAATTAAAACCGTTAAACTTTCACATAAAAAGAATTTGACTCTGAAATAAACTAAGAGGCATTACTCAGACATGATTCATTTTGTGCTATCTGTCCCCGATTACAAAGTTAAGCTGAAAACGCACCGGAAACGTGCTCGTCATCTCCGAGCATGAAGTAAGGAGAGCCTTCAAGAGAGTGAACACCAGGAAAGCAGCAGGACCAGACGGCATCCCAGGTCGTATCCTAAGAGACTGCGCATACCAGCTAGCTCCTGTGTTCACTGAGATATTCAACATCTCTTTATCTCAGTCGGTGATCCCCACATGCTTCAAAGAGTCCATCATTGTTCCTGTCCCGAAGAAACCCCACCCTGCTTCTCTCAATGACTATCGCCCTGTAGCCCTCACCTCAGTAGTGATGAAGTGCTTTGAACGCCTGGTCAGAGACTTCATCATTTCTTCACTACCAGACACACTGGACCCACTACAGTTCGCTTACCGTCCAAATCGTTCCACAGACGATGCCATCTCTCATCTCCTCCACACATCACTCACTCACTTGGACACTAGAAGGGGGAATTATGTTAAAATGCTCTTCATAGACTACAGCTCTGCATTTAACACCATAATTCCCTCCACACTCACCACCAAGCTGGAGCATCTGGGACTCAGCTCATCTATGTGTCAGTGGATCTCCAACTTCCTAACTGGCAGACCACAGGCAGTAAGGATGGGCGGACATGTCTCAGCCTCCACCACTCTCAGCACTGGAGCCCCCCAGGGGTGTGTTCTGAGCCCCCTGCTGTACTCTTTGTACACATATGACTGTGTGGCCACTACCAGCTCCACCACCATCATCAAGTTTGCTGACGACACCGTCGTGGTGGGCCTGATCTCTGATAACAACGAGACGGCCTACCTGAAGGAGATTAGGAATCTGGAGAACTGGTGCCAGAGGAACAACCTCCTTCTAAACGTCAGTTAGACAAAGGAGCTGATAGTGGACTTCAGCACTAAGCAGGAGAGGAACTACCAGACCCCCGTCATCAACGAGTGCCCAGTGGAGAGAGTGGACAGCTTCAAATACCTCGGAGTTCACATCACGCAGGACCTGTCATGGTCCTGTCACATCAACACCGTGGTGAAAAAGGCCCGACAGCATCTCTACCACCTCAGACGCTTGAGAGACTTCCAACTGCCCTCCAAGGTGCTCAGGAACTTTTACTCGTGCACCATAGAGAGCATCCTGACGGGAAACATCTTAACCTGGTTCGGGAACAGCACCATGCAGGACAGACGAGCTCTACAGAGGGTTGTGCGGTCAGCTGAGCGCACCATCCGCTCCGAGCTCCCTGACCTGCACTCAATCTACAGCAGGCGGTGCTGGACCAAGGCCAGGAAGATCGTGAAGGACCTCAGCCATCCCAACAACAGACTGTTCTCTCTGTTGAGGTCAGGAAAGCGATTCCGCTCCCTGAAGACCAACACAGAGAGACTGAGGAGGAGCTTCTTCCCGCAGGCGATACGGTCTCTCAATCACACCACCACACAGTACTGACCCACACATATGGTTCTTACACACACACTGGACATTCTGGACATTGTTTTCACTTCATCACTTAAATCACGCTGCTGTTATTGTGTATATATTTATTTATACTTCTTGTGTATTTTGTTCATACATTCTTATATAGTTCTATATTGTGTATTGTGTATTTTGTTATACAGTTATTTTATTTTCAATTTAATTTATATATTTTATCTTATTCTTTCCCAGTGTGTTGTACAGTTATTTTATTTTCAACTTTAATTTATATATTTATCTTTATCTTATTCTTCCCAGTTAAATTTACCCTTCATTCTAATTTGTGTTGTACAGTTATTTCATTTTTAACCTTAATTTATATTTTATTCCTTCCTAGTTAAATTTACCCTTTTAATTTTTCATATTTATTTCCTATCTTATTCATAGCCTTTTCCTTTTTTGTTTTCTTTAGGTCACGAGCAGTTGTCCAAGCATTTCACTACATATCGTACTGTGTATGACTGTGTACGTGACAAATAAAATTTGAATTTGAATTTGAATTTGAATTACTATCTAATTCTCCATCACAGCAGCAGGTCTCAAAATGGAAAATATAATATGGCCTTTGCCCTTTGGGGGAAGTTGTGCACTCTGAGTATTCTGCATGTTTTATTTCTCATCACTGTGAAATAACTGCATACCATTCGTTGTCAGTAGCTGTCTTTTGCAATGTGAAGTTCGTCATTAGTGTGAGCTCAAATATGAAACTTGTGGGATTTTTTTTCCTTTTGTTGTTTTTTAAAATACCATATTTTTCGGACCATAAGGCGCACTGACGATGAACGTGTCTGAAACGGGTCTGTTTTTATACATAAGGCGTACTGGAATATAGGCCGCATTAACCCTTTAAGACCTACCATAGAACCAAGCACACCAGAGCTTATATTATATTTTTACATGTTGTAGAGCCATTTTTGGGAGCATTTCAAGTTGCTATACATCAATACAACCATTATAGCCCAAATTATTAATAATATGTCTGCATTAAGTGCATAGTAATTACATAAATTGCAAAAAAGTGCAATAAACTACAAAAAAATTGAAAATCTAGTCAAAATGCCGATATTTTGTCCCAGTCCAGCCCTGCTGAATTTGAAGTTATTTTTAACTTTTTGTATGATACCTGATTTATATTGAATAAGGCTGAAGTAAACTAAAGTCTAAAATACTTTTGTAATTCAATTGTAATTTTTAATGATTTAAAAGCATGTAGAATAGCATAGACCCTAAAAAATTATTCAGGGGCTTAGTAAATATCATTATAATTCTAAGTTAGATGACTTAAATTAAATGACTTAATGACTTAACTTAAATTAAATCTTTGAAAATCACAAAAGTGTTATCTTGAGTTGAAAATACTGAAAAGAATGCTTAAATTTTCAACACCAGTTTTTGAGTTGAACTGAGCTCTTTTGTTCAAGTTTATTTAAAAGAAAAAATTCTGTATTTGAAACACAGGGTGCATTATTTAAATCTACTCAATATATCTCATAGAAAGTACTCAAAATAACTGAGACACTGGTATTCATACTTATCATTGTCTTTAACTTTAATTATTAATGGTTCAAAATCAATATAATTTTGTCCCCCAATACTAACTTAAAACTTTGAGTAAGACTAATGACCTTTGGCATGTACCGCGCGCGAGGAGCATGGCCTCATGGGAGATTTTCTGCACGTTGAACGAGACAGACACACATCCACTGCAGACTTGGTAACGTTTTCAGGTAAGTGACCAATTCATACATTAGCTGTCTTTATCCACACCGTTCTTTTATAACATGTTCTGAAGAAAGCGTTTGTCATGGTGGCTCACTTGGTGGCGTGTTTGTGCACGTTAATTTAAGTTTTCAACCCGTCTTCCAGTCAAGGCGGCGGGAAACCGCGCCCTTTTATCCTTTTACGTTCTGAGTCGCTATCTGCGTTCCGGGTAATTTGACCGGAATGTCCCGGTACCAGCGACCTCACCGTTTAATCGGGGGCATTTTAGGAACCACGTGAAAGCAGGTGTGCTCAGACATTTCTAGAAAATGGCCCTGTTGAGTCGCGGTGCGGGAGCTGCGGTAGTCACGCGGCCTGACTCACTCTGTCAGGTTGTTCAGGAGGAGATGAACAGACGTCATCAATGGCTTTGGTAACTAAGAAGACCTGCCCGCGGAACAGTTCATAGCAGCAACCATGCTGCTTAGCTTTCTTGTTCTATGTGGGGTCTTTCAGAGCATATAAGACGCTGCTTTCAGCTTTGTCCCGAACAGGGCCAGTTTTTGAGAGAACGCTGAGAGGACCGCCCGGGTCAGCAGATTACCTCATCCAGGGCCGGTCCAAAGTACTATGGGGCCTTAAGTAAATTTAGACTCGGGGCCCTACTTCCTTTCAGATCCCAGAAAATAATGAAAAAAAAAAAAGCTTTGGTCCTTTTGGTCAAGCCAAAAGTGCCATCATTTCCAGTATAGTTAGTATATAGTTAGTTAGTATAGTTCCAGAAACACTCAGTTTATTTAAATCCAGGTTGAAGACTCGCCTATTCTCATCTGCATTTGAATAAAGCACCAAATCCACACTTTTAAGCTTAAATTTCAAAACTTACACTAACTACTGATTTTATCTACCGTTCTGATTTTATATACTGTTTTGTTTGTTTGTTTGCTTGCTTTAATCAATTTTAAATCATGCTTTTTATTTGTTTTTGTTTCTAATGTCTCTGTAAAGCACTTTGAATCACCTTGTTGTTGAATTGTGCTATACAAATAAACTTGCCTTGCCTAGTTACTCCCAATTTACATAAATAAATGTTTATTTCAATCCAAGCTAAACTTTCTTATAAGAGATTGATGTTATGGCAGATTACTCAGTGACATGTTTTGTAATGATAAAGTTTTGATTTGTATTTTTTCAGCACCATCTTCACCACCAGGAAAAAAATCTGCATCAACTACAAAGTAAAGCAGGTAATTTTACTCAGAGGACTTGATGTGTTAAATTTGTTGATGTGATGAATATGATATTGTTTTATACAAGCTGAGCAGTGGATGGTGATACCACCTAAATATTTATACTGGTTTTGTGGTGGGTTATTTGCCAAATCTAAATTTTGAGAATTTTTCAGTTCAGTAAATATATTGATGAGTTCATGGTCTGTCATCCAGTGTCACCATGAGTATAGGCGCAGCCCTTTAAGTGGGTATTCCCCTTGTGCGCGCAGCACTGAAGTATTTTAGTCCACGCCCACCTGCTGTGTGGGCCTCACCCTGGTCTAGTATAAGTTACGGTGAGACCAGGAAATCGGCTCTACCGTTTTTCTTCAGCCAGCCAGAAGATGTCCAGCGAGACGATCCGTCTGTGTCCATCCTGCCAGACCGGCTACATCATGTCGTATGACCGACATGCCGTCTGCGTGGGCTGCCTCGGTCCTCACCATGCGGACCTCGCCCTCACACCTTAATCCTATTGCCGCCCCTGTTAGATCCTCCCGCCAGAGGAAAAGCAGCGGAGGTCAGCCTTTTTCAAGGCTGATGCTGAGGAGGCGTTCCCGCTAAGAGAGGTACTCGCTGGAAGAAGCCATCGAGTTCTTCGATGGTGGGCCGGAATTGGATGATTCCACCCACCGTGAGGAAAACAGCAGTGGTGGCAGCTCCACTGCCTCCCAGCTGGGCAGCCTGGTGACAGAAGGGTGGATGAGCCGACGCTCATCCACCACTGGCCTTCACATGTCGGCAAGGACGCCGCTCCCAGTTGTTGGTGCGCTGCTCCTGGATCTGCCTGGCATCATCCAGGAGGCAGCTGGTGAGAAGGGACTTCCCGTCCCTCAGCCGGCTCCACCCCCATCTGATGATCTGGCGGGAAGGTATGGCTCCGCTCACTCTCGTTGCCCAGATCCCATCTGGCCTCAATTCCCAGGGATGATGACCAACCTCTCTGAGGCAGCAGCAGAGCCAGCGAAGATTAGAGCACCGGTCTCTACCTAGGGCTTCACAGAGGGCTTCACAGACCGGAGTTTTCCGCCTGTTCCCCCTCTGGAGCCGAGCCTCGCTTCAGTTTTCGGCACCAAAATGACCAAGGTCGTTGGACAGCGACCGGCCCATCCCGCCAAACTTGACCAGCTGATCGCAAGGTTCACTGATCAAGCAACATCAATGCACTGTTCAGTCAGCTGCAGTGACTAACAACACTGCCTTGCTAGCATTTGTCATCTCCAGGAAGGTGGAGGAAGCAGAGCTGCCAGAGGAGCTGAAAGGCTTTCTCTGTAAAGCCGCTGACGCGATTCTGAATATGTGCGCCACTTCAGAGGTGTGTTCCTCTCGCATCGCTGCCAGGCAGACGATGGTTCAGAGGGCAACCTGGCTCCGCCTCTTCCCTCTAAGATTATACAATCTCACAGGGAAATAGTGCAAGCACTTCATAACATAAAATTTAGAAGCTTAGTGGAAGATAATACTTTATGTTAAGGGTTTAGTCTGCATACTGAACAAATCCACTTATATGGATTTATGTCTGGATGCGTAAATTAATCTTTTGCATTTTAGAAAATAAAGTCCAGGTTGCAAAAAATGGTAGATTTTTTTTTTTTTGATTGAATCAGAATTTTGGCCTTCAGATTTTTTGTCCTCTCCCATCCAGGTCAGTGCAGCGTTTCATAGGATCACGACCCTGAACCTTGAACCAAAGTTCATGTCATCGTTGGACTTGTATTCATCCAAACTCCTGTCCTTGTTTCAAGCCAAGAAAGGTGCTGCTGGACAACGCCACAGGGCACAGTTAAACCTTCTGCTTCAGGTAAGGAAGATTGCATTTTCTAACCACAAAAACGTTCCAACACAGCATTGAAGAGGCCCTTCCACTAAAAACGGCTCTGTTCAATATTTTAGCTCCACAGGTGTTCTTACCTTGATGGTGGGTGTGAAAACAGGTCAACAACAGAAAAAAAATAGTTATGTTTAAGCTAGAAATGGTAAGTCATGTTTTAAATGTGCAAATTTTGCCTCAGTTGAGACTTCCTGTTTTACAGAGTGGAAATTCCATCGAGAAGTCATCATCAGATGTTTCATTGACCATCTGGGAGAGGATCCAAGTGCCTTAATCAAAACCTTTGAGGTTGGTGCAATAAATCTGTTTTAGGAATATTAGTAGTTTATTTTAGCTTGTGAGATCATAGACAAGTTTTAAGATACTGTTCTAAAGAAAAAAAGCAAACACTTCAAAGCATACAAAAGAATAGCATTTGCTCAAAGATTTTGGAGCAGTGTCCACATATTATGAGTACCGGTGATGTCATACAAATGAAACTTTTTGTTTCAATGTTTGGAAATATGTGAGCTTAAAACAGTTGTTTCTCTTTTTAAAGGACGGTGCTGATGCTGTCTTCGTTGAAGAGGCTTTGGCTGAGGAGGTGATGAAGATTTACCTGCTGCAGAATCAAGACAGGTCAGGCGAACCTACTGATGTGGGTATTGTTATTGAAGGCGTTACTGTTCTGGGCAAACTTGGGAATCTGAGCAAAGCCTGTTGCTATCTTTTGGGACTGTGCTATGCTCTGGATCTGAAATACCCCAAGAATTTCAAATGCACATTTGAAGCATTTCGAAAAGTGTTCATGGAGCTGGATCCAGGAAACCTTTCTGTCAAGGTTCAAAGACTGAAAAATGACCTCTGTTCATTGTAGACAAAATTTCACAGGGCTGTTCTTAAAGTGTTAGACTTGTTAAGTGACATGTAATGCTCACCAAAAGGTTCAGTTGCGACATTACATTGTTTTGACATTCCTGTTCATAAATAATGTTTGTACCATAAACTGTGTTTTTGTATTAACTTTCCAGATTCACATTAAGATGTAAATGGGAGAGTATCATTATGGATGTTTTTTGGTCACTCTTTAGTTATAATCTTCCCAATTTTTTGGAATCAAAATAAGATGTTCAAAAACTATGTCACAGTGCAAATGTTTTTTTTTTTTTTCAGGATTTATATTTTTTTGGGATCTTAATTTTATTTTTGTCATTTGACCTTTTCTGAAAAGGTAAAGCACTGCGTTCACTTGAGCCACTTTTATTCTTTGTATGGCAGGTACATTTTTCTTGTTGTTAGCATCAATATGCCAGTTTTACAGAGTTTTATCAAGCATGCCAATTTGGATGCAATTTTATTATATAAGGCTGTTGTGACTGAAATTTTATCCAAGTTTTATCCACTGAATGTAGAACAGATTTCAGCTCACTGTGTTCAGAGAAGGAATCTGCTAAATGTGTGATTCACAAAAAAGCTGTTTAAAATAAATCATTGTGAACAATGTTGAATTGACGGGGTTCTTTTTTCCTCTGTGTGTGTGTGTGTGTGTGTGTGTATAAATAAAATAAACACTTAATTGTAATTAACGTTTTTGCTTAAGTTAACTTAAAAATATTAAGTAAATTGAACCATTATTTAAAAACAAATAATTGTAATGGTGTAGGTTAAATGTGCCAAGCATTTCAGCATTTCCTAATTAAAATTTTATGTAGTTTGAACTTTTGGTTACTGTTGTTTTAACTTACATTTTCAATTGTATTTACTCAATTTTGTATGTTACTGTAACATCTTTAATTGTTCATAACAACTTATTCCATTTTAGTTGGATTTACTCAATTAATAAGCTGTATTTAAGAGATGTGATTGTTGTTGCATTTACTCATTATTTTTGAGTGTAAAAGTGTTGCACCAAAATATTTAAGTAATTATCAGTTTTATTTCTTAGAGTGTATGTAGGCAAGTACATTTCTCCTTTTTTATCAAGAAGCAAAGACAAAAAGGAAAAAAAATCTGAATCATTCGTCCCCACCAATGCCAAAACGAAATCTACGCCCTTCCCTAGAGGGTAATTTTCAGTGCATTTCTCTCT
Source organism: Aulonocara stuartgranti (assembly GCF_965226115.1). NCBI lineage: Eukaryota > Metazoa > Chordata > Actinopteri > Cichliformes > Cichlidae > Aulonocara > Aulonocara stuartgranti. The sequence goes on along the minus strand of NC_138941.1, from coordinate 79,035,921 downwards.
CATGAATAGGCCTATAGTGTGGAGAAATTAAGCACACTGCTTTAAGCGCCTTATAATTTTTGTTATGTAACTTTGCACTGTCCACTTTCTGCTGTAACAAAACCAATTTCCGACGTGTGGGACTAATAAACGTGATCTTATCTTATAATAATGACTAACCTGGTATTGTGGATGGATTATCTCAGTTGTTCTCCTGACTGAAGTTTGGTCCATTTAAAGCATTTTTCCATGCGATTGCATTTGTCAAAAACCATCGGAAACTTTTATTGAGTGGAAAAAAGTTAGCGTTCATCCTCCAGCTTCACTGTGTTTATGTTACGCTAACATAGCTGTGTCGCTAGCGATCACGTAGCACAACATTGTATACCAGGTAGTCCAACTTCAGTAATGTTGGAAGTGATAGCAGAGCTTTACATTTTATTTTTATCCAGAAATCTCTCAGTCACAACATGCTATATCATGCTTAGGTAGCTAGCAAAACCAGCGAGCTAACTTCCTGCTAACTTCTAACTCTGTTACATTTAATAAATTCTGTTTGCATGGATGCCTGGATGTTAAACTTAATTGTTACACCTGGTAAAGCAGCAAGGCTGATCATTTTATTACAGATGAAAGAATTTAGACAGTTTTTAACTCTCAGTGATGCTGCAGTGTTCGTTTGACTTTAGGACCTGAAGCAGACGGCGTTTAGGATCCAGATTAGACCGAGTCCGCGAGGCTTCTGACTCTTCTAGCTGTAATGCTCCGACAATCCATCAAGCGGTGCGGCTTCGTACCTTACCAAAGGCGTACTAAAACATTTTTTCACACATTTTTGAGCACTGTGTACCACATAAAATCTGTTTGTGGTCAGTAAACACAACCAGAATTCATACATAAGGCACACTATTGATTTTTCAGAAAAAGAAAGGATTTTAAGTGTGCCTTGTAATCCGGAAAATACGGTAGTTATGTTCAAAGATGGAGTCAGATTTCAAAGCGCGAACAAACATCTCGGTCGATCGACCGTATTGATATCTTGAAAAAATTTTGCTATTTGAAGCAAACATTTCACATCAATCACTGTATGTGTGTCCAAATTTTGGACAATAAAACTTGTTACACAAATTGGAGATGGTGGAGCAGCTTGCTCATGATGTTGGAATTTGAATGAACTACATGTCTTATATAACATAACAGCACATTGTTACCTTTTTGTCCAGGGAGGTAGATGGGTTTGTCTGTTTGGATGAATGTGACGGGATCAGACGCTCGGATCATCACTTTTCTGACTTGTTTGGAGTAAAATGTGTCTCCTCGTACCTCCACCTGAAAATTTTGCACCTCCTTTTGTACCAAAGGAGCCTGAGACAGTGGGATATTTAGATAGTCATTAAAGCCTATAATGCTTACGATAACAACTAACACACACTTTGTGTGTGAAAGTGCTGGTTGCCAACCTCAAACTGAACACAGGTTTGAAAGGCCTCATTTGACGTATGCGTGAATAAGGTTGTGTTCTTCTCTCGGGACATCAAAGTGACAGTCATGACCAGAGTCCCACTGGGCTGTCGGAGAGTTGCACAGAATTTGGCCTCAGCTCCAGCTTCAATAACAGCAGGAATGGCCACCAGGTACTGGCTGCATACAGCATCACACATACAGCAGTTACTGCAGTGAACAACTCACACAGACAAAAACACGCTGAAGACAAACTCACGGTTCAGCCACCGCTTGATCCACATGCATCCAGCTCAGGAGGACACACAGAGTGCAGCTCAGGATCCAGAGACGGTCCATGACTGGTTGTGATAATCCTCAGTGTCAGCTTCGGCTAAATATCGGCTGATCGTCCCCACCCACATAACAGCCACGTGTTTGAAACGCACTCATGTACTCTGATCTCCACAAAGTCAATCACTTACACATTTACAAAATCCCAATCCTGCTTTCAGCACTGAACACTAAACTATAGACAACAGTAAAGCTTGTTGTTCAGTGTAAAATATTACAGTAACATACAGTGCTCCGAGGTGATGTTTCTAAATCAGCTCAGAGTTTAATTCGGCTGTTACAAGAAGTTATTTCTGTTTCGAATGTGCCTGTTTTACTTAATAATGTGCATTTTCTTACCGTCAGTGCTGGGATATCCCACTGTAGTGTGTAACTACTGATATTCTCTAAAATCACTGGGCGTTACAGTAAGTGTAGCCACCAACAGCGCCCTTTACCCAGCATGGGATGTCTGACTGCCATGTTTTTGACCTTATTTTTCGGGAAAGACTAAACAAACGTTTGTGTAGTGATAACAGGCTCAAACACAACGGATGGATTCATCAGTGATGTCACAGACTGCTACATTTGCTTAAAAGACAAATATAACAATATTTCTGTAAGGATTCAAAATGAAACATGTTTAACAGCTTTTCTTGCACTTTGGTAAACACCACAGATCAAACTTCAGCCCACTGAAATAACAGCAGTGACAGTCACACTGCTGAGTGTGGATGGATATGTTTTCTCATTTTTAAACTGAGATGTAAAACTGCTGCGAATGAGTCATATTCTGGACCCAGCAGTATTACCCCATGTCATTCTATTTGTCTTCTTTGATTTGCCTTTACGGGAAAAGGGTTTTTGTTTGTTCCGTCTTACTAATGTGCTGCAGTGGGGCATGTTTAAACACACATGTGTTCATCCTTATTAACAAATCCAGAAAATAACAGAAAAAACAGTTAAGAGCACTGAACCTATGAGGGACTGAATTCTACTGATATACTGAATATCTGCTGCTGTTAGGATATTATTAGATATTATTAGATATTTATTATGATACATGTATTTATGATATGAGCTCACTCATGGTTAATGTGCTGATACCTGTGGTCAAGGACCACATGTTCATTTATGTCAATATTTAAATGTCTTAAATCGTGACAAACTTCATAAATCTGGGTGGAACATTCTGTTGGATTGTCTCCCATTTTAACAGCTCAACAATTTTCTCTTATAAATTTGACTACACTAAGGAATTCTGCAGTAAAGTCCGTTATGCCAAATGAAGTTAAATACTTTCATGAAATCAATTTCAAAACAGTAAATACCAATTTTATTTCGAGCACATTGGTTAATTAAAACACGAAGGGTGTTGCTAGGCAGAAGAGCAGCTCTAGCACCCACCTTACTGGCATCCACCTGCAACTGTATTACCTCACTTGTTTGAGGAGCTGGAGCATTTCTTAGGCATGTATGAGTAACTCTGGACTAAAACAATGACATACTTATGTGCAGAGATGGGCAGTAACATGTTACAAGTAATCCGATTACTTTTTTCCAGTAATTAGTATTGTAAGGGATTATTAAAAAGTAATTAGATTACTGTTACTTTTCCGTAAGCACACTGCGTTAACTGTGATTTAATTTGTAAGAGTGTCTTGTGACAATGACGTACGAGTGTGCGACGTCGGTGGGGACAGACTTGTGTAGATCAACAATGGATAACATGGAGTGCCGGAGAGAGTCCGACCACGCAGCGTTTAAATCTTGGAAATGCTGACATTACTTTGAGTTTGATTCTGTAAAAAGTGACAAAAACATTAGCATCCGCTGTACACTCTGCATGGGAAGAAAACTTCTTTCTACAGCAAAAAATTAAATTCACAGAGAAACCCCCGGATCCCCCCACTGACATGACCGCTGTGGCACCAGGCAAACCTCCACCAGCCCCACTCCTGCTACACAGGTGACAATAAATTTAAGAGTTGCTGAATCTTTGACTTTATTTATTTTTTACTGTGTTTTTACTCACAATAGTGAGTGTAAACACAAAAAATTATTTCATTTGATATGCTGGAATATGCAGAAAATAGGTTTAAATGTTAAACACATTTCTACCAGTCAGACTGTTGCATATAATTTTATTTTTGCTTGACGCATAAAGTTAAAAGACTAAAACTAATAAAACAAGTTTAAAAAAAACTTTTTCATTTGATTACATTTTATATTTATATTACACAGAAAAAAATAGAATTGTGCTGAAAGGTCTATTGCTTTATTACATATTCTGGTTGTTACGGCCTCTGGCCTCCAGGTGGCCCCGCCTTCCTCTATGGAAATCAAAGTGCTCCAGGACTCACGGGGGATTGGCTGGCCCGGACCTATGCCCGCCCCAACTTCATGCAGATCAGAGCGTGTCAGACCACTCACACCATTGGCTGCTGCAGGAGCCTTGAGTACGACAGACCAATGACACAGCTGCCTGCAATTACCTGAGAGTATAAAAGGCTGAGGATCCTTCATTCATTGAAGGACTTGCCTAGTGAGTTGTTTCACTAACGGTTTTCAGTTGTGTTAATAAACCTTATGTTTTTCTTCTTATCTAACCCCCTGGTCTCTGAGCTCATTTATGTTACGTCCGCTGTCGCCTAGCAGAGCCGGGTCGTAACATAAGTGGGGGCTCGTCCGGGATCCCTCATAGGGGGGTCTTTGTTCCTGGGAGGGGGGTTAAATTAAAAAAATAAAATAAAATGTCGGCTGCGTTTTGTTTACAGCACTTTATAGCTGCCCCATCTCTTGAGATTATCAATAGCCGTCGCAAAACTGATTTGCTGCAAATTGTGGATCACTTTCAGCTGCAGGTTTCAAAAACCCTCCGTAAGTGTGATATAAAAGCTTTAGTGGTGGACAAGTTGGTGGGAGCTGGTGTGCTTCAAGCGCCTGTTTTGCCTGTGGTCTCTGGTGTGCCAAGCCAAGCTGCCGTAGTGGAAGAGGGCCAAAATGGTTCTGGTGGGGATGGTGAGGGGGATGAGCGGGGAAAAACGCCGCGCACGCTTCCTCGCTATGACCCACTCTCTTCTGGGAGTTCAGAAGGCAGAGAAGGAGCTCGGCTGAAGGTGCGGCTGGCACGTCTCCAATTGGAGGCTGAGGAGAAGGCCCAGAACAGGCGGGTTCAGCTCGAAATAAGATGGCTGGAGATAGAGGCAGACAAAGCCGTTAGGCTCCGAAAGCTTGAGCTGGAGTCTCAGTCTCAAGCCTCATCTGTCTCTGCTGACAATTCCGGTCCCGCCTCCTCGTCCACTTCTGCTTTTAAAATCAATAAGTGCATTTCTTTAGTGCCCACGTTTAGAGAAACTGAGGTTGATACATACTTTGCAGCATTTGAACGTATCGCTGGCACGTTGCAGTGGCCTAGTGAGATTTGGCCTCTTTTGCTAATGTGCAAACTGTCCGGCAAAGCCCAAGAGGTGGTGGCGGCGCTTTCTTTAAGGGACTTTTAGATTACTCGTGCATTAAAACGGCTGTTTTGCAGGCGTACGAGCTAGTCCCCGAGGCCTATAGGCAGAGGTTTCGCCAGCAAAAGAAGTTGCCAGCCCAAACTTATGTGGAGTTTGCAAGGGAAAAGGGGGTTCTCTTTGATAAGTGGTGTGTTGCTTCGAAAGCGAGTAACTATGATGCTCTGCGCGAATTAGTTTTGTTAAAGGATTTTAAGAAATGTGTCCCTGAGCGTATTGTGCTATATTTAAATGAACAGAAAGTGACGTCACTCGCATCTGCTGCTGTTCTTGCTGATGAGTTTGTGCTCACTCATAAAGCCTCGTTTACTGGCAGTGAGAAGCCACGGGTTAGCCCTGTGCAACAGCCCCACACAGCTAAAGTGTCTGGGTCCAGGGAAAACCGTGAATGTTTTACTGTCATAAAACTGGACATGTCATTGCTGACTGTTTAGCCTTAAAACGCAAAACATCAAATGCTCAGCAACCCAAAGGGGTGGGTTTTGTAAAAGCTGAGGCCCGTCATGAGGTCCACGGTTGTGGTGGTAGGGTGCCAGACCCCTGTTTCGAACCATTCATTTTTGATGGCTCAGTATCGCTAACTGACAATCCATCTGAGTTAAAACCTGTGCGTATTTTAAGGGACACCGGAGGTTCTCAAAACTGTCATCCTCGCAAGTGTCTTACCGTTTTCTGCTGAAAGTGAATGTGGTTTTAATTCTGTTCTACGGGGGATAGAGATGGGTTACGCTCCCAGACCAGTTCACAGAGTTTTTATCAAATCAACCATTGCTACAGGATTTTTCCCTGTTGCTGTTTGCCCGGCCTTGCCAATAGAGGGCGTGGCCATGTTGTTGGGCAATGATATTGCAGGAGGGGTAGTGCTCCCTCGTCTGGAGGTTTTAGACAACCCCCTGAATCAGAAAACCTCTGATGTTTCTATGCACCCTGGGCTGTATCCAGCCTGTGCAATTACTCGAGCACAAGCTCGTAAAAATACTGATATTGCCCTCTCTGATTCTGTGTTGATGTCCTCATTTTCCGAGGAGAATGATGTACCCACTAACAGAAACAATGTTCTGTCACCCCCAGACTCAGTGAAACCTGAGGAGCCTGATCCATTTCCTAAGGTCTCTTTGCTGCCCTTGACTAGAGACCAGCTATCAGCAGCTCAATTAGCTGATGAAACACTACAGAGCTGTTTCTAACGTACGGTAAGTGCTGAGCAAGTCGAGAAAGAGCAACAAGCCTTTTTTGTAGAACGGGATGTTCTGATGCGTCAGTGGTCTCCACCAGGTGCAGAAGGTGCAGAATGGAGTAAGGTCAAGCAGATTGCCGTGCCCTCTGTGTACCGACAGAAAATCCTGGCCCTTGCCCATGAAAGCCAGTGGTCGGGACACTTGGGCATCACGAAAACATACCAGCTACTATTAAGACATTTCTTTTGGCCTGGTATGAAGCGTGATGTTTCTAAATTTTGCAACAGTTGCCATGTATGTCAGATTGCAGGTAAACCTAATCAGGTCATAGCCCCAGCTCCGTTGTGTCCCATTCCTGTAGTGGATCAGCCTTTTCAAGGTTCAAGGTTCAAGGTTCTTTATTTGACACATGCATAGTTAGACAAGTATAACACACAGTGAAATGTAGCCTGACACGCTCCTCGACATGTGCAAAAAAATTGGGGGGGGGGGGGGGTGTAGAGGAAGAACATTATATATATATATATATATATATATATATACAGTGGGGCAAAAAGGTATTTAGTCAGCCACCGATTGTGCAAGTTCCCCCACTTAAAATGATGACAGAGGTCAGTAATTTGCACCAGAGGTACACTTCAACTGTGAGAGACAGAATGTGAAAAAAAAATCCATGAATTCACATGGTAGGATTTGTAAAGAATTTATACGTAAATTAGGGTGGAAAATAAGTATTTGGTCACCTCAAACATGGAAAATCTCTGGCTCTCACAGACCTGTAACGTCTTCTGTAAGAAGCTTTTCGGAGTGACGGACGGAAGTGAGGTAAGTGACGGAAGTGATGTTGTAGGTGACGTCAGACGCCGGAGATTTTGGCGGAGAAAAAGCAAATGGTAGCATAGAGTTTAACAAAGGTTTTCCAAGCTTCAGTATTACCAAATATACTAATCAATTGTCATATAACTAACAACATCTGTTTTATCATCTCTAACACCCTGGAGGACAACGGGGAGAGTTTAGACGCTCTCCAAGATTACATCGACCGCTGTTTTCAAGATTTAGTAATGCATAAGGCCCAGAGTGCATCTTCCCCGGCCAAAATCGAGACGCCGTCATCGAAGAGAAGTCGCCAGGCAGACTCCCCCGGTACAACATCGCCTGCCGGCAAAGACATCGCAGAAATCCTGGAGTCAATCGACAAGCGATTGTCCAGTTTCGATGCGAGGCTGTCCCTGGTGGAGATCTTACACCGGGAATTTAAATCTCTGAGAGAATCCCTGGAATTCTGCCAGCGGCAGGTGGAAACGCTTGCCGCTGAAAATGCCACGCTACGGGAGTCGGTTAAATCTCTCACCGATAACGTGACCCAGCTAAACATTGAAAATAAAAAAATAAAAGAGTCCGTTATCGATCTACAAGCCCGTAGCATGAGAGATAATCTTGTGTTTTCTGGTATTCCAGAAACTGCCGGAGAGGACGCAGAGGCAACGGTGAAAAGCTTCATTAAAATCCACCTGAAGCTGCCGGAGGACACCGTAAAGAACATCGACTTCGATAGAGTACATCGCTTGGGGGGCGCGCGGTCGCGGACCGGGAGACCACGGCCTATTGTGGCCAAATTCAGTCAATTCAAACAGAAGGAACAGGTGAAGAGTCGCGGCAGAGAGCTGAAAGGAACGGACTTCAGCGTGAACGACCAGTTCCCCAAAGAGATCCTGGAACGACGCAAGGTCCTGTTCCCAGTTCGACGTAGCTTTATCCAGAAAGGCTCCCGTGCTGTCATCGCTGTGGACCGGCTCTACGTGGACGGACAGCTCTACCGCGACCCCGGCACCACACCGTGGTTATACTGACTGCACTCCAGATAAGAACCCGCTACACTCTTTTCTTATTCATTCACACTTTCTCCTTTAAAATGTGTTTAACCTAGTAATATCAATATGATGTCATAGCAGATATAACACCGTCACCCTCCGTCATTGCTTTAATTGGAATGTTTCCGTTTCGTCTCTTTTTTTTTGTTGTCGCTCACAGTTCATGTGGTTTCTTTCTTTCTCTTGTCTTTCACTGCTGTGGTCACCTACTTCCCCACTCACCTACAAACAACACCCTCTATTTCTCCATATTTTCACAACACGATCACGCAAACACATCAGCTCAACGGCAGCACATTCACAACAGCCTCACAGCACGCACAGACTTGCAGGACACATAAGCAAGCCACGCTTGTTCATATTAGTGAATATTCACACACATAGTCAGACTTATGGAGTCTCTCACCACACTTCTTTTTCTCTTTCTATTTACAAACAAGGGATGTTTCCACACTCTCTCCACCCGTTTAAACGAAACACCCAGCATACATCATTAAACATACACGCACAATTAAGGGCATGCTGAGGTTTGTCACATGGAATGTAAATGGAGCTGGCACCAGAGGAAAGAGGTTAAAAATATTTAACCAGCTTAAAAAACTACAGGCAGATGTTGTTTTATTACAAGAAACTCACAAACCTGTCACAGGTTTAAATGAACTTAAAACACCTGAGTTTCCTAACGTGTTTGCAGCCGGTTATAATTCTAGACAACGGGGAGTAGCAATTTTAATACATAAAAATGTTAATTTTACAGTACTCGATACAGTTATAGATCCAGAGGGTAGATTTCTAATTATTAAACTATCAATATTGAACAAAAAACTATGTATTGTTAGTATATATGGTCCAAATGTTGATGAACCCTCATTCTTCCACGGTTTTTTTAGTGCACTCTCTGAACACCTTGATTGCACACTCATTCTTGGCGGTGACCTCAACCTTGGACTAAATGAAGAAATGGATAGGCTCAACACAACAGGAACTCAGCGTAATTGGCAGTCCACAAATATAATCAAACAGTATATGAACGACTTTGGTCTTTGCGATGCATGGCGCTCTCTTCACCCCACCAGTAAGGAATATACTTTTTTCTCGCATGTTCATCACTCTTACTCTCGTCTGGATTATTTTTTGGTCAGCAGCTCACTGCTGTGTGACATTTCAGACACTGAGATTCATCCTATAGCTGTCAGCGATCATGCTCCTGTATCTTTAACACTAATGCACAAGAATAATACTACGCCAAGTAAAAACTGGAGATTTAATATATCACTACTTAAAGATGAAGACTTTATTAAATATTTTAAAAAGGAATGGACTTCATATTTAGACTTTAATGACACTCCCGGAATATCTGCTTCTGTTCTATGGGAAGCAGGGAAAGCTGTGATGAGAGGTAAAATAATTTCTTTCTCATCACACAAAAAGAAAGAAGAAAACAAAAATATTCAGGAATTAGAAAAAAACATCAAATCACTAGAAGAAGCCTACGCGTCCCACCAAGATCAGGAAACATTGAACAAAATATGCAAAACAAAACTAGAATTAAATGAAACTATTAATAAAAAAACACAATTCCTTATACAAAGACTTCGCTTGCAGAATTTTGAACACAGTAACAAATCAGGTCGATTTCTAGCTAACCAGCTAAAAATAAATAAAGAAAAAACAACTATATGTGCTGCTAAAGATTTATCGGGGAACACAATATATGATCCTGGAAGAATAAACAACATTTTTAGGGATTTCTATGAAACTTTATACTCACCACAAATAAACCCATCTAAAAATGAAATTGATCTGTTTCTTGACAACGTAACTCTTCCAAAATTACTAGACAGTCAAGCAATGGAATTCGATTCGCCACTGACGCCAAGTGAACTCCAGGAAGCCCTGATAAGTATGCCCAATAATAAGGCTCCAGGTCCAGACGGCTTCCCTGCAGAATTCTACAAAGAATTCTGGACAATTTTGGCACCAGTATTCCACAGCATGTTGCAGGAAATCGAGGAAAAGGGCAGACTACCACCAAATATGAATTCTGCCAACATTAGTCTCCTGCTAAAACCAGGCAAAGACCCTTTATTTCCCTCAAGCTATCGTCCAATTTCTCTTTTAAATGTAGACCTTAAAATAATCTGCAAAGCTCTCTCAAAGAGATTAGAGAAAATGACCCCCCTCTTAATTCATCCTGACCAAACTGGTTTCATAAAAGGTCGGCACTCCTCAACAAACACTCGTAGATTACTTAATTTAATAGACTACTCATACGATAAAAACATCGAAGCCATAATATTATCTCTAGATGCAGAAAAAGCATTTGACAGAGTTAATTGGAAATTTTTATTCGCAACTTTACACAAATTTGGTTTTGGAAACTCGTTCATAAACTGGATAAGAATATTATACAATTCCCCAACGGCTCGTATCAGAACAAATGACCAGACATCCTCCAGCTTCTGTCTCCTGAGGGGCACCAGACAGGGATGCCCACTCTCCCCCTCACTTTTTGCAATTTTTATCGAACCTCTAGCAGCAGCATTTAGACAGGCTACAACAATTAAGGGCATAAAATGTAAGAACATAGAACATAAAATCAGTCTCTATGCGGATGATGTGTTGCTTTTTCTGCAAAACACACAAACCAACCTCTCTGAGGTAATTACTTTAATAAACTGGTTTTCAAGAGTTTCAGATTATTCAATTAACTGGCCAAAATCTACAGTTCTCCCCATTAACTGCTCCTTCCATAATTCTTCCTCTGCCCCACTGCAATCCGGAAATATTAAATATTTAGGTATTAATATCTCTCCTAAGCTTTCAGACTTAACTAAACTAAACCACATCCCACTTCTAAAGAAAGTAGAAGGCGATCTGACTAGATGGAAATCTTTACCCATATCACTCATGGGAAGGGTCGCCACTATAAAAATGATGATCTTGCCAAAAATAAATTACTTATTTTTGATGATCCCTAACAAACCATCACAAGATTGGTTCAGATCTCTGGATTCATATATTTCCAAATTCCTTTGGAAAGATAAACCCCCGCGTATTAGCTTAAAAACGCTACAAAGAACCAAGGATAGAGGAGGATTAGATCTGCCTAATTTTCACCAATACTTCTTAGCCAACAGGCTTCAGTTCATCTCAGAATGGTTAAAACATACCTTCTTAGTTGAGCCCTGGCTAGATGTTGAACAGGCACTATGCAAGGATCTAGAGATTTCAGACCTACCATTTATTAGCTCAAACATCAAAAGACATGAATGCTTTAAAAGTATCAACATCAGCTTCTCTCTGACAGCATGGTGGGAGTTTCTAAAAATAACGGAGTCTTCATTAATCCCATGCAAACGTACACCTATCTGGAATAACCCTGACATATTACAAAACAATAATATGATTAATTTCCCAGAATGGAGTTGTAAAGGAATTAAATACTTAGAACATATATTAGAGGGAACAGAATTTATTCCATTTGACAGACTAGTTGAACAATATGGGATCAACAAGACAAGGTTTTTAGAATATCAACAAATTAAATCCATAGTAAAAAAGAAATTTAACCTCAGTCAAGTTGAATTACAAACACCACTAAGTGCGGCACATTTTCTTACTCTTAAATCCCCCAAATTATTATCTAAAATATACAGAACACTTTCTAAATTAGATGAATCAATATCCCTTCCTACTGCAAAGTGGGAAGCAGATTTATCAGTCAACCTAGACCAAAACTTCTGGTCTCAGATTTGCTTAAAAACTTTTAAATTAATTAAAAATCCCAGTCTGCAATTAATACAATACAAAATACTTCATAGAGTGCACTATACAGGTCATCGGATGTTCAAGATGGGCTTTACATCTTCCAACAACTGCTCACACTGTCAAGGCAATACACCAGACAATTACATCCACGCTCTTTGGTTCTGTCCACCAGTGCAAAAGTTTTGGCGCGAGATATGTGAAGACTTATCAAAATGTCTGAAATGTAACATTCCAACCTCCCCCTTAGTGTGTTTGTTGGGCAGCTTAGATAATGTCACTTCAGAAAAGAATATAGCCCATATGATCTTCACTGCCCTATGCATAGCCAAGAAAACAGTCCTCATGAACTGGAAAAATAAAAATAATCTTAATTCTAACCAATATAGAAATTATCTATTAGATTACATTAGTCTTGACACAGCCTCTGCCACCACATTAGATCAATTGCTCTGGGCCCCTTTTATCAGCTCCATCACCTAGTGGGGGTGGGGGGTCATAGTTTGGTCCCGCCTTCACTGTTGTGATTGGTGAGGGGGTAGGGACAGGCTTAGGGCGTCGGGGGGTTCCCCGGAGGCATCTTCCTTGGGGGGCTCAACCCGGGGTAGCGGTCACGTCCGGTTGAGGGCTCTGTTGGCTCTCAGGTGACTGTTTCCTCGCGGCTGCGTGCAGCGGGGCTAGGGGAGGGTCTGTGCTGACGGACGCGGGTTACTGACCTGGCAACCTGGCTGCCCCTGGGTGGGTCCGGGATGGGCATGAGGTTCTGGGGGCGCTCCGTCTCTGGGCTGGGGCCCGGGCCGGGCCTCGGGGGCTCGGGTCCTGGTTGGTGTGTTGCCGGGGTTGTGGGCGGGTGGGTGCATGGGGGCCCGGCCCTGGAGCAGGGTGCCGCCGGTGCATCGAGCCGCCTGGGGGGCTCTTCAACTGGTGGGGGGGATGGTCACATCTTGCAGGAGCTTTCTTCTCTCAGGAACTCTCTGCAGGAGGGGGAGATACAGGAGAGGTGGAGGAAGATCTCAGCCTGGGCGTTTACCGTCTTATGTAGTCTGGAAGATGTGTGGTTGGTGGGGTGGGTGCAGTTTTCTCTGTGGTGGGGTTGGGTGGACTGTCCAGGGCTCTGTGGAGCCGGGGGGCGCTACTGCACTGGGCCCCGGTCTGATGGGCCTGGGCCCCCCTTCCCTGCCCCTCCCTTCCTTCCCTCCCCATCTCCAGCTGCCTCCCTCTTCCCGCTCCTCCACAACCACCCACACATGCAGGGCCTTGGAGTGGGGGTATGTCACCAGGGTGCAGAGGAGGCTACCCCCCCCCCCCCCCCTGTCCCCTTCTGGCTGCCTCTGCCTCAATTTTATCCCACAACTTAGACATTCACATTATTCACACTCATTACACATACATATAGGATCTTGGGGGTGGGCACAATCACGGAGTCCAAATCACCATCAGGGTGTATACCTCACCCCTGACGTCGTTGCCCACCTCTCAATTTTAAATACACTTAGTCATTGAGGGTTAGCAGGAGGGACTATGCGCTTACCTGCTGCTCCTTGGCAGGTAGCTCCATGCTCTCCTGGGTTTTAATTGCACCTTAGAACACATATGCATCAACACTACAATGAGCGGGTGGAGGGAGGTTTGGAGTCTTCTCCCACCCTCATTCTCTGCGGCCTGCTGGAGCGGGAGGGCTAGTAGGAGGAGTTGGCCGTCCGACTGCGGTCTGGGGTGTGGGGCCTCCCTGCTGCTGCGGAGTCGGGGTGGTCTGCCTCTCCCCACCGCAGGGAAAAGGGTAACACCACCTGGGTCTGGGTGCAATTCCCCCCTCCAGGGGCAAGGGTACCTAGACCCGGTTTGTAGAGTACGCTTGGGGAGTGTGATTGTGTGTACAGCGTCTCTTTATGTCTGTCTCCACGTTGGTTGAGTGTGGAGTGAGTGCATATGAGAGCATGAGGGTGGGAATGGATGTTTGTGTCTGTGTGTGCCTGTATGTCTGTGTCTATATGTCAGGTTGGGTATCAGACGCCACCTCTCTGGGGACACCTCAGGCCCTCCAAGGTTTGGAGGCCTATCTCCACCCACCACCACTTCCCCTGCCGGTGGCGGACTCCCTCAGGTGTCGGTGTGTTGGTGGTTCTTTGTGTCTAGGGGTGGGCGTCCGGGTACACACCGGCTCACTCCTTGGCGGCCGCTTGTCGGGGCCTGGGGCCTGGGGCTCGCTCGGGCCCCTTTGGAGGTGGGGTGCCCCCGGCCTCTCGGCCTAGGGCTCGGTCACTCAGGCGCAGCTGGGGGCCGGCGGAGCTCACGGGCGCGTCACTGCAACTCCCCCTGACTTCTGCTCCGCGGCTGCTGGGCGAGCCCTTATCTGGGACTCTCCTCAGCTCTTACTGGGACAGTGGCGCGGCTGCCCCTCTGTTGGTCTTCCATGGTCTCTTGTGTTCTGGGGGCCTCTGGATGTCTGGAGTTTTGATCTCCTCCATACCCGCTTCACACCCTGGAGGACGGGGCTGTGGCCCCCCCACACTCCCTAGCAGATCATTACATGGAGAAACCTTTGGAATGCAAGCATGCTGATCCACACAGGTATGCACACATGGGTATTCACAGACGCGGACTAAAGCTTTCTTGGCTGCTGCCTCAAAGCACACTGTGCGCTGTCTATCTTGCGTGCTGCACAATATCGTTTATTACTTAGTAAATATTGATATCTATGACTAGCTAGTTTATTGTGATGGTGCTTTGTTTTCTCTATTATTATGTTGCTCTTTGTTGTTTGCTGTCTCCTCTGTTTGTTTTTGTTTGTTTGTTTGTTTGTTTTTTTTCTCCATACAGGTGACCCAGGAGTTCTTTTTTTTTTTTCTCTCTCTTCCCCCCCTTCTCACCGTCTCTTCTCCCCTTTGGTTTTCTTTCTTTCTCTCCCCCTCTCTCTCTCATTCATTCCCCCTGTCCTATTTATTAAAAAAAAAAAAAAAAAAAAAAAAAAATGACAAAGGATGAACTGAAGCTCTGCCATCACGTAATGTCGCATACTGCTGTTTCTGATGTCATTTAGAAAAAAAAAAAAAAAAAAAGAAGCTTTTCTGTCCCCCACTCGTTACCTGTATGAATGGCACCTGTTTGAACTCATCAGATGTATAAAAGACACCTGTCCACAGCCTCAAACAGTCAGACTCCAAACTCCGCCATGGCCAAGACCAAAGAGCTTTCGAAGGACACCAGGAAAAGTATTGTAGACCTGCACCAGACTGGGAAGAGTGAATCTACAATAGGCAAGCAGCTTGGTGTGAAAAAATCAACTGTGGGAGCAATCATCAGAAAATGGAAGACATACAAGACCACTGATAATCTCCCTCGATCTGGGGCTCCACGCAAGATCTCATCCCGTGGGGTAAAATGATCATGAGAACGGTGAGCAAAGATCCCAGAACCACACGGGGGGACCTGGTGAATGACCTGCAGAGAGCTGGGACCAAAGTAACAAAGGTCACCATCAGTAACACACTACAACGGCAGGGAATCAAATCCCGCAGTGCCAGACGTGTTCCTGCTGAAGCCAGTGCATGTCCAGGCCTGTCTGAAGTTTGCCAGAGAGCACATGGATGATACAGCAGAGGATTGGGAGAATGTCATGTGGTCAGATGAAACCAAAGTAGAACTTTTTGGTATAAACTCAACTCGTCGTGTTTGGAGGAAGAAGAATACTGAGTTGCATCCCAAGAACACCATACCTACTGTGAAGCATGGGGGTGGAAACATCATGCTATGGGGCTGTTTTTCTGCCAAGGGGACAGGACGACTGATCCGTGTTAAGGACAGAATGAATGGGGCCATGTATCGTGAGATTTTGAGCCAAAACCTCCTTCCATCAGTGAGAACTTTGAAGATGAAACGAGGCTGGGTCTTCCAACATGACAATGATCCAAAACACACCGCCCGGGCAACAAAGGAGTGGCTCCGTAAGAAGCATTTGAAAGTCCTGGAGTGGCCTAGCCAGTCTCCAGACCTCAACCCCATAGAAAATCTGTGGCGGGAGTTGAAAGTCCGTGTTGCTCAGCGACAGCCCCAAAACATCACTGCTCTCGAGAAGATCTGCATGGAGGAATGGGCCAAAATACCAGCTACTGTGTGTGCAAACCTGGTAAAGACCTATAGTAAACGTTTGACCTCTGTTATTGCCAACAAAGGTTATGTTACAAAGTATTGAGTTGTATTTTTGTTATTGACCAAATACTTATTTTCCACCCTGATTTACGAATAAATTCTTTACAAATCCTACCATGTGGATTCATGGATTTTTTTTTCACATTCTGTCTCTCACAGTTGAAGTGTACCTCTGGTGCAAATTACTGACCTCTGTCATCATTTTAGGTGGGGGAACTTGCACAATCGGTGGCTGACTAAATACCTTTTTGCCCCACTGTACATTGGGTGAATGTGCAGTAGTAGCAGCAAGCAGGTGAATTCTGTACATTAATATGAATAGACATCTGACTATTTTACAGGATAGACAATATAAACATATTTAAAATTAAAGGAATTGAAATGTACATTAATCCTTGGTTTAGTGTCTGGAAGAGTCCTGTCTCAGTCAGTTATAGTGCTTTTCTCCTCTCCTCCTCACCCTTATCTTCCCTGCTTAGCCTCTATGTCCTTGTCTTGTCTTGTGTGCATTACTTTCCCTGGAATAGCCTCCCACTGTCGTTCTCTAAAACCTAAAAGAGAATTATGGATTTGGTCAACTGGTCTCTGAATGCTATTGACACCCTTTTCTCAACGAGAAGCCTGGGTTCGGGAGATCCCGAGTGCCCTGCAGGGACTTTCACTGCCGGATACACGACGGACGGGTGGCAGAACTGGAGGATCATGTGCCTGGCGGGACTGTCGATCGAGGACGCTGAAGATATCTATCTATTCGGAACCGTGATAACAGGGTTCGTGCTGATCGGAGTTGGCTTAGCCCTGGTTTATCGGAGAAATAAGAGAGCGGAACTGGCTGTTCAAACCCCCCCAAGGCCGCCCGCTGGAATCGCAATGGAACGAGGCGCAACCTCTCACAACGAACGTAATATAGTCAACACTTTGGAGACGCTTGCAGCTGCTGTGAAGGCTCAAAACAACACCGTTGAGCGTATGGGGGGATACATCAGAGAGAGGCCTGCTCAAAATGAGACCCTTGAGCGACAGTTGGAACACATCGCGGAACGGATCACTGCAGTTGTGAGATCTCAGAATCAAAAGAATGATAACACCATGGAACAGAAGTTTGATACCATCATGGGGAGGCTCGCGACTCTCCAACGGGAGATTGAGAGACCAGCGTCGGAGTGTTAAAGGGCAGCCTGAAAATTCTCCTGGGCTGCTCGCATGGAAATTTACAAAATCAACATTGAGATTGCGGACCCCCATCACGGCGCAAGCTGCAGGCCCAAGGCTGGAGCCGAACAATCACTCCCTGATAACGACTGTGTTACGGCTATTCTTTCCATCCCATGCAAGGACACCTGGATTGGCTGGAGGACTGTTTACTTAGCCTGATAGGCCGAAGGACACTGTATTTTCGTTGTTTTTTCTTATCAGCCTACCTTTCTGACATGTCTGCCCAATGTGATGTTTGTGTAAAGTTGGTCAGAAGGTTCCTTTGTAAGTGCGCATGCGCCATTAGGGTGCTGCCTGCTGTAACCCTAATTTCCCTCGGGATGAATAAAGTATTCTGATTCTGATGTGAGAGGGCGGGTGTGTGTGTTTAGGGCACGGATGGCTTGGGGATAGAAGCTCCTCTTGAGTCTCTCTGTCCTTGCCCGGATGATGCAGAACCTTCTACCAGATTGCAGAAGTTGGAACAGTTTGTTGCCAGGATGGGACGGGTCCTTCAGTATCTGCTCTAGTCCGGCATCTCCTGGTGTAGGTGTCCTGAAGCAGGGGGAGAGTAATCCTGCAGCAGCGTTCTGCTGTACGGATCACTCTCTGGAGAGCTTTTTGGTCCTTCACCCAGCTGTTCCCAAACCACGATGTCATGTTCTGTGTGAGGATGCTCTCCACAGCGCCTGTATAGAAAATCCTGAGGATCTCTGGAGAGACCCTGAACTTCCTCAGTTGTCGTAGGTGATACAGGCACTGCCTAGCCTTTTTGGTCTGGACCTGAATGTGGGCAGCCCATGTCAGGTCTGAGGAGATGTGGACACCAAGATACTTGAAGGACTGCACCCTCTCCACTGGAGCTCCATTGATGATAATGGGCTTGTAGTCTCTGTGCTGACCCCTTCTGAAGTCCACCACCAGCTCCTTGGTCTTGCTGACGTTCAGCTGGAGGTGGTTGTCCTGGCACCACGATGCCAGATTCTTCACTTCATCCATGTAGGCCATCTCATCGTTGTTGGAGATGGCACCCAACACCACTGTGTCGTCAGCAAACTTCACAATGGTGTTGGAGCCATGGGTGGCCACACAGTCTGAAGTGTAGAGGGAGTAGAGCAGTGGCGAGAGGACAATGTCAATGTCATAGTAGACTGTGTGGGTCCACTACCTAGAACAAAATCAGGAAAGTGTCGCGGTTCGAATTTTGAGGAAGAGACATACGACTGAAAGTCCATAGTGGGTCAACACAAATTATTTTATTAAAACACATATATGTGGTGAAGATCGGCTCTGCAAAACATCAGACTCCATCTCCCCCTTACAATAGGTGGGTGTAATATTTATACTTATGATGACCAGTACCTCGCGTCACTAAAACAGAACAGTTCCTCTTTCAGTTCCTCCAGATGCATCCTGTTATTCTACTTGTCCAGACTTAAACAACACTTGCAGTCAGTTTACCCAGACAGGCTATGTGTCTGTGTCGTTAATCTAAGTGCACGACCCCCCCCCCCCCCCCCCTACATCATCTGTTACCAGGCAAACTCCAGTGCAGCCTGCTGAATGCACACAGGCAATATGTAGTAAATTATACTGTAAACATGTAGGCAACCTTTCAATAGCTGAACTTTGCTCCATTGATCGGCCAGACACCGCGCTGCCCGTAGCTTCAAACCATTAACCTTCCTGCCTTCTTGGGACCTTTTTGTGCCACTGCTATGTGTTAAATGGCTGCCATTTCCACTGTGTTCAGTGGAATATAACCAAACTTGCCACAGGATAGTTTTTACCTGTCAATGTTAATATTCCAGTGTGAATTCCTTAAATCAGCCTAAAATGGCTGAGCAGCAGAAATCCCCACACCCATCACCCTGGGGACCATTTTCTGCCCATTGACTTCCATTATAAATGCTATTTTTCAACCCCAAATTATCATCATATGATTTTATTTTTTCTTCTTTTCTTGGATGTCAATGAAGACTCAGGGCCTTGAAGTTTTAATTTTTAAATTGCAAAAAAAATGCAAAAAAATAATGGCAGGTCAAAATGTATGTTGGTGCCAATCTTTGGTCCATCTAAAGGCCTACTTATAATGACAATCACATATTACTTCAACTGGTTTTTTGTGGAAATATTTAGTTTCGTTTTTTGGTTTTTGGGGCTTATAACACAGGGCGCTCATGTAATAACACTGGGATTTGAAGGGTTAAAACAACGAAAATATAATTAAAACTTTACATGAATATTTCAGGGAGAAGTAGTTTTACAAGGTTGGCTAATTTAAAGTGGAATAAGATATGGATATATGGTCTTTTTATGGCGTGGCTGAGAATGGTCCCTAGGGTGATGGGTGTGAGTTTTTTAAAGGATGGCAGGAGGGTTAATTAACTTAACCGAGCTTCAACCCTTTACTTATGCAATATGTGTATAACATGATTACAGTTGCACCTGCAATGAAAGATTATTATGTGCTTATGCTAACACCTGAAATACAGACTTTAATATAACCTCACCAGTTTCCATAAATGTGTCAATGAAATGATAACAATGATAAATCATAAATGATGCAACAGTAATAATAAGGATCTCTAAAACAATCTCCTGCCAACCTGTAACCCTGTGTAAAAACGTTAATCAGCAGTTACATGTTAAGCTCATTTAAGTCCCAGCTCCACCTACAACCTGTATCCTGGAAAACAAATCTGTTAAATCAAACATCTTATTCACAACCAACTATAGATCATGAGAGTGAAAAAGTATTCAGCACAACAGACAAGTATCATGTTCAGGATTTCCCAAATCATTAAATCACTATTAGTGCCACAATTTATTTTATCCCCAATTTAATCAGTGACTTTCCTTAAGCAATGTCACTCCCCTTGTTTTATCACTATGAGCCCCATATTAAACTGTTCCATAGGAACTGCATCTCTTATTTGTTTTCTCATGTCACTTGTCTGTTTTCTACTGAATCCTCCACATGCACTCTTAACAAAAGCAAAACAAACATTAGCAAAACACATTTGACCATCTCGGGTTCGGCGTCAGCCCTCCACATTCCAGAGGTGCTGTAAAAACATTTCCTGTAAAAAGAATCACATTGTTTTCAAGACAGGATGTGTCTCCCACAGTTTAATCGCATCACCAACTCATAACCTATAAACACCGTTTCTTCACACATAAGCCCAGAAATCCTGTAGTAGGAAAACATTATTAGCAAACATTAACTACTTGTCCAGTTATAAATCACATATTCAAAGCACATCCAGCCCTGTCATGCTGTAGAGAAGAAAATGCAAATGTTAACGCTGCGCAGGTGCATACACACTTTCTCACAGTAATCTCTGTGAGCAACACAAACCCCTGAACAACCCCCCTTGTAGATTCACAAACACAGAAAGTAGCATTTAAAAGTTAAATCGTCATGCAACCTCAGATGTCGCTGTCATCTTTCTGCTCCTGTAAAAAGAAACACACATAAATTCATCCACCTTTTTGTCCTATCTAGGTGGAGGTTAACCTTGAGTCGTGGTCAAGTCTTGTCAGCTTTTCCCAGCTTTTCCCAGTTTGTTTTTATTTCCAGTCTTTCATCCATTCATTCATTCCTTCATTCCTT
The DNA here is from genome assembly GCF_965226115.1 of Aulonocara stuartgranti. Classification (NCBI taxonomy): domain Eukaryota; kingdom Metazoa; phylum Chordata; class Actinopteri; order Cichliformes; family Cichlidae; genus Aulonocara; species Aulonocara stuartgranti. The sequence goes on along the minus strand of NC_138941.1, from coordinate 79,014,872 downwards.
CTTTCTTTGCTGATAGTGGAAACCATCGCCGCATTTAGATTTCCGCCCTCAGCAAAATGACGTCATTTCAAAAAGAAAAACAAGAACTTTAGATTGGATTACCTCGCTGAATCCTTCTTAGGCAGGGACTCTCATTTTTTAATTGTCCCAATAAGTGGCTTTGTCCAGAGCCCATTTTAATGTGGAGAAACTCACTTGCAACAGTTTTCTCGCCGACGTGTAGCGCTTTTAATTCCCGGTGTGCAGATCTGCTTAAAGAAAAGAAATTCACAAACAAAAATCAGTGCACTGTTCAAAAAATAAAATCAAAAATCAAAAGTAAAGCTTTAAAACAAAATTAAATAAAAAGAAGCCCGGGTCTTAGGACTTGTCACCGAATATTCTTTCTCTTATAAGTGAAAAAATACCAACTCTAAAACTTGGTGCCATGGTAAAACCTTCCCCATCCTTCAGAAACCCAAAACAAAACAAAACAAAACAAAAATCTGCTAGTTTCACTCATTTAAACTCTGGCTGCAGGATTCTGTTCACCCTGCTATCATGTTCCCCAAAATAATACTAATTCAGTCGTCTATGTATCAGTTCTCAACCCACTCACTAAACCAGACAGGATGATGGTAACAGTATTGCCTACTTAAAATTGTGTTTGATCCTAATGAGCTAATCCTAATGAATTTCATTACTTCATTACATGTGTGTGTGTGTGTGTGTGTGTGTGTGTGTGTGTGTGTGTGTGTGTGTTAGTCGGGTTAATACATCTTCTGTTTCTGTGTGTCCTTTTATGTACCTTCCCCCTTTTTCTGAAACAAAACCCCAAATTTTGTTTCAGAAACATCTAAATGAAAAACTCTGTCATAGTCAGGCACAGCTAAACCCCAAATGCTTGCAGGTTACCATCAGCAACCACACTGAGTATTGTTAACCCCTTCTACAAATACCCTCCTTTAATGTGTTACACTTTATGTATAATTTTGTGTTATCTTTGATCCATATTATTTTCATGTGTCGTGTCACTTTCCATTCTTCTAACAGTACACTTGCATACCTCAGTGCTTGTCTTCCTCCCCCTTTTGTGGTGGTCTGGACACTGTGTCAATCCTCCATTTCCAGGCAGTCGCTTGTCTCCCCGAATTCCTTAACCTAATTTGACTCCCCACACTAAAACAGCAGCCTCAGCCCTCTTCTGCTCCTTTCTCTCCCACTTTTCAGTCCAATGGCAGTCAGTTTTCTTCAGCTTTGTCCCGTGTCTCTCTTTGTCCCACTGTCTCTTTCATTGCCATCTCGCTCCAAACATGGCAAATGTCAAACTCAGACAGTCTTCTCAAAAGTCCTTCACACACAGTGAGGTTGCAGCTTGCTGGAAACGCATCTCCAGTAGCACTGTAGCTTGCTATCACCAGTGTGTGAATGGGTGGATGATTGTGTATAGTGTAAAGCGCTTTGGGGTACTTAGGACCAAGTAAAGCGCTATACAAATACAGACCATTTACCATTTACCATTTATCTCCATCAATCCAATCTAGATGGTGGTTCTTCTCTTTCTGATGCCGTTTGCCCACAGTGCTGCTGGACCTCTCTGCTCCGAACTCTGGTATTGTCTCTTGGACTCCTGTCCACTGTTGATGTTCATGCTCGTGCTTCTGAAACTGCACTCGGTGTCTTCAGGGAGAGATTAGCTTCCTTGGAGCTTGCTTGTTCAGGATGAGGACGGGAAGCTGCAAAACAATTCAGCCAAAACTTCTGGCTGAGTGTTTTTATTTTGTTTCTAAGGATTTCAACCTATAATTTTCTTCCGACTGCTGCCCGTGGAGAATTGATCCAGGTCCGTTCCCCACCTGTAATCGACAGACTGAGAGACTTTCATTAGTCACTGTGACTCTAGATTTTTTCATCACTCCTAAAGCAACACATCTCTGCTCATTTTGTTTTGAACTCTACTGACTTTAAACCCCAAAGGTGAAACTTTATTTGTTTTTAACCGCGAACACAAAAACCTCCTTCATGTTGTTATTAATTATTCTCATCCACCACACTCCAAATCATGTTTTCTTTTGTGTGTCCAGCAGGGGAATAAGGTGACCTCTACTATCACTGCTTCCCCAGTCGGAGACAATTTCTCACTCACACTTCCACACTTTTATTTTCTTTGCTTTCATCACTCTCTTTCTCTCTTTTTGTTTTCCTTTTTTTTTTTTTTTACACGCATACGTTAACCTGTTAATTCACTCTGCCAACCTCATTTTCCTTTCACCCCAACAGCTCTCATGCAGTCAGCAATCAAATCCTCCATTCATCCTTGAGTACTTGATCACCGCTTGATCACCAGTAAGTTTATTTATTTATCATTACCTGAACACTAAACCACTGTTTTAGTTTTTTTTTTTTTCAGTTCACTATCACCTCTTTGATCACTAGGATTTCTAACCATTATTGTTTCACAGAAAATCAACTGACCTCCTTCTCCTTCCTCTCTGTCATGCAGGAACTCACACACACTCACAGCCCCCACCTTTTCTTTCTCTCACCAACACAGAGCGCGTGGCCGCAGCTCTCATGCACTTCACAACTTCTCAAACTGCGCCACAGACTCAATACTGCAGTTTCTCTACTTTTTAAAAATATAAAACCAAACACAACCCCCCAATTGACTTCACTGTTTACAACAACTCTCACATCCTTCTGCCGCGATTTCTACACACCACAAACACACTTTTTATTCAATCCTCACACACTCAGCTTCTGCATTAACCCTTTAAGACCTACCATAGAACCAAGTCCGCCAGAGCTTATATTATATTTTTACATGGTGTGGAGCCATTTTTGGGAGCATTTCAAGTTGCTATACATCAATACAACCATTATAGCCCAGATTTTAATAATATGTATTCATTAAGTGCATAGTAATTACATAAATTGCAAAAAAGTGCAATAAACTACAAAAAAAATTGAAAATCGTTTTTGCTTTTTTAACATATATTTGTAGTTAGAGAAATTTAAGAGGCTTATCCCTCAAAACTGTAAATACAATAAAGTTGTACAAAATAGTTTCCTACCACAGGAAATTTATTTTGAGTGTCTTCATAGTTTTATTTTTGAAATACACCAATTTTTATATACTGCAGGAAAAACAAAAATAAATATTATACTGCAAATTTGCAAAAAAGCAGCATATGCATCAAAATAAACTATTTCCAGCAGTGCAATATGAGTCCTAAGCATCCCAGAAACGACAAAGAAAGTCATAAAGTCAAAGATAACTTTTAAAAAGACGAGTATACACTGTAAAAAAGAAAAAGTTGAGAAAACTTAAAATTTCAAGGCAACATGATGCAAGAGATTTTTGAGTTTTCTCAACTTCTGCCAACTGTAGTTGACTTAACTAATATTTTCATGTTCTGCCAACTTGGATCTACTTGTTCACCTAATTAGGATAATCCTGTAAGTCTAACAAAGAAATTCTGGTTTCAATGCCATGTATTTCTGCCTTCACCAAACAAAGATATTCCTGTTGAATTAACATACAATCATTCCCTCCAAGGCCATGTATTCCTAAATTCACCAAACACAGATATTCTTGTTGAATAATCATACAATTCTTACTCCAGTGAGTTGAAAATTTACCAATATTAATAAAGAAAAATGTATGCTGTTATCGTACTTGAAAAAACACTCAAACAGATATAGAATAAAACAAAGCACAACTGAATGTTATGTAAAAACGTATTTATTTTTTTCAACAGTGCTTTCAGTATATTTCAGAAGGTCATGGGCAGTGGGGTGAATTTCTGTAAAAAAGCAAACAAACAGAAAAAAACGTGTTGCTAGTTTCTTTAGGGTGCTTTGAGCACCCCAGCAGAGACATTAAAATTCCAGAGTCCAGAAAAAAAGAAAAGTGTCCAGCAGCTTAGTCATTCACGTTCACACCCTGACTGTCCTGTAAAAGCTTAACTTAACTATTGCACACTAAATAGGGTAGTGCAACAAACAATTGCCTTTGTACCCAGACATTGACATTTTACATGGGCTCACTATGATGAACTACAGAAGTCAAAAGTTATTAGAAATGTTACCATCAATGAACAGTGAACTATCAGGTAAAATGAACGATTATATAGAGGGAAAGGGGTTGAACTACTGGGTTTTGTTTTTTTTTTTTACATGACTCTACAATGCACTTGAACATGTTTAAGAACAAGTTAAACTCATGTCTGGCTTCCCCGTTAACAGTCACAGCAAAAGCTTTGTTTTTAGAGACCTTATGCGCTGTGAGCATCGAGAGCCACCGAGTTCAAAAAAGATGCCCTGAATTGCTTCAAAGGTAAACTCATCTGCTTTGGATAATCAATGTTGAGGGCATACAGAAGGCCAAAGAGGTATGCCAAGGCAGTAGAGAGGTCTGGAATGTTATGTAGCACGATGTCCCCTTCCAACACAACAGCATGTTCTCGCACAGACGTATCGGCATCGTCATCTTGCAGGATGGTGAGGATGGCAACTGATGCACCGTTCAACACTGGTTCCAAAATGTCAGTGTCCTGAAGAGAAGAAAAGTAAAATATGAATTATTGAAAGCTAAGAAAAATTAAAGACAAAATACATTTCTAAAGATCTTAACTTTAACCTCTATACCATGATGCTCATTTGACTCATGGAGGTTTTAAAAAGAAAACGCTTATTTTCCTTTAATTAACGGCACAATATCTTTCACCAACCAACCTTGTGATGAGTTTTGTACAAAAATATTTTCTGCTGTTGAACACCCGCTAACAATGCCCAGGTGCTCCTCAGCAGAAAAAAAAAGCAGCGAGAGTTATGACAACTGCAATCCTCACCATAAAATTATCTGGACTGCACTGAGGAAGTGGACATTTCCATTTTGGATTAAATCACCTTTTAAAAACATCTCATAGCAACTAGTTTTTCTTGCATTACTTTTTTGTACTTACTAAGCACTTCAGGAAAACCTGTGTTGCATCCTCTCCGAGGAAAATGGGCAGGCCTCTCAGTGCTGCTGTCTTTTGGTGGGACACAATGTCAGATGTCTAAAGAGTATTCAGTGGAAAACAGACATTTAAATTAGTATAGTAACGTGGTGTACCTACACACAATGCAAAATCAGAACTCTTATAGCAATGAAAATAAAATACAGATCAGGCCCAGCAACATGTAAAACGTAAAAAAACAAAACACCATTTTAACAATTTTACTTTCTTTTTACAAATTAAATAAAATACCGCCAAATAAAAACAAAGTAATGACTGATGACATTCATTTCCATTGATGTGTTTTGGCTGAAGCCAACATTTTTTTCTGTTATGACAAAGGTATACTCTCTTCTAAAAATGTCAGGTAAAGGAGCACTTACCTGTTCATCAAGTTTATCCAAGATGTCTTCCATCTCCTCACCAAGAGCTCCCTTCTTAGACCGGTATAGTTTCAGCAGGCCAGGCACAAATTTGTCCAGGGATGCATTGAACGTCCCCAGGAGGTCTTTGCTTGTGATCCGATGAAATTCTTCAGATATCTAAACAAGACAATAACCAAAATATTGCCATTTATTCAGCACAGAAAATTTCTGGGTAGCTGCCTTGTACAGTCTGCACCATGTTATATGCCTGACTGTGTTATCAACCGCAAAACCTACTTCAAAAATCTCTCATGAATACACATTTTGCACAGGAATAGAAACACCCTCCACAAAAAACAGTATCAATATGCAAATATATATTATGTTCACACTGAAATGTGGAATTTTTGTGGATTTTTACTATTGAGTGTGACCTTGAGAGGTGTGATCGTAATGCTCCAGGTGTTTTAAATACACATACACAGTCTGTGTGAATGCATGGCCAATGTGCACCTTGTCCGTGATGAAGGCGGAAATGTTTCAAAAGAGTCTCTTGACTGGAGCTTGTGAATTTGCAAAATCGGCACTGCATGAACTCCACCCCTGAAACACAAGAGACATAGTCAATTTTGCCAAAAGCACTTTTGCAATGGGATAAAACATCCATATCTAACACACAGAAGGAATCCATAGATGCAGGAGCTGAATACATCAACAAGCCAAAACCAGAGACATCATGAAAAAAATATGTAAGGAATCATATTAACTTACATATGACCACTTGTCTACTATATCAAGTATATGATTGATAACATACATGACATGTAACATAAATGCAAGCTTGAATTCAAACATTTTTTTGTTACTATGATAAAAAAATGCAATAACTATAGAAAAATTAATACTATCTGTAACACAGTATACATCAACAACACACAATCATTCCTTTAATATTGTCTCCTTCCCCATTATGTAAAAAGCTCTGAAAATGTAGCAATCTTATAATACAGAGCATGAAGTACAACTTTAATTTGCGTGTGACATTAACTTACAGTACATTAGGCAATCTTACACCAGCTGACAAACTGTCAAGTCAGCTTTAAACATTACTTTAAAGTAACAGTGCTGCACCGGATAAACGGTGACTATTGAAAAAGTGAAAAAACAATATTAGACAATATGCAAGTTACTTATATCACTGTCATATAATTGGCGCACATATCCTACACCGACCCATGAAAGAGTCTCCATGACAACGCGTGCTTGGCCCAGTTTGTTGTCAAGGTTAACATAACGTTTTCATGCAAAGATAACATTGAAACTGGTTACAAAACGGGTAATAAGCTAATAAGTTTTACCATGGCAGAAGTGCTGTAAAAAGCCAGTGTGAGATACCGTCATTTAGTGATGTCTGTCTGAATTTCAGAGTGTTTAACATTAAACATTACTTTTTGCGCTGGCCACTACTCTGAGCTAAAACCTTTTTTTTTTTTTTTAAATATTAAACTTTATTAAGAAACAGTATACAGAACATGTATACAATCAGAACAAAATTAACATATGCCAGGGGGTGTAATACAAAGAATTACATACATTCAAATAATTTGTAATTACTACAAATGGTAATAGTTTTCATAGCCTTTTTGTTAAGTGATCCACTAATCAATTTTATGTAACATAAAACATCATTATAGTAATGTTTAAAATTAGGTTTTTTGTTACTGTATTTGCATTTGTGAAAATAAAATTTAGCTAAGATAACTAATAAGTTTATTATAAAGTAAACATCTTCTTTTTTTTGCCTTCGAAAGAAACAAAATACAACATTTTCCCATTTCACAGTAAAGTCATTATAGAGATGTCCAGCAATGAATCTACTGAAGTCTTTCTCTGAGCTAAAACCTTCAGAGGCTGCTTGTAGCCCGATTACGACACAGCGGCGCGACGAAGGCTGCCCAAATTCATAGTGGACTCCTCTAAATGCGTCCGAGAAATACGTCCTCCTTATAATAAGCATCTCTTAAAATGTTTGCAATATTGAAACATTTCAATATAATGTAGAAAAAAAAACGAGAGAAAAAAGTTACGGATCGGACTCCCCGATCCTTATTGCGCATGTGCAAATTCTATCTGTGGAATTAGTTTTAATATTACTCTTTCTGGGTCACAAAATAAACTTTTAAGATATTTTCAGGCGTTAATGTAGCTGTGTAAATTGCTAATATCTGTTCAGTTTATTAAGACAACATATACTTGCAAAAGTGCTCCGACGCTTTCGGAGACGTCTGTTACCCACCAGCTCGATAGCTAGCCAAGGGGGGGGGGGGGGGGGTCAATTAAGTCACTTAGATAACTTAAAAATGCTATAGTTGGCCTTTTTCAGTGTTTTACTAGTTCCATCCTCCCGGGTCCTCAGGAGGATGCAGCCTAGGCGCTTGTAGAAAATCTTAATAACACATGTAGTTAGCTTACCTGCTAGGGTAAATGGTCGGCAGCTCCAGCACCTGTCCAAAACTGCAGAAGTGAAAATCCTCAATGGTCGAAAAATTGCATTTTACATCCAAATCTAGCCACGATGGTTCAAATTTTCTTAGGAGGTTTTTAGTCTAGAACACATGGTAAACCACTATCACACAGCTCAGGTCTGCTCAGGCTCAGTTGAAAGTCCGTTTGGTTTAGTTCAAACTTGTTCAGACCACATGTGCCAGTCATCTACGGGGTTTCCCACTGGTTCCCAACTTGACTCAGAAACTGCTCAAAAGTTGATAATCTTTGTTATGCTGTCTAGAAAATCTTAGTTAGGACAACAATGAAAGAAATTTGTTGGGTAGACAAGCTTTTTTAGGTTGTAAATGGAAAGTTTTATTTCTAAGTCAGTTTAATTTAAAAACTTTAGTGAAATCAACAATTGCTAGTTATCGTTTTTACAGTGTAGGCCCTGAGGCCCTGATGGCAAAAAAGACTACATTTCCGCGAAAATGACGTCACTTCCGGCTTCGGGCAGGTAATGGCGGACATGCAAAAGTTCGCGCTGACGTCTATTCCAACGTAGGAAGTGTTATGAACAGCTGATCGGATCGGCAAAGCGTGTTTCTGGAACATTATGTTTTTGTTGCTTCAAGTGCTTTTTATGCAGTTTTTGCAAAGCTATATGTGGAAGGAAACTGTGACCTAGGACAAGCTGATGGCATCAGATGTAAGTACAACTCCTCCGGTTTCATATGCAAAAAAGATTATTGCGCTAGCTTATATGGTTGCAGAGCTACCGGGATTTAAAAATAGTTACGCAAAACAGAGCGTGCCCGCTCCGACCGGCTCTAAAGGGTTAAATCATTTTCACAGCACACGCAGTTATAATCAATGTAAGCAATTTACACAGGCGATTCACACTTTATTTATATACTCAGGCCTGCATCAACATGACAAACAAAAGACACCAGATGCCAAGACAAGTTATTCAACGGTTCCTTATTCTCAACAAGTTACTCCTATCCTTGTATTCTCATACTTCTTCACAACCTCTGTAGCATTACACCTAACTTTTTAACTAATTTAAAAGCATCTAAGCCCAGGCCGCGCCTTGCTGGTCAATACACCCGCTTCGGGAACGCCGTCGCCAAGAGCGGTCAGATTTCTAGGCCCTACTTAATTTATAACCGCTTCCCGCAGCTGCCAGGGAGCTCCACGTCCGGCCCTAGTACCAAACCCATGCCTTTCGCTTTACTTAAAACTCAGAAGCCAGCCACGTTGAATGGTCACGGTCGGGTCTCACCCTCCACCCAAACAATGCAGTATAAAAAGGCAATCACTCGTAGATTGCCTAGCCTGTTAACGGGAGTCCGAATCCCCGCGGAAGGCCACTCCGGGCAAAAATTAACCACGCGTCCGCGGCTATTGGTCGGTGCCAAACGCTGAACACAACTGCATTCATCGGAGCCGCGCTCCGGTCCTAAATCAATTTGTTTACATGTTTTAAAAGCATCACTGTGGGCTCTCAGCCCTCCAGTTATTACTTGATGCCTGAACCCAGTTCTGCTGGTCAATCTGACCAAATACCCTAAACTAAAACTTGCCTGACTGGCATCACAGTCAACAAATATAACACATCAACTTAAACACGTAACATATTAACATAACCACACAACCCATTAACTTAGAATTCACCCAGAATTAACAACAATAAATTTTATCAGTCAAATATTCCCCAAACTTTTATCCTGTGACCACGGACACAGATCAGAAGCTCTACTGAGTGAACATTTAATTTAGCTTAATTTCCAATTCAGCACCTTTGGACATCAATCAACAGGTGGTGCTTACCTCCTATTTCGGGCCCATCACTCAGTCGACCTCGTGGCTGTCCGTCTGTTTGACACCACTACACCTCAGCCAATCCCCATTAGTCCCTCCTCAAACCGGTTTCGGCACCAGAACTGTCGCGGTTCGAATTTTGAGGAAGAGACATACGACTGAAAGTCCAGAGTGGGTCAACACAAATTATTTTATTAAAACACATATATGTGGTGAAGATCGGCTCTGCAAAACATCAGGCTCCATCTCCCCCTTACAATAGGTGGGTGTAATATTTATACTTATGATGACCAGTACCTCGCGTCACTAAAACAGAACAGTTCCTCTTTCAGTTCCTCCAGATGCATCCTGTTATTCTACTTGTCCAGACTTAAACAACACTTGCAGTCAGTTTACCCAGACAGGCTATGTGTCTGTGTCGTTAATCTAAGTGCACGACCCCCCCCCCCCCCCCCTCTACATCATCTGTTACCAGGCAAACTCCAGTGCAGCCTGCTGAATGCACACAGGCAACATGTAGTAAATTATACTGTAAACATGTAGGCAACCTTTCAATAGCTGAACTTTGCTCCATTGATCGGCCAGACATCGCGCTGCCCGTAGCTTCAAACCATTAATTAACTTAACCGAGCTTCAACCCTTTACTTATGCAATATGTGTATAACATGATTACAGTTGCACCTGCAATGAAAGATTATTATGTGCTTATGCTAACACCTGAAATACAGACTTTAATATAACCTCACCAGTTTCAATAAATGTGCCAATGAAATGATAACAATGATAAATCATAAATGATGCAACAGTAATAATAAGGATTATGGATGTAAAATAATATTTCATCTCGACAAAAGCAATACCTTCTCACGATCATGTGTGCAGCTACCCGTTTCCCCAAGGCTGTCCCGTTACATAAGGTTACAGCAAAATCTGTTGTTAAGCCGTTGACAACATTCTTTTCAGTGTTTGGCTTGCCAAAGGTCATACAGACCGACCAGGGTTCAAACTTTCAATCCAAGTTTTTCAAACAAGTGGCTAGCACTCTAGGTGTCAAGCATGTCGTGTCCTCTGCTTATCATCCTTAATCGCAAGGTGCATTAGAGCGGTGGCATCAGACCTTAAAGACGATGCTACGCAAATACTGCCTAAAGTCTGAAAAGAGCTGGGATGAGGGAGTTCCATTTGTGTTATTTGCTGCCCGTGACGCTGTGCAGGAGTCACTTGGTTTTAGTCCTTCTGAACTGGTATTTGGCCATAGGCCACGGGGACCCCTCAAAGCTCTGAAAGAGGGGTTTTTGAGCCCACATGGAGTTTTCGAAATAAATGTAAGCAGTTATGTAAAGCACTTCTGTGAGCGGTTGAACCAAGCCAACGCTCTGGCTAAACAGCACCTTGCCGCTTCACAGGGAAAGATGAAACGCCATTATGATAAGGCTTCTGTTAAAAGAACCTTTCAGGTGGGTGACCAGGTTCTTGTGCTCTTGCCTGTTCCAGGCTCAGCCTTGTCTGCTAGGTATAGCGGCCACTTTAAAGTTTGTGAAAAGAGAGGGGAGAGAGATTATGTAATTTGCACTCCCGACCGCAGACGCAAAACACGCGTCTGTCACATAAACATGTTGAAACTGTACCATCCTCGGTCAACGCCAGAGCCTGCTGGGTTCTGTGCTCCTAGACTGTCTTCTTCCGTTTGGCCGCATACGCCGTCAGCGTGGCAGCAGAGGTTGAAAACACCTAAGAAATAAGATAAATTGTTATTTCCATAGCCCTTTTACACACAATGAAACACATAAACATAGAACCACAAAAGACCTGCAACATACCTGAGTGGTGAATTCATTGCGATCTGTCTGTCTAGTGGATTGAGGAATTTCCCTGCGAATCTTGTTGACTGTGCCGAGGATGGTGGTTTTCCGTCTAAGAAGTTTTTGCGCAAGTGAAAGCGATGTGAAAAAATTGTCCGTGGTAACATTTCTGCCCTTGTCTAGGAATGGTTCCATCAGCCTCATTACTACATTTTCAGAAGGTCTCTCCCCAGTGGGACGATTGGGGTCCTTGCCAAGATATGGGAAGACATTGCAAATGTACTTGGATTTTAGGTCGCAAGCCACCCAAAACTTGATCCCAAACTTGTCAGGTTTACTTGCAATATACTGCAGGAAACAGCACCGAGTCTTTGATGGGAAAAGCTGTTCATCAACGGTGATATGTAGACCAGGGTTGTAGCACGTGATGCAGTTGGTGACAAATGATCCCCACACACTGGAAATTGCAGCGAACTTATCAGTCTTTGCTCGATCACTGCGGGTGGACTTGTCATCAAAGCGTAGGTGTTGCATGATGTCTTGGAAGCGGTTTCGTGCCATAGTTCCAATTATCTGTGGGTTTCCCAGGTTTGCTGACCAGCAGTCATTTACAGATGGAACCCTGTAAACTCCCCGCAAGATGATAATTGCAATAAATGCCATTAGTTCAGGGAGGTCCATGAACCAATGAACATGCTCCGTTTGCTGTGCATGTTGAATAGTCCATTCTTGAATGCTACGAAGCATGTCAAGAGTGATGAAACACAGGAAGCTATGAAGGCGACTCGAGATACTTCTCCTGGCCTTAGCCGTTGGCTCTCCATCTGCAGCGTACGCTTCAATTGGGGTGAAAGGGAGACGGGTCCCCACATGTTCTTCACGCCACACTGTGCCATCTTTCGCTGTCTCAGTCCCCAAACAAGCTCTCTTTTTTCTTAATAATTTTTGACTGCACTGAATACAGTCTACGGCAAACATCTACAAACTGAGTAAAGCCAGTGTCACAGTGTAACTACATTAAATACATCACACTTCAGTAAAGTCGTAGTGTTTAAAAGAAAAACTACAATTTCAGTTTGGATGAATCTGGGTTTATTATTTCTGACGAAATCAGCTGCTCTGTGATTTACAAACAAATATGTAGTCAGCATCATCATAACTAACACATGCATGTATTTATGAACCTGTAGTATTTGTACACGCAGTTTGTGTAGTATATCAGTATAATTATATACTAACCTGTGGTATTTGTAGTACTTGTACTGTTACTGTCATTTCCTCGGGGATTACTAAATATTCTGATTACAGTTCTCGGGTGTTTCTAATAAATTGGCCGTGCGTGATGACGTCTGCTCAGTCGATCAGCTGCTGGTTCTGGTATACGTGAGTGACGTCACGGTCACGTTCCCCCTCACGGTCCGGTCTATGATGTCACGGTCTGTCAATCCCGCAGAGGGCGGGGTCTCCTTGCGCCGCGATTGGCGAGCCAGGCGGTGACGTCAGCGGGCGCTGAAGGGGAGGGGTTTATCCCGGAGAGCGAGTGTCCGCGCGCTCCGTCAGCCGCATCCTTGTCATCAGGGACTTGGAGAGCCTCCATCATCACCTCGTCTTTCATCACCTCCATCACCTCCGTCAGCTCCATCATGTCCGGCTCTAAGGAGGACAACTGGAAGGGCTCGAGTGAGTGGCGGGAATTCTTCTGGAACCCGAGGACGCACGAGCTGCTGGGCCGGACCGCCGCCAGCTGGGGTCAGTACCACGGTATCCGTGCGCGTCTCCGCGAATCGGTTTGTCTGTTCACGGTATCTGTGCACGCGCACAGCTGATTATTGATTACTGATCGATCACACGGATCGATCGTGCTAACGGTCCATTTATCAGCCACACTCTGATCATTGATTGAGCAGAGGGCAGCCGGTTAATCGATAACTAAAGCTGTGGTTTCCAAACTGTGGGGCGGGACCCTCGGGGCAGACAGGATGTTTTAGCTCTGAACTGATGTATTGATTATAATCAATGAGTATTGGAGCTTTGTTAGCAGAGGGCTTACCTGTGAACACCTGCTGAGGACAGCACTAACACACCTGAGCTCCTGATGTCAGCAGGGTGCTCCCACCTGTCCAGGTGTACCTGCCTGTCACAGGTGGGTTGCTACAGTCGTCCTGTTGTCTGCTCCTGGGCTCACTCACAGCAGAGATCACACACAGAGTGCTTTATTTTCTGACATTGTTTAAGATGAGACCGTTCATATGTTTATAGCACCACAGAACTCTGCACCTCACCTCCTTCGTCTCTCCACACGTGGGGAGGAGGTGCTGTGAATCTCATTGTACATGCTTACACTGCCTGAGCGTCTGCTTACCTGGATGCATCCAGGTGATCGTCCCAGGCTGTTTCTGATTGGATGAAAGCTCTGTTGGTCAGCACCTCGGCTTAAATCTGGTTTGTCTCAGACTGAGTCAGCTGCACCTGAAGAGGTGTGTTTGAGGTCAGGAACAGCTGTTTCCAGCTGTTTCCAGGTGTGTCTGTGAGCTCAGAGCTCCATCCTCAGGTGATCTGTTCCACGGTCCAATCAGCTCGCTGTGTCACAGGTGGACTCAGAGATCAATACAGTCACAGACTTCAGTTACTGATAGTCGATGTGATCAAACATCAGGAGGAACGTCTGTCTGATTCTGTTACAGTGAAGGCTGATAACTGATCACAGCTGATCAATAACCCTGATCAGCTCTGATCGCTCTCATGACGACCAATACTGAAGCAGTGATGTTGGCAGCCTCTCTCTCTCTGAGTGAGAGTGATGCTTGCTCGCCCTCTGACAGCCATGTCCTGTATGAAGGTCATTCTTTAATGTGTGTGTGTGTTCAGAGTACCATCCAATCAAACTCGTCCGCTTAATCCAGATTAAGACACACTCACTCTCTCACACACACACGGGCAGATATGTTAGTGTGCTCCTGAGGACTCTTAAAGGGACAGTACAACATGTCACTGACTCAGATGGAGGTTGTAGTCACTCTACTGGTCACATGACCATAGTGGGTGGAGACAAAACATCCAGAATCAGGCTGTTAGATCACAGTGAGGTCGCGATTTTTCAGGAGGGAGCTCAGGAGACGTTCTTGTTAAAATGATCTTCAGCTGGTCCTTGAGGGGGTACCAGTGTTATAGAAGGTTCTAGATTATTCTGAAGGGGAACAAGCTGTGTTTGGACAGAGCTGATGGAGTTTCTGTGGAAGGCCTGTTGGAAGGACGGAGGGGTGGTAGTGCTCTGGGTGGAACCAGTCACCTCAGCTTTATTCACACAGTACCAGTTCACAGCAGTGAGACAGCGTTTCTCTGAGCTCCTGTCAGAGGTCAGAGGTCACAGTGAAGAAACACGTCTGCAAGGCGTACACACAGCTCTGTTATCACTTCCAACATAAATGAAGACAGAAAACTAAACAGCAGTGACGTTTGCAGGGTTACTGAAGTTGGGCTAGCTGGTATATAAAACTTCCCTTCATGTCTAAAATTTTAGACATGAAGGGAAGTTTAGAAATCGGCCTGTAATGTGAAAGAGCGTTGGGGTCAGAGTGGCTTTTCTTCATAACTGGTTGCACAACTGCGTGCTTGAAGGCAGTTGGAACTCAGCCTGATGACAAGGAAGAGTTCATTAAAAGTAAGATACAGGGTCCAATAGTGGTCAGCTTCCTTAATAATGCGGGAAGGAAGAATGTCATGCAGCATATTGCAGCTTCTCAAACGATCAATAATTTCTTTTAAAGTTGAAAAGGATACGGGCTCAAACTGTTGAAAAGCCATAGAGCATTCAGACTGCCGGCAGATATGGCGCCCTTAGTGCTGAGATCTTATCTATAAAGTAATTTCAGAACCTTTCACAGAGCGCTGGGGAGCATCCCTCTGAGCAGCAGAGCAGGGATTAGAAGATTTTAAATATTAGTAATAATTTCTGACAGAAATGAAGCTTTTGCAGTTTGGACAGTCTTCTGATATTTTGATCGGCAGTTATGCAGGATGTCCAGGGACACCTGAAGTTTGTCTTTTTTCCATCTCCTCTCAGCTCGGCGACATTCCCGCCAGAGAGCGCGAGTAGATTCATTCAGCCATGGTTGGTAATTGGCCTTCAGTGTTAAGTCATTAATGGAGCTACAATGTCTGAAATCGAGGAGCATGTTGAAATAAAGGAGTTAGCAAGTTCATCAAACAATATAGCTGTATTACAGTAGATATCATAAAAAGTAGAGTTAGTAAAGGCCGCAGAGAAGCTGGTGATCCGTACATCTGTACATCCGTACATCCGTACATCCGTAATGCACACGTCCAGACTGGATGACAATACCAGATCAAGCGTGTGGCCTTTAACTGGCACTAGAAGGCATGAGCACATCACCCCTGTCCTCGCTAACTTACACTGGCTTCCCGTCAAATATCGCATTGGTTTCAGAATCCTTCTGCTCACTTTTAAAATTCTAACTAACATGGCCCCAAGCTACCTAACTGATGTCCTTGATCTGTACAACCCAAGGCGAGCACTGAGATCCTCCAGCCAACTGCTCCTAATGCAACCAAGGTCTCATTTAACAACCAGAGGTGACCGTGCTTTAGCTATTGCCGCTCCTAGACTCTGGAATAATCTCCCAGTCGAAATCCATACATCGGAATCAATTCAATCCTTCAAATCATGCTTAAAACCACACTTGTTTAACTTAGCTTTTGAAACGAATCACTTTGAATTTCATTGGGTCTGCACTACACCAACTAAATGCAATTTTAAGTATCATTGTACTATTTGTTTCTTTTTCTGGCCGCATGCGGTTTTATTGTGAAGCACTTTGATGTACACTAGTCTTTTAAATGTGCTGTAGAAATAAATTTTGACTTGACTATATAATGATGTTCTTTTGATCGCTAGCGACACAGCTATGTTAGCATAACACAGTGAAGCTTGAGGATGAACGCTAACCCTTTTCCACTCAATAACAGTTAGTATGAGGGTTCCCGATGGTTAGGGACAAATGCAATCGCATGGCAGGATGCTGTAAACGGACCAAACTTCAGTCAGGAGAACAACTGAGATAATCCATCCACAATACGAGGTTAGTCATTAATATACTGTAACAACATTGGAATAGAGCAGCTGTGAGAGAATTTAACATTAATGAATCAATGGTACAGAAGTGGAGGAAGCGCAGTTTTTGGCTTTCCTCATGTTCCGAAACATGAACATAATTTGCATATGATATTGCTTGCAGCTGCTGCAATGCTTTCAACCAAAACAGGTGCAGCTAGATGACACCATCAACATGCTCTATTGTGGTAGAGCGGTATAGTCAAAATCTACTGTTGGAAAGTTGAAAGGCTGTCCCAACCTTTCTGTTTTGGAGGCAGTGAACGCAGCGTACAGTCGAGTTTTAATAGCTTACTTACATCTGGGCTTGTGTTGGTGCTCTGCGCTGGCTGGAGTGGTTTCTTTCAGAGTCGCGTTTATCGGTGTGTGTGCAAACACATACAAGGAATTTGGTTCCGGTTGATGGTGTCTCTGAAGCACCACAGTGTAAAACACAACAACATGTAAACGGCACCAACAAAATAATAATTCTATATACATAAAAAACAGGATTACAGAAATGAATACCACAGAGTGTATAATGTACAATTATATCTAGCAATGTGAAGCAGTGTGACAGGTCAACTGTTTAGCAGGGAGACACCATACCAGACTATGATGGACAGACTCAATGACTGCAGTGTATTTACAAGCTTCCCTCTTCCGCTTTTCATGGGTGGCACCTTGTACTTTTCACTCTCCTTTTTCCCCCTACCTCACGTTCACACACACATAATTCTGTCATAAACGGTAGTAACCAGACCAAAAAGCAGCATTTCTGTGCTTTTTTTTCCTGAGCTGTGATACACTTTGAATTCTAGCCAATCATTTTACGTTTCGAGGATAGTAGGCGGGTCCAGGTACGTACGTTCTTTTAGAGCAGAGCTACAGATTAAAAATGCCCAAGGCGAAGCGGTCAAAGTCTGGCTGTACTTCACAGCAAAATATGCAAACTCAGCAGCCTGCAACAAGTGCTTTAAGCTGATACTGTGATACTGTCAAAGGAGGTAACACCTCGAATCCGATGAAACTCCTGGCGACGCATAGCGTTTATTTTTAAAGGCCGAGAAATGCGCCGTATTTGATAGCTTGCTGCGAGACCTCACACCGAGCACATCTACTGCGGGTGGGTTGCCTGTTATCAGCCTGTTATCGGAGTTAGCAACATCCCCCAAAAACCCGAAGAGGAGAGTCCTGGCCCCTAGCCCTGCCAGTGTAGCAGGAATGATGAGGATGATGATGCAGCAGCAGCTGTTCTTCTCTGCGTGAGTAGCTTAATGTTGTTCCTGTGTAATTTACGTTGAGTAGGCTAACCACGTTATTACATTAATGCATGTAAGGTGAACTAGCAAACATCATCATAGCTACATGCGGCTGTCTTCTTGTTTGATGGCAGATACTCCCTTCACCCTGGCCAAAAAGGCTAAAATGACCAAAGAAAAAGTGGGAAACAGTTAAACATGAGAGGTTTTTGGACAAAGTTTGTGTTTTTTCCATTGTTTAAGCACTGCTTCCAGCCAAGAGTGATGCCATATATGCCCCATAGCTGCAGAAAAGGCTAACATTGTTATCTTTTTACAAAAAACCAGCTGAACATGAGAGGTTTTTGGGCAAAGTTTGTGTTTTTTTCCATTGTTTAAGCACTGCTTCCAGCCAAGAGTGATACCATATATGCCCTATAGCTGCAGAAAAGGCTAACATTGTTATCTTTTTACAAAAAACCAGCCGAACATGAGAGGTTTTTGGACAAAGTTTTTGTTCTCCATTCTTCAAGCACCGGTTTGAGCACTGTTTGAGCACCGGCACCGTTTCAAAAGTACCGGTTTGGCACCGGTATCGGATAAAACCTAAACGATACCCATCCCTAGCCATGAGGCTACATTCTTTAGCGCTATGCCTGTAAAACTCTGCTCATATTGCATCCATATTAAATCATTTTTTGAATAATTTGAAAAATGTTTCTTCACGTCAATATGTGAGCCGCAAGTGGGGATGACATGGACTGCAGGTGACCTGCAGGCCACAAGTTTGAGACCCCTGGCCTAAGGGAAGCATGTATAATGTAAACAGAATTGGTCCTAGCACTGAACCCTGTGGAACACCATAGTTGACCTTGTGTCTACAAGTCACCAATTTATCCAGACAAATATAACACAGACAGCACTGCCTTCAATCTAACAAGGTAGTACAGAGCTCTTAATGAAACATTAGAAAGCTTATCAGACCAAAATAACTGCACAACCTGGCTCAAAGGATGTGACAAGGAAGAGAGAGACCACACAAAGGCTTAATATGCTATAAGATATTTTAATGGAACAAAGTAAAGAAACCTAAAAACAGATTAAGTGGTGCGACATCCATGGCTGAATGCACCATATCAGGATAAGTTCTCGATCACCCAGGGAAGCATAAGGAGCGAAGAAGGAGACCTGGATGTTCAGTCAGAGTTTCTTTATAACACACTGGGGACTGGCCTACTGGTGTGCTGCATCTGAAACTGGGTCAGCTCCACCAACTAGACACCTGAAAGAGACAGGCGACAGGAAAGCAAGGCTAGCCCACTGGCTGTCACAGTGAACAGGTAAAACCTCTGTTGGAGTCGCATTCAGGTAGCTGTACAGGACGTTGACGATGACAACAATGGGTAGATTATATCCTTAAACTCAGCTCTGCACTTTCAGAAAGACATCTACTGGGATGAAATCAGTGATGGGGGACATACAGGACAGTGAGGACCTGTTTGTTCTCCACCAGTTCTCTGCCACTATATCAGGGCTCTAGACTAACTTTTTGCCAGGGTTGCACCAGTGCGCCGAAATTTTTCAACCGCATCGCTTAACACCGCAGTTTTACATTTGCACTTTTTAGGGGGGGGAATTGAAGTCCATACAGACAATATTGATTTGTAAATTATTAACTAACAAACTTGTGCTTAAAGTGCTTTGTCAATATTGTAGAAAATGTTGAACTTAATCATCACATCGCCTTCTCTGACGACCTGTTTGCTGCTGTCTGCTGCTGAAAGGCAGTGGGGAGAGGGGACACTTGGGCAGTGCATTTATTGCAGCATATAATGTGTTTCCTGTATACACTGTGCTTTTTCAGCATTCAAAGACTGATGGCACCGTGTCAGAGCTGGCTATGAATTTCAGACGGATCAGGCCTTAACGAAAAAGTTATCAATCCTTCTTTTCATCTTTTCTTATTACCCACAGCTACATCCACTTCTGTCGTGGCTAGGCTGCTCACTAGGGCTGGGTATCATCACTGATTTCTATGATCCATTCGATTCCGGTTTTCAAAATCCCGATTCGATTCAACTTAGCCTCAGACAGTCAGAAATATTATAATTCTGATCATTTATCAGTACTGATACACATGAGACTTCATCAGAATTGTGAACATCACAGCAGATGCCTTTGTGTGAAAGTAACTGAGAATAAAACACAGAAAAACATGAAGGAGATTTTCCTGGTCTGGCTTTTTGTAGCGGATAACCTTAAAAATATTCTACAATATTCTGAAATGTAGCATAATTTTAAGAAGTTTACATTTCTTCAGTATTGAACAGCAGAAATTAGGCTTTCTTGTCCGAGGTCATTTAAGTGAAAAAAGAAAAAGACAGCGCTGTAAACAACGGTAGACTGGTGGGTAATAAGCGAATGAATGATGCAGAAAACAGAGATTTGAGATGGGAAACTGTTCTTGAAGTACACACAGAGAGCTGTGCAGGAAGTGTGATTTTTATCGTGGTGGAAGCAAAACAGCAAAAGTCAGAGGGAATTCATGACAACATTGATCAAATGTGAAGCGCAGTTTGCTGCTTCTTCTGCTGCTGGCTCGGCGAATTTTGGTTGGAGAGACAAAACCTGCAGCTTAGAATCAGCGCAAAAAGACGTAATCACAGCGGACCGGACGCATCAGGATTGCTAAGCTCCGACAGCGTGTCCGTCTGCGGGCCGTCGGGTGAGAAAGCCGAGAAAGACAAAGCTGATTCTGATGCGTCGGGTCCGTTCTGTGTTTACGTCTTTGTGTGGAGTCCGTGTACCTGCTCTCATCTGCTGTTTGGTTGTTGTTGAAGTGGTTTTGTGAGCTTTAATCTGAGAATCTGGCGTTTCTGGCAAAACACAGTTATGTTTAAAAGTCGATTCAGGATTTAATGAATCGATATCGCTTTATTCAAGCTACTCACCTCCCACTTCCACCTGCACTTTCAACTGGACCACGGCCAATCAGATCGGTTTAGTCCACGATAGGGGCAAAATGTGTGTCTGTTGTTGACCACAGAGAAGGCTGCAGATTTTTTTTTTTTTTGCTACCCGAACAGTTGGTTGCACAGGTGCAACCAAATATTTTTTTTTAGTCGCACCACAGAAAAATTTGGAAGGGATTCTGTGGAACCTGATTGAGATTTTTACAATGCCTTTGGTTTGTGTTTCCTTTTTTGTTGTTGTTGCTGTTCTGTCTGAAGATCACCTGCTCGGGATTCAACTTATTAAGAACCGCAACTGGCAGATGCACATAAGCAGTTTTGGTCAAGTTACTTGAAAATAGTACTTAGTTATTAATTACTTCTTCAAGAAAGTAAACCAATTACTTTACTGATTACTTATTTTCAAAAGTAATTAGTTACTTAGTTACTTTTTAAAAACATGTCACACAACCGGTGTTACGACCCGGCTCTGCTAGGCGACAGCGGACGTAACATAAATGAGCCCAGAGACCAGGGGGTTAGATAAGAAGAAAAACATAAGGTTTATTAACACAACTGAAAACCGTTAGTGAAACAACTCACATAACAAACATAACAAACAACTCAAGTAACACTATTATTAAAATCACACTTCATGCACAGCTAGCTCTCGCTCTCTCTCGCTCTCTGTACTTCAAGAACAGTTTCCCGTCTCCAATCTCTGTTTTCTGTATTATTCATTCACTTATTACCCACCAGTCTACCGTTGTTTACAGCGCTGTGGCTGCTGTCTTTTTCTTTTTTCACTTAAATGACCTGGGACAAGAAAGCCTATTTTTTCTGTTGTTCAATACTGAAGAAATTTAAACTTTATATGCAGAACATTGTAGAATATTTTTAAGGTCATCTGCTATAAAAAGCCAGACCAGGAAAATCTCCTTCATGTTTTTCTGTGTTTTATTCTCAGTTACTTTCACACAAAGGCATCTGCTGTGATGTTCACAATTCTGATGAAGTCAGTACTGATAAATGATCAGAATTATAATATTTCTGACTGTCTGAGGCTAAGTTGAATCGAATCGGGACTTTGAAAACCGGAGTCGAATGGATTATAGAAATCAGTGATGATACCCAGCCCTAGTGAGCAGCCTAGGCACGACAGAAGTGGATGTAGCTGTAATAGGAAAAGAACTATAGCTAACTTTTCTGTTAAGTTAAGGCCTGATCCTTCTGAAATTCATAGCCAGTGCTCTGACACGGTGTCATCAATCTTTGAATGCTGAAAAAGCACAGTGTATCCAGAAAAACACATTATATTATATAAATTATTATAAAATTTGTGTGCACCTAAATTTTGTGCCGGTACGCCTAACTTTTTAAAGTTAGGCGTACCGGTACGCGCATGGCAAAAAGTTAGTCTAGAGCCCTGCCTTCCAAAACACGGAGCTCTCCAGGAGTCCATCACCATTCTGGTTCGCAGCCTCAGGAAAAGGGGATACTCCCCCTTTTCCTGAGGCCAAGACCCTATTCTCATTATTCAACTCCTTTTACAGGCCACCTGACTCTTTGCCCGCTCATATCTATTCATCTAACTTCTGCGACTCTCTAATCCTATGAATATTTTCAGTGATGCTCAATGTAGCTCCTCCATCTTAATTCCACCCCCTTCTCACTTCCCTTCTGTTTTTCAACTTCTGTCTTTAACTGATATTGCTGATCTCATCCACAAATCAAAGTCTTCTACCTGCCAGCTTGATCCTATTCCCACAGTCCTTGTCAAAGCCTGTCTACCCCCTCTCCTTCCCCTCATATCTGCTATTATTCACTCTTCACTCACTGCTGGAACTGTTCCTGCTGCCTTCAAAGTTGCCACCATCACCCTAATCCTGGAAAAAAAAAACAGGTCTAGATCCCAACAACTTTAACAATTTTTGTCCTATCTCCAATCGACCATTTCTCACAAAAATTCTTGAAAAGTGGTTGTTTCACACGTCCATCTACACCTAACTGATAATAACCTTTACGAACAGTTCCAGTCTGGTTTCCGTCCTCTGCATAGCACCGAAACTGCTCTTATAAAGATAACAAACAATCTTCTTATGGCAGCTGATTCTGGTCTCCTCTCCATCCTTATTCTCCTTGATCTGAGTGCAGCCTTTGACACCATCTCTCATCCCATTCTTCCTAGCAGATTAGCTTCTATTGGCTTCTCTCATACTCCCTTAGCCTGGTTTAAATCATACCTGTCTGACCGGACTCAGTTCATTCAATTGAAATCCTTCACTTCTCAGCCTTCTCCTCTATCGACTGGGGAGCCCCAGGGATCTGTCCTCGGGCCCCTCCTTTTCATCATTTACCTTCTTCCACTCTGACACATTTTTCGTAAATATACCATTCAGTTGTCTAAGGAGTTTGGAAAGAAAAGCGTCTGGACTTCTTTGAGTTGCTTGAAGACGTTTCACCTCTCATTCGAGAAGCTTCTTCAGTTCTAAGGGTCCAATTGGTGGGGAGTCCCAGATTTAAACCCAGTGGGAGTTTCCCTCCAAAGAGGGACAAAAGGACCCCCTGATGATCCTCTACCTAATCGCATGAGCCAAGGTGTGAAAGCGGGTGTGGGTCCTAATCAGCCAGGGTTTCGGGTGAGCTCATTGTGAAACCTGGCCCCACCCTATCGTGTGATTTCCTGAGGTCAGATGGCCCAGGATGCAAATGGGCGTTAGGGCGTCTGGGAAGGGATCTCAAAACAGGATTATAGATGGCAGAGAGTTGGTGTCGTAAACCCCGCCTCTGTTCAAAGATGGTCGCTCACAGTAGACGTAAATGGCTTCTTTCTGTAATTCACTATTATTTGGCCTTACAAAAAAAATCCATCAACAACCTCCAACGTGTCCAGAGCTCTGCTGCCCGTATTATTACTAGGACTTCCTCTACCCACCACATCTCCCCAATCCTGAAGCAGCTTCACTGGTTCCCTGTTAAATTTCGCATTTATTTTAAAATAATCCTTTATACATTTAAGGCTATTCATTCTGTCTCTCTCCACCATACCTTTCTGATTTAGTACAGATGAAATTCCCATCTCAGTGCCTCAGATCTTCATCTTTTCTTTCTCTCTCTCTGTTCTTTCCGCTTGTCTTATTACAATGGGGGGCTTTTAGTCACTTTTCTTTTTAAGTCCACCCTCAAAACTACTCAAAAAAATTACTCTTATTGTTGTGTATATTTCCAGTTTTTCTGTTTTTGTTTAACATATATCTGCTTTATTTGCTGTACAGTGTTCTTGGGTTTTCTGAAAGGTGCTATTTTTGAATAGAATGTATTATTATTATTAGTAGTAGTAGTAGTATTATTATTATAACAAATCGCAAATTACAGGCCGATTCATGTCAAAAATTTTAGAGAAAATATTGTTTCAGCAACTGCAGACCCATTTAGAGATAAACGGTATAAGTGATAAATTCCAGTCTGGATTCAAACCGCGTCACAGTACCGAAACTGCCCTACTAAGAGTTTTCAATGACCTCCTTCTAATTGCTGACTCTGGGCGCTCTGCCATCTTAGTTCTATTAGATTGTGTTTGATCTGTGTTTGGGGGTCTTAATCAGTTATAACTTTCTAGGTAGGGCAATAAAACAAAACATGCTTACTATCTTCTGCTTATTAGAGAGTTCAGTTCAGTTCAGTTCAGTTCATTTTTATTTCAAACATTTCAAACATGTGCCTTCACAATCATTACAAAATATCATTCCATTATTTGTTTGAAAAGGAGTAGGCTGAAGTATTCACTTATTTGTCCGTACACCCTCAAGTTTTACCTCTCATTCATTTAATTTTTTTTTGTCTTAAATTAAACAAACAACATATGAAACATATGAAGTAAAGCAAAACAAAACAAAACATACATAAATCAAAAACAAGAAATTAGCAAGCCCCACCACAGTATAGTTTCTTTCATATGAAAAATACAGAATGTGTATATTTGCAGATACACAAGTTATGGAAAACAAACAAACCAAACCAAAACAAAAAAAACAAAAAAGAACCACAACACCATTACCAGCAACATTACCGTCCTGGGTTAACCCCGTTTTCTTCATTCTTATACTTATTTAAAATTAGGTTTTTATATTTTACTTTAAACTGTTTTATGTTTTTACTGTCTTTTATTTCTTCCGTTAGACCGTTCCATAATTTAACTCCTGCAATTGAGATAGACATAGTTCTTAAAGTTGTTCTAGCACTTTGTATTTTTAAATTCCATTTCCCTCTTAAGTTATACCCACCTTCTCTTTCTATGAACAATTTACAGATTTCTTTGGGAAGCAATTTATTTCTTACTTTATACATTATTTGCGCTGTTTTAAGATTCACCAAGTCTTGGAATTTAATAGCTTGAGTTCTACAACATAGTCAATTTGGTTTACAACATACATGATATCTCTAAAGCTAGCTTATACAAAATGAGAAAAGTATAAATTTCATGGAAAACATTCAACTCTGAACAAACATTTTCATGTCATAAATTCATGTCTTTCCGTTATAAAGCTAAAAGGGTGCTTTTGTTAGCCCTGCATTCGGTTTTCCCACCGTTTACCCTGACTCTCGCTCTATGGCTGCTGTATACAAAGTAAATTGCCTCAAAACATCTGCATATGTGTGCAATATGATCCAGAAAGGTCTTTTTTTTTGTCTTTCCATGACTTTGTACTTGAAATTGTTTTTTGCTAAGAAATAAACAATGATTCAATATCAAATTCTGACATTGTTTTAATATTAACGGAGGGTGCAAAAGTGATGTAAATTCAATATCAGATTTTGATGTTGATTCAATGGAATTGCCTGATATTGATTTAACATTGTTTCAGTGAATATTTGCTATCTGGGATAAGATGGACCCATGTGTGACACAAGGAAGGAAAATGCAACAGTGGCCAGGCCATGATTTGGTAGTACACCGGAAATTGCTTTATAAGACCTAGCTTGCCTCTTACCTAACCCCGAACAAGCATCCCAGCTACATCAATGATACACCAGATTTCCTGACAATGGTATTGAATGCTGAGCTGTAATCTACAAACAGCATTCTCACATACGTGTCTCTCTTCTCCAGGTGCGAGAGGGCGGTATGTAGTGTCAGGGCTGTGGCATCATCAGTGGACCTGTTGTGGCGGTATGCGAATTGTAGAGAGTCCAGTGAGTCGGGTAGTGCAGAGCAGATGAAGTCCCTGACCTGCTTCTCGAAGCATTTGCTCAAGATGGGGGTCAGGGCTACAGGTCGCCAGTCGTTCAATGAGGAGATGGTGGAGGATTTGGGTACAGGGACGATGGTGGCCATTTTGAAGCAGGCTGGGACTACAGACAGAGAGAGGGAAAGGTTGAAGATGTGTGTGAACACTCCAGTCAGCTGAGCCGCGCATGACTTGAGGACGCGGCCGGGAATCCCGTCCGGACCAGTAGCTTTGCGCGCGTTCACCTTCCTGAAGCACATCCACACATCCTCCTCAGACACAGTGTGCGCACTGACGTCATCCGCGGTGCGCACACTGTCCGGTCTCATGCTGTTCGCTGTGTCGAATCTAGCGTAGAATAAGTTTAAATCCTTGTGTTAACCATTCCTCGCCGTCAGTCCCCTGACCGTGGTCGGGAGACGCGAGGGGAGATGCTTGCTAACTTTTTTAACCATGACACACTCTCTCTCTCTTTTTTTTCTTCTTCCGCTCCCCGCGTTTCCTTCACGCGCATGCTCACACACACATCACATACACTCCTTACTGCACCCAGTCACACACAAGACGGCAATTCCCGCAACACTTGTTACGTTCCCCTGAGGGGTCTAGGTGGTGAGGGGGAAGTAACAAAAAGTGTCCGGGTCAGAAAAAGGAGTCAAGGAGGCAAAAGGGTTCAAATAAATAGTTTTATTAAGGTAGCTCAACTAAAAGAGACGGACAAGCCGCTATCACCATTTAACTGCTCATCGTGTCTGCAGGCTTTGTTAATAAATTTCCACAACAGTAGCCACCTGTACAAGCACACTAAGACAGATTTAATATCATTTTCATCACTACTTATTAACACTTTCCCTCTCTTATTCTTCTGTCCACATTTTAACACATCTCTGTCCATCACTCTTGGTTATACACCACCCACAGCACCTCTTACACACAGACACACTTCTCTTTACTGCATTCCTGTTTCTACACACTTCGTACTGCATGTATTCTTTCCCATATTTCTGAAAGAGAAAAAATAGATAAATCATGCAATCAAAACCTGGATTTGCGCGGACTAGGCAGAGGGATGCCTCCTATGGCCGTACTGCTGAGCTCAGCTTTGCGGACAAGCGTGTTCACCGTCCGGCCTTTTCCTTGTGGTGCAAAAGTGCTAAACACCGTAAACTAAGGACAGAGTCCTTTCCCATGACGGTCCTGAGATTAGGCATTGAATTCCTGAGGTTTCCCTCCCAGCGGTCCGTCCAAAAAAAAATAAAACAACAACAAAAAAAACAACAACTCTTTTCTCTGTCGACAGCTCTTTCTTTCTCACACTTGTTTTTTTTTTAACCAGACCAAACTCTATGGCCAAAGAATTAAAATAAAACAAGATAAAAAAATAAAAATTGGGTTTTCACCCGGACCACCTGTAGGGACGCCCCCATTTGCTGGGCCCAGCTGCCATTGTACGAACAAGCGCGTCTGCTGTCCGGCCTTTCTGCCTTTTTTGCTGGTGCAAAACTGCTAAAAAACCATACACTAGAAGGCTGAACTTGTTGAGCTTCTAAGATCCTGCACTTACCACTGCAACAAGAATACCCACTAGAATACCCAAACTAAGTTTCTAGGAACCTGCACCCAATAATTGCAGCAGTAAGGAAGCGAGGCTTTCCCTGTTGGTCCGATTGAAAATGCTCCCAAATCAAAACATCTCACCGTTGCAGATCCTTTTCAGTGCCTCTCTTGGTTCTTTTAAAAATTCCTGCATGTGTGAGTCGCTGAAGCACACACCGCGGTTCCCCCTTTTTGAAAACAACGGTGAGACTGAGGCCATTTTACCTCAGGATGGCCAGTCACTGCGTGCCCGTGATTCAGTGAAACTCACCGGAGGAATCCTGCCGACAACGCCAAATTGTCGTGGAATATTTAACAATAACCTGCAACACAGTCAGTGAGCTTGATTTGAAGTGGGTTTAATAAACACACTGCAATATGGAGAGAGCATCCCAGTGAAACACCAGGATCATCTCTGAATTGTGGCCACCGCCCTCACATCTTCTATACAGACACACAGACAAAGAACATCCACAGACTCTCACATGTTGGTATAGCCCCCCCTCTCACAGGGGGCTATACCTCCTCCCTCACACAGAGAATTATGACCTTGTTTTCTGCTTGGCCGTCACCTAAAGATTTACATCCCTGATAAGCAGGAGTCCCACTATCTGTTTAACGTCTCCCATTACAACGGCCTCCCTGTGGTAACTTTCCACGTGCATGTAAACTAGTGACAGGAGTGCTCTCACTATGGTAAAGTGAGAAAGTGATATTACTATAACTAATGAGATGTGATTAAATATGTGATTAATACTAGAGATGGCACGATACCACTTTTTTATGTCCAATACCGATATAAATTTATCCATAAATTTGGATATCTGCCGATACCGATATGAATCCGATATAGTGTGTTTTAATCAATAAAACTGTTTTTTTAAATATCTTGCTGCATTTTGTATAAGTTCATACTCAAGTTTAAAACAACAACTACACTAAAGCTATTCTGTTATACCTGTATGCAAAAAAAAAAAATTTCATAATTCAGCAATACTGATCAATCTAATAGACTTAAACCTACACCATCCTCCCTTTTCTGGTATTTTAAAGAGTACTTAGCGTAAATATTAAGCAACTTGACTAATAGGGTTCCAACTCCCAGCAACAACAAAAATAAATAAATAAAAAATAGGGAACCACCCCTCACGCTCCACCTCATGATGCTTAATCGACGTACTCAACCTTAATTTGATGCAGTGTGAAAAAATATGCACAGAAATCAATTATTTTTCAAGAAATATTAAATAGATTCAACATCTTTCTTCAACAAAATTGGAGACTGCAGAGATGGTACCTTCCCAAAGGAAAAAGTACTATAGCTTACTAGGGTATATATATTAGACTTAATAGTCACTATATACAGTAATTGACTTCTATTCATTTTACATCAAATTAAAACTTTGGGTGTCAGATAATTATTTATTAAAAGCTCAACATTTTAAATGAGAATAAGAAAGAAAAGTATGTCTTTGTGCCCCCTTTTCCCTGTTCATGCCCTATCGGCCCCCCTGGCTAAACTTAGCTAGATCCGCCCCTGCACAGTTACCAGCCGTCAGCTGTAGAAAAAGATCCTGGTGTAGAAAGTAATATTAAATAAATTCTAACAACAGCTTATCAAGCTTAAACGTGCTGCTGTTGTTGTTCAGCCGCTGGTTTCCTCTTTCTGGTGCAAAGTGGGCCAAAAACAAACAAGAGAGACGGACTTGCGACAGAAAAGCCGATCAGCTGATCATTAAGCAGTTTCATGATTGAAGTAGCAGCAAGAAGAGGCAGTCGCTTGTTAAGCTTAACGCAGGAATGCTTTACAAACATTCAGAGATGGACTTACACACTTGCTTTACTTCTCTCGGGGATAACTTTGTCGGAGATGAAATGCCGGGTTGCGAAGCTCCACAAACTATTACGTATCGGTATCGGTATCGGACCGATACCGATACGTAATATCGGATCGGTCCATCTCTAATTAATACATGAGAAAAGAAATCTGCCACCACATTATTTAATTATTTAACATTCAAATTGAGCTAAACAGTCACAGATTCATGTAGTGACTGTGTGCACGTTACAAGACTATTAATAATGACACATTTGTTCCAACAAGCTCTCTGAAACTGATCTTTGTATTTTTCCATGTAACACATCCATCTTCATCCGCTTTATCCGAGGCCGGGTCGCGGGGGCAGCAGCCTAAGCAAAGAGGCCCAGACCTCCTCCAGCTTACACACACAAACACACACATACGCGCACACACACAGACAGGCACACACACACACACACACACACACACACACACACACGTACACACACACGCACACACACACACACGCACACACACACACACACACAGACACGCACACACACGCGCACACACACACACACACACGTAAACACACACAGACACACACACACACACACGCGCACACACACACACACACACACACACGTACACACACACGCGCGCGCACACACACACACACACACGTACACACACACAGACACACACACACACACACGCGCACACACACGCCCGCGCACACACACACACACACACACACACACGTACACGCACACACGTACACACACACACACACACGCGCACACACACACACACACACACGTACACACACACACGCGCGCACACACACACACACACACACACACACACACGTTTCTGTCTGTATTTCCGTGGACGTCACTTGCCAGCTGTCACTCAATGTCTCCCACGAGCACGTTTAGCTCTTTTAATGTTTTGCCCACTTGTTGCCCACTTGTTGCCCACTTGTTGCCCACTTGTTGCCCACTTGTTGCCCACTTGCACCTTTTTGTTTTTGTCTAAACCTGCACAAAGACAGAAATGTGGCATGAGGCCAGTCTCAGCGGTGCATTCACAGCACTATATTTTCCATTCTGCCGATTATTAATAATGAAGCCTGTTATTAAAGAAGCACTAATAATACTGGAGCTGTTAACACACACGCTTACACACATGTGAGCAGAAAAAGTATCTTTATTCAAATGCAGGTTTAAACCTCAGGACCAGCCACACCTTCTTCAAACTGTGAGACGAAGAATACAAGTTAGTAAAAGCTCAAAGTTCTTTGCATTGATGCTGTGAACATGAACGTGTGTGAAAGGTGTCCTTGTGTGTTGTTACAGCTTCGTACCTGCAGCTCACGAGACAAACATGTATTGGGTCTCAGCCTGGTCACCTGACAGAAACATGGTAGAAAAACATGAACGTGTCATTTCTCTGAGTCACTGATGGAAACATCAGCTTGTATGAACTGTTCAGTCTGATCCTCTGAAGTGTGTCAGTGTGCTGTTGGAGTAAAGCTTAGTTAGACTTGGACCTGGTTGGTAGTAGTCATAGATCTTGACCACGGCTGGCTTCAGGTTGTCCACTGGGAGCTCCTGGATGATCTCTAAGCTGTGGTTGATGGGTGTGTCCTTTGATAACTGGACGAGACAGAAACAATCGCAGACATAGTTTGTCCCAAAGATCATCATCTGGTGTCCCCACGGTGACTTTCACTTACCTCCTCTAAGTACACCAGAACGTGATCCTCCTTTTGCTCAACACGACTCACCAGGAGGCCACGTTTGAGCTGTGAGGAGATGACATCATTTTATTATTATCCTCACAATTATCACATGAGATGCACTCGTTGGTAGAATCTGTCTAATTACTCACACTCTTCAAAGACTCGGGGTCTGGGGAAAATCCAGAGAGCATTTTGATGTCCAGGATCACCATGTTTGTAGTTTCCTCCTTTCCACTGTACCTGTGTTTGAACAGTGTGATTATACTGACCTGTGTGCACACTTGCTTTTCATCTACCAGCAGTTCCTCCACACGGGTAAAGAGCGCTCCTCTCACCTGTCACATACTTACAGTGATTGTATTTGCACAGTGAATTTGGGTCTAGCAGCTTCACTGGTGGTGTTGACCTCTAGTTGGACTTTCACACTGAGAGTGGTGACATCAGCAGGTGTTGGGATGTTGTAGGTGGCAGAAATCTGGGAAACACACTTGGGTCACGTGTGGAACAGAACTAATCACACCTCAATGCACCCTGCTGTCACTGTTCTACACCATGACACATATTAGCACACATACTTTTATAGTCATACCTATATGTCTATATTCATCTTAATATGAGGATCTCTGTTATATCTACACTCATTTTATACGAGTGCTTGATGTTTGTTGTATATTTGCTGCTATGACAACTCAGTTTCCCTCTGGGATTAATAGTTTCCCTGATTCTGATACAGACAGAAAGTTCATTTGTTTTTGCTCAGTTCTCCAATTTAGTTTAAAATAGCATTGTACTCTCTACAGTTATTACTGCCAGGTCTAATGTCTTTATTGTGTATGAAAATACATGTGCAAGATGAGCTTTATTACATGTGACAATGCTAATGCTCTCTGAAGTTGTATAAGGAAAAAGAAAAAGAAGAAACCCTTTCTCTGACATCAACCAGGAGCTTCTCACGTGATGCTGTCACTGACCTGCACTGAAGCACATGCAGTGCCCTTCACCTCCAGGCTGTATTTTCCTGACACGTCCTGCAGCGCCTCCTCCTGGTAGAGCAGTTTGTTGCCCTGATTTACATCAAACGTCAGCTGACTGCTGGGAGCCTGAACTGTCACTGTGCTCCAACCTTCAGCACTGAACACCAGAGTGGAGTAGAGAGCCAGAGCCTGAAGAGCCACCACCGTGTCCTACAGGATGGATTCATTGTGGTTAACACACACAGCATGTGTCTCCATATTTCATGGGCTTAAGTGGAATAGACATTAAGTTAAAACAGCCTGTGTCACTTTGAGACCCTCTCACAAAAGAGATCCTTAATCCCAAGTTTTCCAAAGTTCA
Organism: Aulonocara stuartgranti; assembly: GCF_965226115.1. Lineage (NCBI taxonomy): Eukaryota > Metazoa > Chordata > Actinopteri > Cichliformes > Cichlidae > Aulonocara > Aulonocara stuartgranti. The sequence continues at coordinate 78,982,406 of NC_138941.1, read as the reverse complement.
CTTCCTGGTTAAATAAACGTTAAACAGGTTAAAATATCTTTAACTGAGAATTATCAAAGTATAGAAATTACAGGTATAAACTCGCAGGTGATCTGTTATTTACAGGCTGTTACGTGTAGTTGGTGTACAGAAGTCTGAGGTAACATTGCTATTCTGTAAAAACAATGAATTTTTAGAATTAAATGTTATATTCTAACTAAAGAATAAAAACTTCTCTGCCTGGCTAAAACAAATCTGTTTTACATATCTGATAGAAAACTGAAAGCTTCAGTATTATTTCTTTTGTCCCTGGTTTTGTCTAAGACTGTACTCAAAGATGAGCTTCATACTGTTCGGGTGGTGTCGTACCTGAGTGGAGGAGAAGCCTCCGTAATAGTTCTGCTGCCCAGTCAGCCACCTGATAATACCAGAGGCATATCCCAGATCCTCAGCAGTCGGGGAGGCGCTGAGTTTGGCCAACAGCACATAAGAACTGATCTCCACTGACAGGGAGGCTGATGTTTCTGCTGCTGTCTGAGACCAGTAGAGGAAACCTCCTACAAACACAATAACAGTCACGGTGATGCTAATGAAGCCTGAATGATGTCCTGCTAAAGGATGACTCACCTTCCCTCACTGCAACTGTGTCTAAGTGCTGCAGAAGGTGAGCACGGGTCTCCACGTCTCCTGCCAGAGTGAACACATAGGCCAGCAGAGCTGTAGTGTAGGTGTTGCTCAGGTCACTGAGAGACTCCTTGAGACAAGCCAGGCTCTTGTTCATCACAGGATCCTTTAAAAGATCAAAACAAAGAACTTTAATGGACAAACAGAAACCTTCTTTCATTAAACCCAGTGTGAGAAGAATAGGAGGCAGAGTTCCTGATTCAGTCACTCAAAACATCAACGTGATAATAGAAAACACAGCAATTAGAGGAAAGTACAGATCAAGCAAAGACTGGAGCAATCTGCTAGTAGTATTTACAATATAAAGAACATATTGAAAAAACACTGTACAGGTTGGGTGGTGATACCAGTTCTTGCTGGTGAGAGTTCAGGTATGTGGATGACACCTGGGTGAAAATCAATTCTCAGGACGTTCCACAATTCACAGATCACATTAACTCAGTGGAACGACACATCAAATTCACCAGGGAGGATATGAAAAGTGTCAGGTTAGTCTTCTTAGACTGTGAGATTTCCATCAGGAATGGGGGACATTTAAAAGCTGATGTGTACCGTAAACCTAAGCTCCAGCCGATCCAGGAGAGAAGGACAACCGCTGCCTAAGTGAAAACCTGTAGTGATCCCGTATGTGTCAGGAGTATCGGAGCAGCTGAGGCACATTTTTTTCTAAACACTGTGTCTCTGTGGCTTTTAAACCCCAAAACACGCTGCGCCAAAAATTGGTCCACCCCAACGCAAACAGAGTAACATAGTGTACGCTGTTAAGTTCCAGGAGGATTGCCAGGATCTATACATCGGGGAAATCGAACAACCTCTGGCTAAGAGGATGGCACAACACAGAAGAGCCACCTCGTCAGGCCAGGACTCTGCAGTCTATTCACACCTACAGGCCAGTGGACACTCTTTCAATGATGAGGATGTAACAACCTGGACAGGGAGGAACGCTGGTTTGAGTGTAGGGTCAAGGAGGCCATTTACGTGAAAAAGGAAAGACCATCTCTGAATCGAGGAGGGGGCATAAGGGTACATCTGTCACCATCTTACAATGCTGTGATTGCAGCCATTCCCCAACTCTCTGTGAATGGTACTGATGGCCATTGATCAGTGGTCTTTGATCAGTGGGTTTTGGTCAGTGGTTGTTGATCAATGGTCATGAGAATTTGCATAATTATGATTAAGGAAGTGACCTCCCAGCCCATTGTTCCTTCAGTGGGCTAGTTTCAGTCATTATGCAAATGTAATGTATGCAAATGTACATGAATAGGATGAGGGACCTATGGAATCTTCGATACCCAGCATCCACATTGACGGCGAAAACACTAATAGCTCAGTGTTCCAACATTCGAAAGAAGGGTATTGCTCTCACAGCTAGAGATTGACGAGGTGCAACACAAATGCTACGGCAAGGGGGAGCCAGGACGACAGGTCAGGGGGGAGATGTCATCACCTCCACCCGAGATTTGTACCAAGCCCCAAGTGCTATAGTGCAAGAGGAAGTGACCTGAAAGATAGGATCATGGCAAAACTTGAAAACTGGATTCCCCGTAGCTGGTTACCAAGATGTGAAGATCTGCTAGATGATGTAAATGCGATACATACAGCCACGATTATCGAGACTAACAAGCTGATCTACAGTACAGCAGCAGTGATCAGAAAGATGCTTGGCTACAGGTTGAACAGCCACAAGGAGAAGGAGACTAGAGGCTAAGATCAAGGAGGGAGGTTAGTGTGAGATTATTTTGTTATCATATGTTACCTTATATATGAGATCAAAGTAGTTGCATTATAATATGGTATGTAGTTTTAGTTTGCATTAGACCTCTGACTTAGAAGAGTGTGAAAATCATTAGATCTGTTGGATTGACCTGTATTATGTTGAATGTCTTACATTGTTTCAAAGGAGTTGTTAGGATAATGGATGTTATTTTAATCTCACTGATATCATTTACATGCACTGTTGTAGGTTCATTATTACTTCATTAGTCTGCATCAGTTTATCAGTTTCTTAGTTTCTTAGTAAATCGGCTACAAGGTAATTCTCCACCAGCTTACTTTCTCTCTGCTTAAACTGTTGCAACATCACCACTCCACTCGAGCTGGACTGTTACATTCAGTTTTGCACGTAGTCAGGCCTCACTAACGTGCACATATATACAGACTTATGAAAGACACGCACGTTCCCTCACATACACACTTATTAACAAAGGGAGGTCGTCTCAGGACATCTCCTCTAGTTGGACTCACAGTTTCACAAAATGCACAACAGATCACACACTTGTTTTTCTCTAAAAGTACCATCTGATGTCTATATAAGGAGAACTTTTGGGATTGTGGGGACTTGATATCATTTCCAGTAAGGTCTGTGTGACGTCATCATGAATAATATAAAAGATATGGAGAGCCGCCGCCCGGCGGAGATCTGTGGCTGTACGCTTGTCTTCCCATGCTTCTGTCTTAGAAGTGTGTAATAAAGATCACTATTCTGGCATCTACTGAGACCATGCAGTCGTTTGTCTTCTCCTCAAAACTCGAATCATGACATTTCTGGTGCCGAAAACCCGGTTTGAGGGGAGACTAATGGAGCCTGGCTGACGTTCTAGTGGTGTCAGACGGACGGCCAGGAGCTCGACTGAGTGATGGGCCCCGAAATAAGACAGGTAAGCACCGCCTGTTGAGTAATGTCCAAAGGTGCTGAATTGGAGGAATTAAGCTAAATTAAATGTTCACTCAGTGGGGCTTCTGTTCTGTCCGTGGTGATCTTGGGTAATTAGTTTTGAAATAAGGAATATTGGTCTGTCTAAATTAATTGTTGTTTATTGTGCTTCATCCGACAACGGATCGGATTGATATATTGGAGCTATTGACTTCACGTGCAGAGGGTTAAATGCATGCACGCTTACACACATAGGCATAGCATAGGATTGGAATAAACAAAGTCAACAACATTAGGTTAGGAGAGCCAGCGCAGGAGAGGTTTTGGCTTTCTGTCTCTTGCAGAGAAGGGAACAGACACCAGACGGGGACACGGAGATATGGGGACCCTTCACAGCAACTGGGGTCAAGTGTCATGGCCTTGGGGCTCCTTGAGAAGATGGATCCCATAACCACAACAATAACCAAGAAGGGGTTGGCGAAAACTAGGAACACCAGAGACCAACGAGGTTCGAGAGGCTTTTGGCAAAAAGGGGGACACGGCGGTGATAACGGACAACAAACACACAGATCTTTGTTTGAAAGTGGGGCAGAATAATCCCCAGATCTGTGTAACGACTGAAGGGTGGTCTAACCCCGGAAGTCGAAGAAAGAAGCTGAGAATCACCCGACTGGAAGATACTGGTAGCTGCACCAATAAAATAAAGGTTAAAAGCCCGTTAGACAGAGGGGCTATTCTAAGTACATTTGAAGGGTATAAGTGGTAAAAAGGGGGTGAAAAACCGGAGCCCAAAAATAAAGCTGTGGGAGAATTGGGGACTGATGGGAGTGTCATCCGTAACTGCTGTCATGGGTGTAAATCTAACTTTGCTTGCATCTGAACTGCGTAAAGGCAGAGGTCATCCCCCATACACTCCACCCGTTAAAGGGGGACAGAGGGTCTCGGGACCAAGGAGATGTGGACATTGCAACATTAGAGTGTACGATGTAAGGAATCTCTTTGGGAGAAGAGATTAAAGGGGGAAATGTGAGATTATTTTGTTATCATATGTTACCTTATATATGAGATCAAAGTAGTTGCATTATAATATGGTATGTAGTTTTAGTTTGCATTAGACCTCTGACTTAGAAGAGTGTGAAAATCATTAGATCTGTTGGATTGACCTGTATTATGTTGAATGTCTTACATTGTTTCAAAGGAGTTGTTAGGATAATGGATGTTATTTTAATCTCACTGATATCATTTACATGCACTGTTGTAGGTTCATTATTACTTCATTAGTCTGCATCAGTTTATCAGTTTCTTAGTTTCTTAGTAAATCGGCTACAAGGTAATTCTCCACCAGCTTACTTTCTCTCTGCTTAAACTGTTGCAACATCACCACTCCACTCGAGCTGGACTGTTACATTCAGTTTTGCACGTAGTCAGGCCTCACTAACGTGCACATATATACAGACTTATGAAAGACACGCACGTTCCCTCACATACACACTTATTAACAAAGGGAGGTCGTCTCAGGACATCTCCTCTAGTTGGACTCACAGTTTCACAAAATGCACAACAGATCACACACTTGTTTTTCTCTAAAAGTACCATCTGATGTCTATATAAGGAGAACTTTTGGGATTGTGGGGACTTGATATCATTTCCAGTAAGGTCTGTGTGACGTCATCATGAATAATATAAAAGATATGGAGAGCCGCCGCCCGGCGGAGATCTGTGGCTGTATGCTTGTCTTCCCATGCTTCTGTCTTAGAAGTGTGTAATAAAGATCACTATTCTGGCATCTACTGAGACCATGCAGTCGTTTGTCTTCTCCTCAAAACTCGAATCATGACATTAGCCAACTATCGGAGCTGCAGAAAGGTGTGACAAAGACGGTGCCCAAGAAGAAGTTTAGCAAGCTGTCCATGGAAACTGCCAAACAACGACTAACAGCCTTGGCCAGCACCTTGCCATACACTAGTATGGCTCACGTCTACTGGTGGAAGAAGCTGACTGCACTCCATGAGCGTCTGGCAGCATAAATTAACCAGCTGTTAGGTGACGAGAGACACCCAGAATGGCTAACTGTAGGGCGGACAGTCCTGAAGGGAACGGTCCCATCCAACTAGGCCAGACAGTCTTGGAGGGATCGATCCCATCGGTCCCATCCAACTACTGACCAATAACCTGCCTCAGTACCACATGGAAGCTCCTGTCAGGCATCATAGTGGCTAAGATGAACAGACACATGTTCCTGTGCCCCACTCATTGGCAAGAATACCAGAGGTGCAAAACACCAGCTACTTGTAACAATCAGCCGAGACTGCCTGGATTGATTACAAGAGGGTCTATGACTTAATGCCCCACAGCTGGATCCTGGAATGCCTAGACCTGTACAAGATCAACAGGACTTTAAGAGCCTTCATCACGAACTCAATGGGGATGTGGCATACAACACTAGAGGCCAACTTCAAGCCCATAGCACAATCATCATCTATGAAGGAGATGCTCTGTCCCTACGGATACTGACAGAATAGAGCAGTTGTCAGCCATCTCCTGTACGTGGATGACATCAAGCTGTATGCAAAGAGTGAACGAGACATCGATTCACTGATCCACACCACCAGGATATAAAGCAATGACATTGGAATGTCATTTGGACTGGAGAAATGTAGTCGGATTATAACAAAGAGTCAGAACTGAGGGAATCGAACTACCAGAAGGCAAAATTGCAGACATAGAGGACAGCTACAAGTACTCCAACAGGCAAATAGGAACCCCAAAGAGGCTGCTGGGAAAGCTGCTACAACCAAGTACCTGCAGAGGGTCAGGCAAATCCTGAGGAGTCAGCTGAATGTTAGGACAGGATCCAGCCTATCAAAACTTACGCCCTGCCCATCATCAGGTACCCTGCTGGGATAATAAACTGGCAAAAGGAAGAGATAGAAGCCACTGACATCAATACAAGAAAGTTCCTAACCATGCATGGAGGGTTTCACCCCAAGTCCCGCATGCTAAATGGAGGGAAGGAGGCCAGGGACTGGTGAGTGTCAGCACCACATTCCAAGATGAAACAACGAATATCCACGAGTACGAGGAAGATGGCCCCAACTGACCGCATGCTCAGTGAATACCTCAGCCAGCAGAAACTCAAGAAAGAGGAGGAAGGCGAGGAACCATCATGGAAGGACAGGCCCTGCACAGTATGTTACCACCGGCAGATAGAGGAAGTAGATGATACCCAGAAATCCTACCAGTGGCTGGAAAAAGCTGGACTGAAAGACAGCACGGAAGCACTAATCATGGCAGCACAGGAACAAGCTCTGAGTACAAGATCCATAGAGGCTGGGGTCTATCACACCGTGCAAGACCCCAGGTGCCCATGAGACAATCCAGCACATACCAGCAGGGTGCAAGACTGCTGGTTAAACCTAACTCCATGGCTCAGCAGCTCAAACTCTACTCCTTTTTTTGTTGAATACCTTGATATTCTTTGAGTCTACTCACATGTTGGGATGTATTCATTTCCAAGAAGGCAGCAGTAACGTACGCACTGAGAGTCACTTCATCAGATACACCACCCTGTCAACAGAAGACATCATAGACACTTTATCATCAGTGCACCAACATTCAGGGATATGAAGTCATGAAAATGATTTTCAGCTGCATGTGGTTTTAGTATCATCAATGTCTTGATGCATGTTCAAACATCCAGCTAAAGAGATGAACGGGAAGTTGATTTTGTTCATCTGGACATTGTATTTCCAGTGAGGTGGATGTTTCTTCACCTCGGGTTTCCCCAGCCTTATAAACAGTTTGTGTAGTCATCTACTAATCAGAAGGTTGGTGGTTTGATTCCCAGCTGCTCCAGCCTGCATGCCAAATATTTGTGGGCAAGATACTAATCCCAAGTTGGTCTCTAGTGCATACTTTGTATTTAGTATAAATATGTGTGAATGCTACATAGAAAGCAGTGCTGGTGTGAATGGAACAAGATGTATGGAAATTATTTCTTGAATAAAATAATAGAATATACTGGTGTGAGCTATTACAGTATGTAGTACAGTGTTTTCCATGTATGCATGACATTATTAATAAAATTTGTTAAATCCAGACTGGAGGCTGTTTCCACAGTCTAACAGCGAAGAACTGCAGGTTACCTTCATTCCGTTGTTGAAGAGTTTCCCAGACTTTTCAAAACAGCCATTTTCTTGTTGTTTATGTTGCAGCCAGGTCTTAGACTCTTCGATCTTTCTGGGATCAATAAAGATGAAAGACTGAGCTTTGGCAAAACTTCTTACCACAAACGCAGTCAGCCTGACAGAAAGAAAACAACACTTACACGTCTTACAATGATGGAAATGTTTGGCTGTGAGGTCACATTAAGAGAAAGAAATACTGATCATTTTGAAAATAAAGTTGAAATTTCAAGGTTAAATTTGAAAATGTATTTTGAGACAAAAGCAGAAATGTGGATATCACAGTTATTTCAGGACAAACTGCTTTACCCTCTGAATTAGTGAAATCGTACTTCAGACTCAGTTTTAGTAACAAGGAAGGAACTGATGTCACTTGTAGCAATAAAAACAGCGTGGCAGTAAGTATAAGTACACTGAAAAGCAGAAAGTGGTGCAGAAAGCTGCATGTGGTTAGATTTGTATAAAAGGAAATGGCTGCTAATGTACAGATGCAAGGATACCGATGGTTCCACGCTCGTGGAATAAAGAGGATCTATGCTGTATCACAAGACCACTGATTTATTTCACTACATCTACTCAAGGCATTTTATACAGGGTATAGCAGTCGTTTGAAGCAACAACTGTAATCATTTCAACTGTTTTCTTAGATTTGAATTTGACTTTTTTCACAAAACAGTATTAAGACTTTATTATTGAAATAGTATTTAGACTTTTTCTTAAAGTAAAATAACTTTAAGCTTTAAAATTTGACTTTATTCTAATAATGATCAATAACATTTTTATGTGGCTCTAATGCTCCTTCCTACCTACTAAATTACACAGTATTAACCAAAAGGTATTGTTAATGTTGGCTTAGTCAAAGGATTAAATGGAGAATTATTTTAAGTATTAGAGGTAGACATGTTTATGTTATTAATGGGTAGTCAAACTTCAAGAAACGTCTTCTGTTTGGTGGGATATTTAAAAACCAGTGTAACCTCTCTGGTTTGTGACATGTTTGATCAGTGATGTTCTCACCAAGTGTTTCCTGGTCCTGTTCCAAATGTGGTGTAAGCACCGTCAGCACTTTTGTAGTTGAGCTGTCTTTGGTATCCTGTAACAACAGGGACACCATGATCGAGACATTGTTGCTATGGTGATGATTGGACTCCATTTGTTTATGGATCTGCATGTGTACATCGAGATTTGGGAAATTCAATGACTCTTGCTGACAGATGAGGAAAATGACACATTTGACCAGAAACTGCGGCTAATGTTCTGCCTCCTGTCGGCTTGTTTCTTGAACCGTGTGTGTTGAAGTGATTCAAATGATTTCCTTCTTAGAGGAAACAATAAAAACTTGCCACTGGTGAGGAAGTTAGTAGCTTTTTCCATGATGGCTGCGGTGAGCTGCTGTGTGCCTTTCAGGTAGTGGAGGATGTAGATGTTGGGGGCCAGGAGAGCCATGTTCTGCTCCCCACATCCATACGGCATCTGCAGCAATCCATCCAGGTTCTTCAGAGCCCGGGCGAGGATGTCACCTGATCAAAAACATTGATTCACTAAAACTAACAAAACTAGCGTAAAACAACTTTGTATTATTGGGCAGAGATAACCTGAATACTTCAATATGCAATTTTAAATGATGATTTCATTTGCTGAGCGAAAAAAACATCCAAACTGAAAATCAAAGATTGACTGTGATTAACCAAATATTTCTGGGAAGACTGAGTTTCATTTCACCAACCAGACCCAGGCCTGATTAAGGCCAGACCTGCTGGATCAAGAAATCACTCAAGTACAATCTGTTTGACAAAGGGAAGCAGGCTAAAAGACGTCCAGAAGAAACACGTCGTTGCCATGACCAAAAGAAATTCAAAAATAGGCGGGAAGTCTTGAGATCTATCAGTTTGGACAGGGTTAAAAAACAATTTCTACAGCTTTGGAGCGCCAGTGCACCATGTTGGAACCCATTATCCACCAACTGAGAAAACTAGAAAAGATGTGGCCGAAATTACCCCATCGCACATCGACGACTCACCGAAAAAGTCAAGCGAATCCCAACAACACCCAGAACTGAAGGCCTTGCCTTCCTCTGTAAAGGTCAGAGTTTACGATTCAACAATACAAAGGAGACGGGGCAAAAACAGCATTCATGGACAAAACCACTGCTGACCAAGAAGAACACAAAAGCTTATCTCACATTTGTCAAAAAAACATCTCCATGCTCCACAAGATATTTGGGAGAATATTTTGTGGACTGAAGAGAAAAAGTTTTGACTTTTGTTGCATTTGGCTTAAAAGTGACGCATCATTTCATAGAAAGAACATCATACCAACAGCGGTGGTAGCAGTGTGATGCTCTGGGGCTGTGTGGCGTAGCTTTGTCTGCGGCTCAGCTGCAGGGGAGGGGTGGGGCATTGGGTTCAGGCGGTTAGCGACGGAGGAGTCTGGTTAAGGCAGCTGGTGCCCAGTGTTAAATCATGCCTCTGCCGTTTCAGTAGCTCGCCACGACCTGGAGGGAAGAACTCTCTACCAGGAGAATGTCCAGCTATCAGTTTGTGCCTTAAATCTAAAACTTGGGCATTTAACCTTCTGGGGTCAGGGTATAATTGGCCGTTTTTGACTACTTTTGATTTTACCTCTATATCTCACCTTTAAAAACTGTTTATCTTGCCTTGTTTGGTATCGTTACTTTCAGCACAGCTTTAAATATCTGAAATTTGAGTTATTTTTTCATTTTGGTATACTATATTAGCACAATTGATCTAAATTCAGACAAAAATGTCAAAATCCGAGTAGAAAAAGTTAAATTTTTTACTGTAAAACCCACAAACATGTTTAATGAATCATTTTCATAACTTGAAATGCAAATAGAAAGAATAAAATTATGCACAAATTTTGCAAACAACAAAGTTATATGGTACTATTTACCTAAAAATGCAGCCCAGGCCTCAGGCGTTTTTACATAACCATTTAAATCTATTTACAGAACAATCAGTTCTGCATCAAATAAGAAGGCACACAAATGATTTGTGTTCAGTATAAGACAGAGGAGAACAGCACAGGCCTAAACCAGGTCTGACAGCAGGAGGAGCATCAGTCCAGTTTTCCATGTGGGAACAGCGTTTACACTGGAATCTGCCTTTGACGGCGTTTTTGGAGCAAATGTGACATTCAGCAGTATAACTGACACACAATACAACACAATAACTACACAACACACTAACTACAGCCTCCAAACACGCTAAACGTCACTAATGTGTGACATATGAAAACTCGCTCTCTCTCTCTTTTGCTCGCTTTCCGTCACTACTAAAAATGCCGTTCTCCCTAAATAACCAAGCGTCACATGTTGCCATATCATTTTTTGATTGGCTGACATGGTAAACTCTAACACCAATGGGGAAGGAGTGTTTTTTATTTTTCTTTTTTCACGCACAAGCAGAGAGTGGTTGCTAGCGCTGTCTGTAGAAAACGCCGTTTTTACCGTTCTTCCTGCTGTAAACGCCGCTGTTTTGTTCAGAAAAAAACTTTATGTGTATTTTTTATCATAACTCTGGTTTTACGTGGTCCATCGACACAATTCAAGAACTGGTATATAGTCTGAAGTCCGTTACTTTCGACCAACAAAACAACCTGAAGAGTCGGTTGGGAGCTGAAAGAGCCGGCTCTTTTTAATGCGCCGAGCCGAAAGAGCCGGTTCTCCAACAAGAGAAAGAAATCCCCTCACTATCTTGTAGCTGTGTCGTCTTAAATTGGTCATGTGATTTTGACGTGTCGGCGCATACGTCGACCGCAGAGGGTTAAGATGGAAAATGATCCAGGACACCAGAAAGTGGTCGAGTCAAAATCTGGACTTAAATCCTACTGACATGATTCTGCATGACCAGAACGATTGCGCTGGAAAACCCTCTGGTGTGACTGGGCCAAAACTCAGCGTTTCAAACAACACTTATGACTAAAGCTAGACTGCAGTTCTTCCTGCACAGAATGGCACAAACAGCCTTTTTGGGGTCCATTTCTTTTTCACACAAGGCCAGGAAGACGTGGGTCTATCTATAAATGAAATCATCTTTTAAAAGCTGAATACGGTTTTTACTTTTACTTGAACATGACGTCTCTTTTATTTTCTGTTGTTTTCGTAATTTGCCTTTTTAACAAAGCTTTAACCTGCCATATTTTATTTGGCTGAATCAAAATTGAGATGAAATCATGAGGTTTACCCAGGACTGATACAGAAGTGCGGGCAGATCCTTCTATCACATTCTCAGGCAGATGTATCTCTGCTTCCTCCGTCAGCGGGCTTCCTGTGTACAGACACAACAAACGTCCAATCAGGAAGTCACGACTACAACAGTTACTGTCCAAAGTCACCAGGTGGCCTGATCTTCAGCACATATCGTTACATTTTGTGAAAGTAAAAGATGAAAATTTGGCACATTTTATGTACACAGTGCACTCCACTGCTAACTTTGAGCATTTAGGTCATTTCTTTATTTAAACTTTGTAACTGATGGAAATCATACCGACCTTTTGGACAAAGAAGCCAGTTGTATGTCTTTGTCGTCTCAGTTCCCTCGGCCTGAAGAAAAGTATCTTTAAAATGAGTAACAATTTAAATTTTATGAGTAAAAATGTTTTTCTCGTCTCGTATTTATGACACTGACCTTCACTATGAGAGATTTGGTGACCACGTCGATGCGACCTCTGTCTGGTACGCTCACAACCTCATTATCGCATGACACATGGGACGCTACGGCCTCAGCAGACACAGTCACATTCACAGCCCCTAAAAGCAGCAGCACAGGTCACCTTCTTCGTCTCTCCATTAAAATAAAGGTTACCGAGGTTATTTTACAGATTTTGTAGAAACTAGAAGGAAATGTGTTGGGACAAAAGGAGGCGGTTAACTGTGATCACACTAGATCTAAATCTAGATTTAATGTTGGTTCTAAATCGAAGGTAAGATCAATTACAATTGGAAATTTTACTGCATCAGGCATGAAAAACATGAGCTGAAAAAAACAGTCCAAAATGATGTCAGGGTTGCTGCTGAGTCCTGCTGGAGGCCAAAGTACTGCAAATCATAAGATCCATTTAAGATTAAGAAGAAATCATTTGCATGGCAATGCAACTGCAAACAGTCTGTTCTAATGATACTGTGCAAGGGAAGCATGCATAATGAATTGAAAGGAAGGTTTCAAAATGACTTGTAATTGGCTAAGACAGCTGCATTAAGTAAAGCATGAGGATGGAGGCAGCTGCTGCCCTCAGACTGGAGGTATAGACGTTCTGCCCCACTCCCTACAACCCCCACGTTTAGCCTTCCAAACACAGGGGTTATATTCTGGATTTGCAGCAGCATTTGACTGTCTACATGTCCTAGCTCTACACTGCACACTCACTGTCGTCTAATGCACACACAGCTTTCTAAATTCCATGAATATAGCTTATTGGGTCTCAGATTCTCTCATTTCATTATGATAACTTATATTTCAGCAGTATTTCTCACATAGTGTTTTTATAATTGCTCTTTATTGTTTTAATCTCATTTATTCTATTTAGCCATCTTATGTGGATTCTTTTTAAGTCACTTCCTGAGAGTTCACTTCCTGCTTCTGGGTGCTGCACTTGGGTCGTACTCAGCCTGCCACACAGCGGTTTCCTGGCAGTGTGGAGGACCAAAGCCTGATCCTCACCTAAGGCTGTTGGGATCATGGTCCACCTGAGGGTCTTGCGCTCGTTGGCACACAAACAGGATGTGTACAGATCACCAGAGAGAGGCGTGAGGGTGTAATCTGAGGACGGCCCAGGAGTGACAGTAACCTGTACGAGGAACACAGACATGGCTACATTTAAACCTGAGTTCAAATGTGAACACACCTACAGGTGAGCTTGCAGGTGTTGGTGAGCAGGGGCCCTTCAAGAACGGCCTGCATCCTGCATGGTTATATTGCCAAAGAAAAGATATTTTCTATTGTATTTTAATAACTATGATATAAATTTTGCTTAGAAAGTCATGTTTTCAGTATGGCTTTCCTTGGCTATGAACAGACATGTATCTAAACACTTTAATCATTCATTACCATGATGCAGCTGGTCAGGTAGTTAAAGACAGTCGCCCTCAGTTCAAAGTGCTCCCCCCGGATGATGGAGTAGGGCATGGTGAGTTCAAGGAAGAAAGGTTGGAAGACTTTCATTTCTTTACGAGGAGCCAAACCAAAACCCTGAGAGGACAAACAGAAAGCCTCCGTCTCCCAGGTGGTGATGGTGTCTGGGACAGTCAGGGACACGCCCCTTTTTCCATCGTCTCTGAAGCAGCAGATACACACAAACATATTCTGTAACATAATCAAACATGTTTTTATGTCTGTAAATTACTTGTATATCATAGTTACATCCTGCAGTGTGAATGACTTGTATATGTTGCATTGACAAAGTAAAAGAGCTCCACGGTGCTGATGACAGTGAAATAGTGTATCCCACAAAACTTTAAATATGACAAAACATCAGCCTGAAGCATCAAAACATGCTCAAGAAAAAACTCACAATTATTCTATTTTCATCTTTTTCATGTGTGCAAAGACACAGCAGAAAGTTCACATGGGTTTCTAAATGTGATCGTATAAACTTTTTAAAATGGAATATGCACCAGATCTCTTCACAACAGATACTTACCCAACTTCCACCAGATCCCAGATCCATGTCTCAGGGAAGAAAGAGCGAGCTGTCTCTATTAGTGGAGGAAGCTGCCCAGCAGATCCCAGACCAGGACTACTTAGTTGAATAGAACCATCTCCAAACCGGGGAGCCATAGCTAAATAAAAAAAGAAAAATTAATTTCCTGTTTTCTTTTTGGTAAATACAAAGCAAAATTTATAGCCAGACACAACACAAACAAGTGAATGATTCACCATAGTAGACATGAGGAGGGCCATCATAGTAGACACCAGGGCCTTGATGGTAGACTTTTCCTTTGAACTTGAGGCATGAAGGCAATCGAAAAAGCAAGTTTGTCGCCATCTTCAGTCCGACTTTCTACATATTTCAGCAGCACACAAAGATCAGCAAAAACTGGTGCAACAACAAAAACTATTGTATTTAGATTAAGTTTGACGGACTCACAGGTATACTTGTATTTTACCTGGAAAACTGCATAGGCGTCATTTTGCTCTTGACTGGGGTGCGGCAAAACATATCTTTTTGGTCTCACATTAAGGCAGTCTGTAGCATCATCAACCTCATACGGGATACCTGAGGATTTCTTGAGTGGGAGCAAGTCAAATATCTGAAAAGAAAAGTGCAGATCAGCAAAACCTCCAAACATTTATTGCCTGCCTGGTCACATTTGATCCACATGTGTTTTTTAACTCTTACCTGTAGTACTGGTGTAAATACAAGTACAGATTAGGCTCAAATCAATTGCTACATTATCTAAGAAGAATTCTGAAAAAATAAATAAATAAAAATGATCAAGTCAGCAGTAAGTGTTCGCAGATGTGAGGTGTTGTAGTTGAAGTATCTGTTTACCAAATGTTACAGAAGTTCTACAATTTTACTATAAACAACACATCGTTCTTAGTGACTTATATGGCTACAGTAAGTGTTCTCCATTTGAAGCTGTCTCTGTAGCTCCTTAAACTCACCAAGTATCACTTTTTCCAGGTTTTGCTGTATGTTTAACATCAACAAATACTCGTGTATTTGAGCAGTTTTGATGCAAAGTTAAATTCTTCTCAAGTAAAGCAGACAGTGATTGGCAGGTCATACACTTGTTTGCATGGTTGAATTATTTGCTAAAAAAAAAAAAGTCATGATCCTGGATTTATCTCCATGCTGAAATATTAATTTGCTCAAAAGGAATTAATTTTATAAGATTAAAATATTGCTGTCTGCAACCACATGAGCAACAAGCATGGTACTTACTTACTCGCTAGAAAGACTGTCATCACAGACACATGCATTTGTAACCTTGTATTTTTTATACCAGTTTGCTTTAAGACAAACTCAGCATTTGACTGTTTAAAACACTTCAATGTACGACTGCCCAAAGAATACTTATCAGGACACAAGTACCGGAGCGAAGGCATGAGCTGCTGGTAACTCATGACACTACGGGCTCTGGAAATAAGGGATGTGTCCACCTCACTGGTGTTAATATCAGCAGTTACCTTATCTGCATCCAGAGTCTTCCCAGGCTCCTTGATGAGAACGCTCTTGTCGATGGCGCTCACACCACACAGAGAACGTGGCAGGGCCGTCACCTGCATGTTGGTCTCTTCACCTGGGACGGCTGAAGACGGTGAAAACTCCACTGACACCTGACACACACAAAACACCCGTAGAAGTTTAGTGACTGTGATGAGTCCCCACTCACAGCTGGCTAAATGAGCTGCTTCACTGTGGTGAGTGACAAATCATGAGTCCCATGTGATGGCTGTAGCCCACGTTGGACACTGTATGAACACTGTGTCAGTGTTAGATAGGTAGGACTTGCATCATCATTGAAAAAGTGCTTGTATAAATGGGAGTGAGCGGGTCATGAGGTCATATAAAGAAGCAATTTGAATCCTTAGGTAGAGTAGAAACAGCTGTGCAACAACCAGTCCATTTACTGATGCTAGAAATCCTCAGGTGATTTAGCCAACTGAATTTGACTTTGATTTGAACGACATGGCATGACTGCAGACACCAAACACACAGCACACCTCTAGAATTACACTCACCTTGTTGCTGAAGCATTTGTCAGTAGAGAAGTCAGCACTGTGGGCAATTACATCCTCACTTGGCAGGACGGCATAAGCCACAACCTGGAACTCTGGAGCCATCTCAGGAGACACTCTGACTTTAAAGGACACCTGGCCCTCATTCACTGAAACACAGGTCCAAACATGCATCCACAGATCAACAAAACAGACCAACGTCAATGCTTGGCTGTGGCATTTGTGGAAATATGGGAATTTTACCCGATCTATCTTGCACTTCAACCTGTGTTTGTCCTTGCATGGTGACTGCTCCTCTGGACAACACCTGGAAGACAGAAATCATTTAAAAACAAGAATGAACTAGCACTGATATCTGTGGACATCAGAGATGGGCAGTGACGCGTAATCTGATTACTTTTTTCAAGTAAAGTAAGGGATTACTATTGCAAAATCGGTAATTAGATTACCGTTACTTTCCCGTAGGAACGCTGCGTTACTGCGTTACTAAAACCGTGATTTTTTGCGAGAATGTTTCACGACAGTGACGTAAGCGAGTGCGCCGTTAGTGACAACAGCTGTGTGCAGATCAACAGTGGATCACATATTGATTGAGAGAGTATGAGCGTGCAGCGTTTAAAGCGTGGAAGTACTGGCCTTACTTTGAGTTTGATTCCATAAAAAGTGACAAAAACATTAGCGTCTGTTGTGCGTGGGAAGAAAACTTCTTTTTACAGCGAAAAAAAACCCTAAACTTCCAAACAAGCACCGAGTGCGCAACGACGTAATGGGAAACTCACAGAGAAACTCGCGGATTCTTTAACTGACCGCGGCACACCTGCACCAGGGTAAACCTCCGCCTATCGCAGTCCTGCTTTACAGGTGAAAATAGAGCAACAGGACCGCTGAGTCTTTGACTTTATTTATTTTCTGCTGTGTTTTACTTGCATCTATTTGAAAGACTGAGTGTAAACACAAAAAATATTTTATTTTATGTGCTGGAATGTGCAGAAAATAGGTTTAAATGTTAAACTAATTTCTTCCAGTCAGAGAATGTTGCATATAATTAAATTTTTGCTTGATGCATGAAGTTAAAAGATTAAAACTAATAAAACAAGTTTTAAAAAGAGAGACTTTTCCATTTGATTACATTTTGTATGATGGATTATGTAGAAAAAGTAGAATTGGGCTGAAAGATCTATCACTTTATCACCTATTCAGGTTGTAAATCGTGTTTTTAAAAAGTAACTAAGTAACTAAGTAATTAATTACTTTTTGGGGGAAGCAATCAGTAATTAGTTACTGATTACTTTTTTCAAGTAACTTGACCAACACTGGTGGATATACACTACCAGTTAAAAGTTTTGACACACCTTCTCATTCAGTGTTTTTTTAATTTTTATTTTAATACTTTCTACAATGTAGATGCATACTGAAGCAAAGAAAAGTATATAAATATCTCTAAATATGTTTTATGTTTTAGACTCCTCAGAGCTTCCCTTTGCTTTACTGGCAGTGAATGGTAATGGTAAATGGACTGGTTCTTATATAGCGCTTTTCTACTCTTTCTGAGCACTCAAAGCCCTGTACACAACTTTGCTGCACAACAGTGCTGCAAACCCTCGCCTGACATGTTTCACCTCACAGGTGAGCCTTATCAGTGTCAATTGGTGGAATCTCCTGCCTTCTTAATGGGGTTGGGACCATCAGTTGTTTTGTGCAAAAGTCAGGTTGGTACACGGCTGACAGAACAGCTGACACAACTGTTAGAATTCATATTTGAATGTGTCCCCAGGTGCAGTCACAAAAACCATCAAGTGCTACGATGAAACTGGCTCACATGCGGACCGCCCCAGGAAAGGAAGGCCAAGGGTCACCTCTGCTGAGGATAAATTCATCAGAGTCACCAGCCTTAGAAATCACAAGTTAACAGCAGCTCAGATTAGAGTCCAGATAAATGCCACACAGAGTTCCAGTAGCAGGTAGTGATGGTAAATTTGATTCTTTTTGCTGAATCGAGTTTTAGTGAGTCACTCACCAAAGTGAATCGGGTGTTTTGAGTCATTTGAGTCACTGAGTCAGTT
Source organism: Aulonocara stuartgranti (assembly GCF_965226115.1). Taxonomy (NCBI): domain Eukaryota; kingdom Metazoa; phylum Chordata; class Actinopteri; order Cichliformes; family Cichlidae; genus Aulonocara; species Aulonocara stuartgranti. The sequence continues at coordinate 78,964,138 of NC_138941.1, read as the reverse complement.
GACCAGAGAGTGCAAAAAATTTACATTTTCACTCAAACTTAATTTGTTTCCATTTTTTAGTAAATCCTACAGGTAAGATAAGTGATTGAAAAAGAAAAACAACCATTTTTATAGAGCAAAAAAGAGCAAAAAAAAAGATTTCTAAAGGTAACATTTATTTTATTTATTTTTATTTTATTTTATTAGTATTTTCCTCACGTGTTAAATATATATTTTCACATCTAAATGTCCACTGAGCTGTGAGCCAGGGGGCGGTAATGCGCCTTAACATTGGTTGCCAACCAAGCAGAAGAAGAAGCTGTGAGCCAGGAGGGAGGGGGTGAGTGAGTGAGTGATTCATTTATGCTACGATTCAGCCAAGAAACACAAGAAACGGACATTAGACCAGTGGAAATCTGTGCTTTGGTCTCATGAGTCCAAATTTGAGATCTTTGGTTCCACCTGACGTGTCTTTGTGCGACAGAGAAAAGGTGAATGGATGGTTTCTACATGCATGGTTCTCACTGTGAAGCATGGAGGAGGAGGTGTGATAGTGTGTGTGTGTGTGGGGGGGGGGGGGGGGGGGCTTTGCTGGTGACACTGTTGGGGATTTATTCAAAACTGAAGGCACACTGAACCAGCATGGCTACCACAGCATCCTGCAGCCACATGCCATTGCATCATCTATTTCCCAACAGGACAACGACCCCAAACACACCTCCAGGCTGTGTGAGTGCTGTTTGACCAAGAAGGAGAGTGATGGCCTAGCCTCCACAGTCACCTGACTTAAACTCAAAGGAGATGGTTTGGGATGAGATGGACCACAAAATAGGCCAACAAGTGCTCAGCATTGTTCACCAAATGATTAAATATGTATTCATTCATTTTGATGTTTTGATGCCTTCAGTGAGAATCAATCGGAATAATTCAATTCAATTTATTTATACAGTACAAAATCAATAAAACTGTCACATCAAGGTGCTTTCTATTGTAAGGTAGACCCTACAATAAGATTAATAACAGATATGATTCAGTGCAGAGAGGTCTGTTAACACATAGTGAGTGAGAAAGGTGACTGGAAAGGAAACACTCAATGCATCATGGGAATCCCCCGGCAGCCTACATCTATTGCAGCATAACTAAGGGAGGATTCAGGGTCACCTGGTCCAGCCCTAACTATATGACAGGACATTGGCCAATCAGATGAAAGGAAGAAAAATAGGGTCAAAATTTGTACTTGTAACTTGAAACTTGAGTGCAGAGTTTCTCACGTACACAAATTCTTTTTTATGCACACATAAATTCTTTTTACACATACAAATCCTGAGAATCCTAAGATGCACAAAACAAAGGATTAGAAAAATAAAACAGAAAATAACTAAACGTGGAGTCACTAAAAGACGAGACTTGAAAAGTGCAGGGGAAACACAGGGAAAGCATGATTAACTGAGAACAGAAATGACTAAATCTACGAAGGCCTAAGAATATAAATACTTAGCAGAGAGAGAAAACTAAGGATATCATGAACAAAGGACCAAACACTGAGGCTAATTACTAAGCTGACAGAAAATGATGAGGGACAAAGCACAGGGACCAGACCTGAAGTCTGTGGAACCAGCTTCCACTTTGGATTCAGGAGACAGACGCCCTCCGAGTTTTAAGTTTAGGCTTTTCCCTTTTTGCTAAAGCATATAGTTTGGGCTGGATCAGTATTTATGCTGAAATAGATCGAAGCTGCTGGATTCTCATGATGGACTGAAAGTTTCTTCTTCAGTCATGATGGGCATTACAACAGTAGTTTTTTAGCAAACACACAAAAAGTCTGGTCATGTTCAACTTTGTAGTAAACCCAGAGATAACTCACCAGATAAATGACATCCACAGACCCCGGAGACTCTCCCACTATAGTGTAGTTGACTGATACGTCTTCTTCTGCGTCACAGGACACTGCTTTATCCTTCTTCTGTACCTCTAGAGAGCTGATTGTTTTAATATCAGGAGAAGACGGCTGGGACATGGATAATGTGTGAAATCCCCTGTCATAGTATGCAGTTCTATATCCTGGGTTGCCCACTGTTGGTGTCAGGCTTGCCTAGTTGGGGATAGGAAACAAAAATTTAAAAACTTGATCTACAAATAACATTGGACAACGAGACTTTATAAGCAAGGCAAAGGTGGAGGAAGATGAGTCATAAACTGTTTCAGGATTGCAGCTTCCTACTGTGGGAGGTATTTGGACATTTGCAGCCTATCACAAACCAATTGTGGCTTCAGGCTGCTGTCATGGCTGCATTAAATTACACATTGTTTCCGTGTGTCAGCTCACATGGAGTTGGATATCCTGGTCAAAGTTATTAGTGCTGAAAGAAAATGAGGCCACACCGTTGCTGTCAGTTGTCAGATTTTGTAGTGAGCGTGTTTGCCACATTCGTCCCGTGAACAGGTAGACCGGTGCGTCACAAACTGGTGTATTATTGTGGTACACTGCTCTGACCTGTTGAAGAACACAATGCTCTATCAATGGAAAATACAAACAATTTAAATGTGCTTTGCTACGACAAACTGAGCTGAAAACAACATGTTAGGCTTACTTTTCCTTCCACATTAGATCCCCGTTCCCAAACCTTGGGCACGTTAATAAAAGACACTTTTCCAAGGACGTAAGAAATCGTGACTCTCTTCTCTTGAGGGAGTGAAACACCTGAATGTAAAAACTTTCATGTTACAATCCTGTGAATGCCTTTTTGGTTAAACATACATTGATGTGTCATTTTAAAGGAATAACACAACTTGCCTGTTCCCTCTTCTTCCACTTTGGCCCTGATATCCAGAACATCTTGAAGCACCTTTTGGTCCATTTTAGTAAAAATTGACATGTTGAAGGAAAAAGTTGCACAGCCAGTCTTGTCTGCCTGGAAAGAACAATAAAGAAAGAAAATCACTGATACAAGAATAAACCAAAATTAGAATCAAATCTCATTCACAGTCTAATCTATAAAATATATTAAATGTTCAAACTAGAGAGGAGTCATGAAAGACTTGAGCTCATTTAGAATTTGATGAAAGCAATATGGTTTAAAAATGCAGGGTGGGGGGACAAAAGTCTGGAGGGGTCAGTTGTACTAAACATAAACAGCTGAAGGAACATTTTGCAACTGATTATGTTACCTGGCAACAGATCATTCAGATAAACGTGTATAAAAAGATCATCATAGAGAGACAGAGTTTCTCACAAATACAGACGGGCGGAGGTTTACAAATCTGCAACAGACTGTGTCTACAAATTGTAGAACAATGACAGAATAATTTCATTAATGTAAAATTATCAAGACGGGGAATATCTCATCATCTGCAGCGCACAATGTCATCAAAACATGCAAAGGATAAGGCTGAAATCCACTATCAGATGCAGTCTCCAGGTCCTTGGGCAGCAATGCATGAAAAACTGTCATCATTCTGCCACTCAGATCACTGCATGGCCTCAGGAGCACTTCCACAAATCAATATCTGCGCACAAAGTTCAAAAGTCAAATGTGAATGCGAACTGGAAACGCTGCATTCTTTTCTGGGCAAAAGCTCATTTAAAACGACAAACACTGCTCTGTGCTCAGATGAATCGAAATCTGAAATTCTTTTTGGAAAAAACAGACGCTGTATCCTCCACAATATCCCAAACATCCTGTCGAGCTGGGCCTGTATAGCAGTATGATGGTATCACCTCACAAAACCACTGTATCGTTTAAATTTCCCAGCAGCATCTCATTTACATCCTCAAAATCTCAGTACTACCATATATATGTTATACAGTACTGTGAAAAAAATCTTCACCCAACCACCCTTTTTTTTGTTTGTTGGCTTCCAAAGAGCCAAACTTTGTTAATTTCTTCCTGCTTGAGCAGTTTTTGTTTAGACTTTGGCTGCTTTTACATTCATTTCCAGTTCAGTCCCCATACCTGATCATTTCTAGAGAAAGCTTTTTTTCTTTCATTCCTTTATTTGCATCAGGTACTTTATGTTGACCTATGAACCATCCAAGCACAACAAGGACACCTGCCTCAAGGGATTATTGTTTCTACACATAACAGACAACTTAGCAGACAACCAGTTTGAACTTGTATCACATTGTTGAGCAGCCTGTTGCAAAAGCACATCCTTTATTCCCATGTCCTTCTTTGAATCTAACAATGGGGTTTGAACTCATGGAAGCTTGCCTGAGAGACTTCAGGCTGTATTTCTATTTGTGTTTGCATGTTTCAGTAAACCCTGTAGCTATTCATTCTGCTTGTGTCAGTGTAACAGTCTGAAATTGTATTCTCTTGTGTGTCAGACATAATGAAACACACCACTTGCCTTAGCTCACGGCTCAATGAAGGCACATAACCCAGTATGTGACATATGAGACAATGAAACTGTAGTGAAAAAAAGTAAAGAGGACACACGGCGCCAGCTTAACTGAGTACAGCAGGCAACCCGTGTGCCGTAATGCTAATGCAGTGGCCTGAATGTACCCAAAGTATCAGGGAATAAAAGAGAAATGAAGCCATAACTGTACCTGCTTTGTCTCTGTGTGGCAGGAGCCACCCATCTGCAATAGGGCCAAAAGATCGTAATCGTGCGACGATATACCAAAACCTCTATACAAATTAATAGGTCTGCACACATTGACTGTAACACGTCCTGGTACAGGCTGTCCATACGTGTACCTGTTTTAAGAAAAATAAGTAAACATTATGAGTCATTTGCTCTCCAAACTCCAGATTTTACAACACATAATTTGTCCTGAAAGAACTTTTCCTTACTTTGCACACACTTTAGCTTCAACGTCTTCCTGCCCAATACTCACTTCTTCAGATATATTTACTGTCACATCAAATTTGGGTAAAACTGGGGGAAATATGAATGTCAGCATTTGCACTCCATTACAACAAAGAATTTAAGAATAAATAAGACTGACTTACCATATTTCTCCACTTTGAAGTTGTGAGATATTTTCCTCTCACCCATTGACACAATGATCTGGTACGGTCCCTCAGGGGCCTCAGCGTCCAAGGAGTAAGAAAGCTGCAGTATTCTGCTATTGGATGTTTCATTTAGCCACTGTCCAATCCTGTTACTGTGAGGATCCTGTTAAATCAAGTGACAGTGACAGCTACTACACATAGTAGTAGCTCAGTGTTCCAACATTCGAAAGAAAGGACTGCTCTCACAGCTAGAGATTGACGAGGTATAGCTTGAAACCTGGATCCCCCGTAGCCAGTTACCAAGATTAGTGTAGTGTAGATGAAGTACACTCAGAAGGTCTGCTGGATGATGTTAATGCAGCATTACGGACAATACCTACAACCACGATTACCAACACTAACAAGCTGATCTACAATACGGCAGCAGTGATCAGTGAGATGCTTGGCTACAAGTTGAACAGCCACAAGGGGCAGTACCCTCCATGGAGAAGGAGGCTAGAGGGCAAGATCAAAGTAGCACGGAGGGAGGTTAGCCAACTAACGGAGTTGCAGAAAGGTGCGACAAAGAAGGTGCATAAGAAATACAGCAAACTGTCCATACCTGAGGCCTTGGAAACTGCCAAGCAAAGACTCACAGCCTTGGCCACCCGCTTGAGGAGGTACACTAGAGAGATAGAAGGCAGGAGAATAAACCACCTGTTCTCCACAGAACCAGCAAAGGTGTACTCTCAGTGGCAAGGGAACAATAAGAGAACAGCACCACCAAGGCTGGAGACGGAGCAATACTGGAAGAGCATATGGGAGAAGGACGCAACCCATAACGGCAATGCTCAGTGGCTAGTGGATCTGAGGGCAGACCACAGCGACCTCCCTGAACAGGGTCCAGTAACCATCACAGTGGCAGATATCCAAGAAAGGGTCTCCAGTATGAAGAGTTGGACAGCACCAGGGCCCGACATGGTTCACGCCTACTGGCTGAAGAAGCTGATTGCACTCCACGAGCGTCTGGCAGCACAAATGAACCAGCTGCTAGTTAACGAGAGACACCCGGAATGGCTAACCGAAGGTCGGACGGTCCTGATCCCCAAGGACCCCAAGAAGGGACCGGTCCCCTCCAACTACCGACCAATAACCTGCCTCAGTACTACATGGAAGCTCCTGTCAGGCATCATATCGGCTAAGATGAACAGGCACATGGGTCAATACATGAGTGGGACACAGAAAGGAATTGGCAAGAATACCAGAGGCGCAAAACACCAGCTACTGGTAGACAGAACAGTCAGCCGAGACTGCAAGACCAGACTGACCAACCTGTGCACTGCCTGGATTGATTACAAGAAGGCCTATGACTCAATGCCCCAAAGCTGGATACTGGAATGCTTAGAATTGTACAAGATCAATGGGACCCTAAGAGCCTTCATCAGGAACTCAATGGGGATATGGCGTACAACACTAGAGGCCAACTCCAAGCCCATAGCACAAGTCACCATCAAGTGTGGGATCTACCAAGGAGATGCTCTGTCCCCACTGCTGTTCTGCATAGGCCTGAACCCCCTCAGTGAGATCATTAACAAGACTGGCTACAGATACCGACTACGGAATGGAGCAGTTGTCAGCCACCTCCTGTACATGGATGACATCAAGCTGTATGCCAAGAGTGAACGAGACATCGATTCACTGATCCACACTACCAGGCTATACAGCAATGACATTGGAATGTCGTTCGGACTGGAGAAGTGTAGTCGGATGGTAACAAAGAGAGGGAAGGTAGTCAGAACTGAGGGGATTGAACTACCAGAAGGCAACATTGCAGACATAAAGGACAGTTACAAGTACCTGGGGATCCCGCAGGCAAATGGGAACCATGAAGAGGCCGCTAGAAAGGCTGCAACCACCAAGTACCTGCAGAGGGTCAGGCAAGTCCTGAGGAGTCAGCTGAATGGTAAGAACAAGATCCGGGCCATCAACACGTACGCCCTGCCCGTGATCAGGTACCCTGCTGGGGTAATAGGCTGGCCAAAGGAGGAGATAGAAGCCACTGACATAAAGACAAGAAAGCTCCTTACCATGCATGGAGGGTTTCACCCCAAGTCCAGCACCCTGAGGCTGTACGCTAAGCGGAAGGAAGGGGGCCGGGGACTGGTGAGTGTCAGCACCACAGTCCAGGATGAAACAACGAACATCCACGAATACATTGGGAAGATGGCCCCAACTGACCGAGTGCTCAGTGAATACCTCAGGCAGCAGAAACCCAAGAAAGAGGAGGGAGACGAGGAACCATCATGGAAGGACAGGCCCCTGCACGGTATGTACCACCGGCAGATAGAGGAGGTGGCTGATGTCCAGAAATCCTACCAGTGGCTGGACAAAGCTGGACTGAAAGACAGCACAGAGGCACTAATCATGGCAGCACAAGAACAAGCTCTGAGTACAAGATCCATAGAGGCTGGGGTCTATCACACCAGGCAAGACCCCAGGTGCAGGCTGTGTAAAGATGCCCCAGAGACAATCCAGCACATAACAGCAGGGTGCAAGATGCTAGCAGGCAAGGCATACATGGAACGCCATAACCAAGTGGCCGGCATAGTGTACAGGAACATCTGTGCCGAGTATAACCTGGAAGTCCCGTGGTCAAAATGGGAGATGCCCCCAAGGGTGGTGGAGAATGACCGAGCTAAGATCCTGTGGGACTTCCAGATACAGACGGACAAAATGGTGGTGGCTAACCAACCGGACATAGTGGTGGTAGACAAACAGAAGAAGACGGCCGTAGTGATCGATGTAGCGGTTCCGAATGACAGCAATATCAGGAAGAAGGAACACGAGAAGCTGGAGAAATACCAAGGGCTCAGAGAAGAGCTCGAGAGGATGTGGAGGGTGAAGGTAATGGTGGTCCCCGTGGTAATCGGAGCACTAGGTGCGGTGACTCCCAAGCTAGGCGAGTGGCTCCAGCAGATCCCGGGAATAACATCGGAGATCTCTGTCCAGAAGAGCGCAGTCCTGGGAACAGCTAAGATACTGCGCAGGACCCTCAAGCTCCCAGGCCTCTGGTAGAGGACCCGAGCTTGAAGGATAAACCGCCCGCAGGGGCGTGCTGGGTGTTTTTTATATATATATATATATATATATATATATATATATATATATATATATATATATATATCGTTTCCCTTGCCTCTAAAATGACAACAATGCCAATGAAAAGGCAGGTGTAAAAACACAATAATTATTTTGAACATTTGTTTATTTGTTCATTTTCTATAATACCAATGAAAGGAATAATAAGCTGGTAAGGCCATTGTCAGCTATGAGTCACAGGGAGCTAGCTTTCTAACTTTACTGGCAGTGCAAAGTTGTGGTGACAGCAGGGTTTGACTGGTAATCTGGCATTCTGGACATTTTCCTGTTGGCTGTAAGACCAGTACAACTCTTTGTTGTCAATATCATTATACAGGCTTAAAGACTGGCTGGAATGGCAGCTGCACCTGACCCTACGAGCGCTGGCAGCAATCTCTCTGGTGTATTTTTTTGAACACTACTTTTCACTTTTACTTAATAATATTTTAAAGTAATGCTACTCTTACTTGAATAACATTTTTGGATACTCGACCCACCTCTGTATATATGCAACCCAATTTGTCCAGTTTTGAAACTGTCAGTGACCTGGAGTAATACTGCAGAAGCAGTGTGTACATAAGCAGTGAGCAGGGAACAATCAAGTCTGACTCCATGTGTTCAGCATTGTGTTGATGCATTTACAGCAGAAGTAAAAAAACCTTTTCTGGAGATATTCTCTGACCTGAAGTTCAATGACATCATACTGAAAGAAAGAACCAAAGACAGGTGGAGTTAAGAAATTGTTGTGTAAATCACTGCATCTCAATTCTAAACAGCATCATTAATAACACTGTTCAAAAACTCACCAGCTGATTGGCCGGTCGCATCTTATTATCCATCGCAACGACTCTGAAATTCACTGTGAGAAAAATTTTAAAGAGATTGTGTCTCTGTTTCTCTCCTTATACTTTAAAACAAAGGTCCATTAGGGTTGGGGCCATGACTGCTAAAATTAACAAAATAAACACTTAATTACATTACTAATTAAAATGGAAATAATTAATTAAATATCTAAACAATTTTATTATTAATTAAATTATGTATTTTGAGTTTCAATTTTCAATTAAATATTTCATGGTTGCTGTGCTGCAGTGCATCGTGATCTGTCACTGCAGCTTATCAACAAACACAACATCTGATTTTTACCCTACACAGCAAGTCAATACAGATCTCAGATAAGGGACTGATATGAATTGGTGGTTATGTGGACAGACCGACCAAATGCTTGAAGGTTGCACTACATAAAAATAATAAAATCATATTTGGTGACACGGCAAGTATTTTAAAATATTTCTTGTGGTGTAGCTCCATCAGGTCCGAATGGCTGTGTGCATTAAGCAGGGCACACTAAATAAACAGACACCCGGCCAAAGCATTAAATTGTCTGTGTCCCTGAGTTTGATGGGTGACAGATAAAACTGATTAATGAACACAAAATAATTAATTAAATTGAAAACCAATAATTGGACAATGAAATAATTAACTATCCTTGTAAATAATCAAAATGAGAAAAAATGAATTGAATATATAAAAAGATCATTAAATATGTGCTGGAAACTGGAAATCAGAAATAAAAACCTAAATGTGTGTTGGTGTACGCTCAATTATCCAGGTAAGTAAATCTCCAAAAGTTGATTCTGTTCATCTGGACGTTTTCAGTGGAGAAATTGATCCAGGTGACTTCTTCAATCTCAGCTGACTGCAAGTTTCCCCAATCTTATAAACAGTACATTTGCATAATGACTGAAACCAGCCCACTGAAGGAACAATCTGCCGTTCGCTACATGGAAGAAGTGCAAAGCAGAGCTCTGGTATCGCACCCTGGCTGGAACAAAACAAAGTCACTGGTTCAGGGTTTCCCCACTGAAAACATCCAGATGAAAAGAAACTTTTTGAGATCATTCAAATAACTTATTACATTATTTAAATGAAATCACTGATATTTAATTAATGTATATACATATATATATATATATATATATATATATGTGTATATATATGTGTATATATATATATATATATATTTTTTTTTTTAGACTACACGCCTTTGGAGCAGAGGATCGCAAGTTCGATTCCTGCCTGGGGCGTCTGTATCCAGTAAGGGTCCTAAGGCTAGACCCCCTATCCTAAGCGAGCCTACTGCAGACATGAGCGAGACAGATAAATATGAAGGCATGCCGGCTCGGACGTCGCCCGGATCAACAAGGTCCGCGTCAGGTGTTGAGGAACCAGGGCACCCTGATGACAAGTGGGCTACTGGAACAAGAAGGCATCGGTGGGCAAGAGACGAAAACAGGGCGTTGTTGGAATGCTACTACGCAAGTAACCTTGGCGGAAGGGGCTACACGAATAGAATGAGGTACCTATGGATTCTTCGATACCCAACATCCACAATGACGGCGAAACAACTAGTAGCTCAGTGTTCCAACATTCGAAAGAAGGGACTGCTCTCACAGCTCAACACAAATGCTACGGCAAGGAGGAGTCAGGACGCCAGGTCACCCCCACCCGAGATTGGGTACATAGCCCCAAGTGCGATAGGAGAAGGATCGTTGAGTGCGAGAGGAACTGACCTAAAAAATAGGATCATGGCCAAGCTTGAAACCTTGGTTACCAAGATTACGTGAAGTACCTCCAGAAGGTCTGCTAGATGATGTTAATGCAGCACTACGGACGATACCTACAACCATGATTACCAACACTAACAAGCTGATCTACAATACGATCAGTGAGATGCTTGGCTACAAGTTGAACAGCCACAAGGGGCAGTACCCTCCATGGAGAAGGAGGCTAGAGGGCAAGATCAAAGTAGCACGGAGGGAGGTTAGCCAACTAACGGAGTTGCAGAAAGGTGCGACGAATAAGGTGCATAAGAAATACAGCAAGCTGTCCATACCTGAGGCCTTGGAAACTGCCAAGCAAAGACTCACAGCCTTGGCCAGCCGCTTGAGGAGGTACACCAGAGAGATAGAAGGCAGGAGAATAAACCAGCTGTTCTCCACAGAACCAGCAAAGGTGTACTCTCAGTGGCAAGGGAACAATAAGAGAACAGCACCACCAAGGCTGGAGACGGAGCAATACTGGAAGAGCATATGGGAGAAGGATGCAACCCATAACGGCAATGCTCAGTGGCTAGAGGATCTGAGGGCAGACCACAGCGACCTCCCTGAACAGGGTCCAGTAACCATCACAGTGGCAGATATCCAAGAAAGGGTCTCCAGTATGAAGAGTTGGACAGCACCAGGGCCCGACATGGTTCACGCCTACTGGCTGAAGAAGCTGATTGCACTCCACGAGCGTCTGGCAGCACAAATGAACCAGCTGCTAGTTAACGAGAGACACCCGGAATGGCTAACTGAAGGCCGGACGGTCCTGATCCCCAAGGACCCCAAGAAGGGACCGGTCCCCTCCAACTACCGACCAATAACCTGCCTCAGTACTACATGGAAGCTCCTATCAGGCATCATATCGGCTAAGATGAACAGGCACATGGGTCAATACATGAGTGGGGCACAGAAAGGGATTGGCAAGAATACCAGAGGCGCAAAACACCAGCTACTGGTAGACAGAACAGTCAGCCGAGACTGCAAGACCAGACTGACCAACCTGTGCACTGCCTGGATTGATTACAAGAAGGCCTATGACTCAATGCCCCACAGCTGGATACTGGAATGCTTAGAATTGTACAAGATCAACAGGACCCTAAGAGCCTTCATCAGGAACTCAATGGGGATATGGCGTACAACACTTGAGGCCAACTCCAAGCCCAAAGCACAAGTCACCATCAAGTGCGGGATCTACCAAGGAGATGCTCTGTCCCCACTGCTGTTCTGCATAGGCCTGAACCCCCTCAGTGACATCATTAACAAGACTGGCTACGGATACCGACTACGGAACGGAGCAGTTGTCAGCCACCTCCTGTACATGGATGACATCAAGCTGTATGCCAAGATGTCTAAATGACTCGGGTAAAGTTTGTAGCATGCGTGCTTGTTGTTTTTGTCTGCTTCCACTTGTCTTTGCACTAGGATGATGTCGGCGTAAATGTGCAGTCATATTCGTTGTGTTCCCACTAGTGCTGTCAGCGTTAATCTGAAATGACGTTAAAGCCACAACACGGCAAATCTCTGTTAACGACCTACCGCGTTCGACTACTCCACCTAGGCTGCACTGTCGAGCGCAGATCCACTGAGCTCTCAACACAGACAGCGTCCTCAGAAGAAAAGTTGATAAAATAAATTGAAATTTTGTATTGTTCGATACATATGCGTACCGAACCGAAAGCACTGTATCGAACGGTTCAATATCGATACAGGTATTGTTGCACCCCTAATATATATATATATATATATATATATATATATATATATATATATATATATATATATATATATATATATAATTTATTTAAATTGAATTGGTATCACTAATTTATATTTTAATTGACAAGACATTTCATTTATTGTCTAATTATGTGTTTCATACATTTTGGCACCCGTGGCCCTCCACTTTGGTGCTTTAAATTCCATGTTTGAACATAATTTAATTGTGAACAATAAAACTATTAAGGATAAAACCATTAAACTTTCACATAAAATGAATTTGACTCTAATCGGGGACAGATGGTACAAACAATAAATCATGTCTGAGTGATATAATATGGACTTTGCCCTTTGGGGGGAGTCATGCACTCTGAGTATTCTGCATGTTTTATTTTGCATTACTGTGAATTTTTAAAATAGTTATATTCAAAGATGGACTCAGATTTCAAAGTGCGAACAAATATTTCGGTCGATGGACCGTATTAAATATCTTGAAAAGCGTTTGCTAAATGAAGCACAACTTTCACATCAATCATTGCATGTGTGTCCAAATTTTGGACCATAAAACTTGTTACACAAATTGGAGATGGTGGAGCAGCTGGCTCATGATGATGGAATTTGAATGAACTACATGTCTTATATAACGTAACATCACATTGTTACCTTTTTGTCCAGGGAGGTAGATGGGTTTGTCTGTTTGGATGAATGTGAAGGTATCAGACGCTCGGATCATCACTTTTCTGACTTGTTTGGAGTAAAATGTGTCTCCTCGTACCTCCACCTGAAAATGTTGCACCTCCTTTTGTACCAAAGGAGCCTGAGACAGTGGGATATTTAGATAGTCATTAAAGCCAATAATGCTTACGATAACAACTAACAAACACACTTTGTGTGTGAAAGTGCTGGTTGCCAACCTCAAACTGAACACAGGTTTGAAAGGCCTCATTTGACGTATGCGTGAATAAGGTTGTGTTCTTCTCTCGGGACATCAAAGTGACAGTCATGACCAGAGTCCCACTGGGCTGTCGGAGAGTTGCACAGAATTTGGCCTCAGCTCCAGCTTCAATAACTGCAGGAATGGCCACCAGGTACTGGCTGCATACAGCATCACACATACAGCAGTTACTGCAGTGAACAACTCACACAGACAAAAACACGCTGAAGACAAACTCACGGTTCAGCCACCGCTTGATTCACACGTATCCAGCTCAGGAGGACACACAGAGTGCAGCTCAGGATCCAGAGACGGTCCATGACTGGTTGTGATCGTTCTCAGTGTCAGCTTCGGCTAAATATTGGCTGATCGTCCCCACCCACGTAACAGCCACGTGTTTGAAACGCACTCATGTACTCTGATCTCCACAAAGTCAATCACTTACACATTTATAAAATCCCAATCCTGCTTTCAGCACTGAACACTAAACTATAGACAACAGTAAAGTTTGTCATTCAGTGTAAAATATTACAGTAACATACAGTGCTCCGAGGTGATGTTTCTAAATCAGCTCAGAGTTTAATTCGGCTGTTACAAAATATTATTTCTGTTCTGTATGTGTCCATGTTTGTCTTAACACCAGTGCTGGGATATCCCACTGTAGTGTGTAACTACTGATATTCTCTAAAATCACTGGGCGTTACAGTAAGCGTAGCCACCAACAGTGCCCTTTACCCAGCTTGGGATGTCTGACTGCCATGTTTTTGACTTTATTTCTCGGGAAAGACTAAACAAACGTTTGTGTAGTGATAACAGGCTCAAACACAACGGATGGATTCATCAGTGATGTCACAGACTGCTATATTTGCTTAAAAGACAAAAATCACAATGTTTCTGTCCAAATTAAAAATGAAACATGTTAAACAGCTTTTGTTGCACTTTAGTAAACAACACAGATCAAACTTCAGCCCACTGAAATAACTGCAGTGACAGTCACACTGCTGAGTGTGGAGGGATTTCTGGTCTGGTTTTTAAACTGTAACATTGCTGAGAATGAGTCATTATCTCTGACCCTCTGGACCCAGCAGTATTACCCCATGTTATTCTATTTGTCTTCATTGATTTGCCTTTACGGGAAAAGGGTTTTTGTTTGTTCTGTCTCACTAAGGGGCTGTGGGTGGGTGGGTGGGGAGGGGGGGGGGGGGGGGGCATGCTTTACACACATACAGAAATCAGAAATCAGAAATCAGAATGGGTTTATTGCCAGATGTTGAGGTTTACAACATTAGGAAATTGCTGCGGTGCACAGATGTGTTAATCCATAAATGTTAATACAGTTTGTTAATACTTGTTAACAAATGCAAAAAATAAAGTTTGTTTAAAAACAGTTATCAGCATTGAACCCATGAAAGACTGAAGTCTGTACTGATATACTCAATATTTGCTGCTGTTATGATATTAGTAGATATTTATTATGATACATTTATTCATGACATGAGCTCACTCATGGTTACAGCGCTGGAACATGTGGCCATGGACCCTAAACAGCATGCTCAAATCGTGACAAACTTCATAGATCTGGAGTGTGACCCCGTAAAAGACTTGCCTAAATCTGCTGGCCTGGGAGTCCAGCAGTTCATCTAAACAAAAGGCACTTAGACTAGAACAGATATAGATGTGTTTATCCTACCATGAAACAATAAGAGAAGGTACGACCGCTGCCATGCTCCCAGGAGGGTGTGAATGCCAGAACACCCTGGAATGCACACAAAGTCTTTGCAGACTATTAAGGATCAGACCCCTATCAATATGACATCGACTATAAACTCTAAGCATATATGAGTAAATATTTCTAAGCATGAATGACAATCAACAATACAAATCTAACACTAGTGTTGGAGCCAAGTCCAGGCCAATAATTTCACTCAGTTACATCATGCCATATTTAAGTATTTGTCATGATCTTTAAGTTTCCATTATAATCTTGATCATTTTATGTTATAATGTAATATGCTGTGCTCCATAAATTAATCCTGCTTTATTAGTCTGTTGTTGTTGTAAAGTGTTGGTAGATGTCGTAAAGGGGTGTGTATTTGGCCCGCATGCGGAGGGGTGTGGGTAAAAAAGGTTAGGTAAGCAAGCAGGACGTGGAGCAACAGTTTTCTGACCGTCGCCGTTCTGACCGTCGCCGTTTTAATGTTATTTTTTGGTTGTAACATAAAGGAAATATAAACGGAGCTCCCACCAGAGGCATTTGTTTTGTACCTTTCGATTTGTTTGGAAAATAAATGTTTTGCCCCTTTTCTCCTTCGCCTCGTTTTTTTTGCTACCGGAAGGCATCCAAGCGACTGAACAAGAGCACGAGTCAGAAACTTTACGTTCTGCAGAAGCGGCAAAGAAGGACCGAAGGCTGCCGCTACATTAGTCAGAAAACTGCTCCGAAAGTGAGAGGATTACGCACGCGTCACCGGCGCACAGAGTTAATCGGCCCGCGGCGCGGCAAGGGAAAACGGGACGTGAAAGAGGATGCGCTTAAGTCTACCCGTGTTTTCCGGATCCTTTCGGCAGTAAGAAAACCCCGCATCTGAAAAGTAAGAGGCTGTGCCTGCTTTACGGTTTGTGAAAATTCCTGTATGGTTAAGTGGTACATGGCCTGTGTAAAGGATTAATTGCATTGAAAGGTTTATGCCAGCGCAATTAATATGGAGCAGCAGGAAAAAAGAGTTTCCAAGCCAACTTTTAAAGCACAAGAGGAAAAGCTTCAGCATCTTAAAGTGACAAGGAAAACCAAGTTGGGTTACCTTAGTAGAAAGATAAAAGAGATTGAGGAGCTTATGGAAGATGACGGCAATTTTGAGGAAGTGGCTGTTAAATTAGCCACTGACTTCTCAAAAATATATATTGAGTTTTGTGAAAACAACGATGCAGTTAAAAATCACTTGACTGAGTCGGAACTTCTTCATGATCAGACACAGTGGTATGAGCCAAAGGCTAGCTATTTGAGAAGTTTTGTGGAGAAAGTAGAGAGATGGTTAAAACGAGTGGAAATGCAAGCAGATGAAGCAAGAATGGTTGATGCTGAAGTTGAGCCTGCAGACAGTGCTTCAGCAATTTCGTCCAGACGCAGTAAAGCACATCGAAGCAGTCGAACCTCTTCTGTTGTGTCTTCGACCACATATTCTGCCAGGCTAAAGATTGAGGCAGAGAGGGCTGCTCTGGTAGCACGTGCTGAGGCATTAAAGCAAAAGATGGAGATTGACAGACAAGAAGCTGTTCTTAAGGCAAAAAGGGAGGAATGGGAGTTGCAAACAGCTATTGCTGCAGCTAACGCAAAGCTTGAGGTGCTGACTGTGAAGGAGCCAGCCCATAACACTTCTGCTGACTTGGTCAACAAAATGGCTACCTGCCAAAGAGCTCCGGGCCAAAGTATTGGGGCCAGTTTTGGTTTGGTTCAGCCAGAACATGGAGATGTCGGTCGAGAATGTGAGTCGGAGGTAATGCAGGGCTCAGAAAGGAGTAGCAGGCTTCCTCATCCATTGAATAAGAAGGATAATAGCCAGTCTATTACTAGTCAAGGCAGGATGGCTGATGTTAAAGACTTGTTGGATGTCATGAAGCGACAAAATGAGATTACAGAGCTCCTAGTAAAACAACAGAAAGCATCCACTCTCCCTCCTTTGGATGTTCCAGTATTCAGTGGGGATCCACTGGAGTTTGGGTTTTTTATGAAAGCGTTCGAGCATGGGATTGAGGAAAGGACAGACAGCAATAGAGATAGGTTGCGCTTCCTGGAGCAGTTCACCCAAGGGAGACCCAAGGTTCTTGTTCGTAGCTGTTCACACATGTATCCTGACAGGGGCTACGCTGAAGCTAAGAGGCTTCTGCGCAAGCATTTCGGGGATGAATATACTATTGCCTCAGCCTACATTGAAAGAGCTCTAAAATGGCCTGTAATCAAGCCAGAGGATGGTGATGCACTGACGGAGTTTGCTATGTTCCTCACTAGTTGCTGTAACACAGTAGACAGCATGGAGTACATTGAGGAGATGGATAGCCCTACTAATATGAGAACAGTCATCTCCAAGCTTCCTTTTAAATTAAGGGAAAGGTGGAGGGGTTTCGCCTGTGACATTCAAGAACGTACAGCAATGAGAGCTAGATTCGCTGATCTGGTCAGTTTTGTAGAGAAGCAGGCAAAGATCGCTTCTCACCCATTATTTGGTAACATTCAGGACACCACTTTGTCTAGAGACAAGGGCAAAGCAAAGGTGTGCAGAGAGAATGCTCTGAAATTCAAGGAGAGGGAAAGCATCTTTGCTACTAATACAGCACCTGTATTAAACAGTGCAGAGCAGACAAAGAGGGAAAGGGAAAATATAGGCCCTACAGGTGGAAGACAGTGTCTTTTCTGTCATAAGGGAGGGCATAACCTCAGTACCTGCAGACTCCTCAAGCAAAAGCCTCACAGAGAAAGGCTTGATTTCCTCAAATCAAAGAGCTTGTGTTTTGGTTGCCTGTCACAGGGGCATCTGAGCAAAGGCTGCCAGCAAAGACACACGTGTGAGACTTGTTCTCAGAAACATCCCACCATTCTGCATAAGGAGCAGTACTCTTCTCCTGATAGTGACAGAAAAAGTATCAGAGAACCAGCAGCAAGTTTTTCTCCAGCAGCAGGCAGTGAAACATGCGGTTGTACCGGGGCTGGCAAAGCAGTCTGTGCACTCTCAATTGTGCCTGTGAAGGTCAGATGTTCAAGGAGCAACACAACAGTTGAATCATACGCGTTCTTAGACCCAGGAAGCACTGGAACCTTTTGTACAGATGAGCTGATGAAGGATTTACAGGTCACAGGAAAAAAGTCCAACATTCTGCTCCGCACTATGGGAAACGAAGCGACAATCAGTACTCATGTCGTTAAGGGTCTCGAGGTCAGTGGTTTGGATGAGGACAACTTTTTGAAGATTCCCCAGGTTTTCACACAGGCAGAGATTCCAGTAACAAAGGAGAACATTCCACAACAAAGCGATGTGGACAGATGGCCTTATTTGAAGGAGGTTCAGCTCAAGCAGATTGATGGAAAAATTGGTATGTTAATAGGCACGAATGTACCAAAGGCGCTTGAGCCCTGGAAGGTTATCAACAGTGAGGGCAACGGCCCATATGCTGTAAAAACTGCACTAGGCTGGACGATTAATGGACCTCTGCTAAGAGAAGAGGGTATTGCTCAAGGAGCTGTTGAGTGGCCACCGGTGATGGTGAACAGGATATCGGTGACAAAGCTAGAGGAGCTCTCGCAGCAGCAAATGAAGTACGACTTCCCTGAGCATGAGTTATCTGAGAAAATGGAAATGTCAGCCAGAGACAGACAATTTATGGAGTCTGTGTCACTGTCAGTGAAGCAGGTTCATGGTCACTACACCATTGGCCTTCCTTTAAAGAACAAGGGGGCTGCATTTCCAAACAACCGTGTTGTGGCGGTACAAAGAGCAGAAGGCCTGAAACGGAGGCTGTTAAGAGACAGTGAGTTTCATCAAGAGTACACAAAGTTTATGACAGAGACACTGGAAAGGGGCTATGCCGAAGAAGTTCCTGTGGCAGAAACTTGTAAAAGTGGTAGCAGAATATGGTATCTCCCGCATCATGGGGTCTACCACCCAACCAAGCACAAGTTGAGAGTGGTATTTGACTGTGCATCCACGTATCAAGGCATGTCACTGAACTCACAGCTGTTGCAGGGGCCAGACTTAACCAATTCCCTCATAGGTGTTTTGATGAGGTTCAGGCAGGAACCAGTTGCCTTCATGTCTGATATTGAAGGCATGTTTCATCAAGTCAGGGTTCCCGATGAAGATGCTGATCTGTTGAGATTCTTGTGGTGGCCACAGGGAGATCTTGGTAAAGGCCTCAAGGAATACAGAAAGGTAGTTCACTTGTTCGGTGCAACTTCTTCACCAAGCTGTGCATGCTACGCGCTGCAAAGGTGCGCTGAGGACAATCAGGCGAGGTTCAACCATGTTGTAACGAACACTGTTCTAAGGAACTTTTATGTGGATGATTGCCTGAAGTCTGTCAGCACTGAAGAGCAGGCAATCTCACTGATTCGGGACCTCAGGGCTTTGTGCGCTGCAGGAGGTTTCAAGCTCACTAAGTGGATTTCCAACAGCAGAGCGGTGCTTGCGTCTATACCTGAGGATGACAGGGCTAAAGAAGTCAAGGAGCTTGATCTTGAAAGGGACTGCCTCCCTATTGAAAGAGCTTTAGGGGTTCAGTGGTGCGTGGAGTCTGACACGCTGAAATTCAGAGTTCTGGTTGAGAGCAAACCACTCACAAGGAGAGGACTGCTTTCGATGGTAAGCACTATATATGACCCACTTGGGATTTTATCCCCTCTGATCTTGCCAGTGAAGCACATCCTGCAAGAGCTAAGCAGAACAAAGCATGCATGGGATGATTTCATGCCAGAAGCTCTGTCTCTGCAGTGGCAACAGTGGGTCGGCAGTTTACACCACTTAGCTAGGTTTGAGGTAGACAGATGTGTGAGACCAGTCAACCTTGGCAAGATCTCTTCGGCTCGACTTCATCACTTTGCCGATGCTAGTGAAAGGGGGTATGGCATAGCCACATATCTGGTTTCAAAAAACAATCTGAACCAGCCACATAGTGCTTTCATTATTGGTAAAGCCAGGGTTACACCATTGAAGCCAGTTACCATACCACGACTCGAGCTTACTGCTGCAGTGGTGGCAGCAAAGATGGACAGGATGGTAAGAGCCGAACTGGAGTTGGAGTTGGAGGAGTCTGTCTTTTGGACGGACAGCACGTCGGTGATTAAGTACCTCAAGAATGAAACAGCAAGGTTTCGTACGTTTGTTGCCAATCGAGTTGCTGCCATCAAGGATAGATCAGCTGTCTCTCAGTGGAGATATGTGAACACCTCGGCCAATCCTGCAGACTTTGCTTCAAGAGGGCTCAGTGTTGGTGCCTTTCTCAAGGCAAAGACATGGATCATGGGTCCAGATTTCATTTTGAAACCAGAAATGGAGTGGCCAGAAATGCCCGACAGTGTATGCCAGCCAATCTGTAATGACCCAGAAGTCAAAGAAGCATCAGTATATGCTCTTGTGGTTGAAGAAGCTGCAGACGCCACCTCTCAGCTCATTCATCATTACTCAAGCTGGCGTCGGGTTAAAAGAGCCGTTGCATGGGTCCTGAGATTAAAAGGTGTGCTGAAGCTTCTTGCTCGAAAGAGGAAGGGTTTAAAAGCGAATCTCTATGATGGAAGATTGGAGCAGGAGAAGCAAATGACACACTTCAAGGCTAACCTTCCCATCTTGCCACTTTCTGTGAGTGACATGGCCGAGGCGGAAGTGGAGATAGTGCGCTTTAGTCAAAGGCAGCGGTTTGGCAAAGAGATTGCCAAGCTGCAACAAGGAAAGACAGTGTCAAAGGATAGCCCTCTTTGTCAGTTGTCGCCAGTTGTACAGGATGGCATTCTGAGAGTGGGTGGCAGATTGAGCAGATCTAGCATGCAAGAGGAGTTAAAACACCCTGCAATCTTGGCTAAGGATCAGCATATAGCCACTCTCATTCTCAGATCTACTCACGAGGATCTTGGGCATTGTGGCAGGAATCACGTCCTGTCAAAGGTACGGCAGAAGTACTGGATACTAAGATCTCATGCTGCTGTCCGGAAGATTTTGTCCCGGTGCGTCGCCTGCAGACGGCATAATGGGAAAGCGGCAAGTCAGATCATGGCAGATCTTCCTACTGAAAGGCTCACGCCCGATGAGCCACCGTTCACAAGTGTCGGTGTGGACTACTTTGGTCCCTTCGAAATCAAAAGGGGTAGGTCCATGATCAAAAGATATGGCGTTGTTTTTACTTGCTTGACAGTGAGGGCTGTGCATATTGAGCTGGCAAATTCGTTGGACACGGACTCTTGTATTCATGCATTGCGGAGGTTCATTGCTAGGAGGGGACAGGTTCAGTTGATGCGTTCTGACAATGGAACAAACTTTGTAAGTGCAGAGAGGGAGCTGCGGGAAGCAGTGCGTGCTTTGGATAATGCAAAGATTCAAGAAGCCTTGTTGGTTAAAGGCATCACATGGATATTCAACCCCCCTGCTGCCTCGCATTTTGGAGGAGTTTGGGAGCGGCAGATACGGTCCATACGCAAAGTGCTCAGCTCCGTTGTGGAGCAGCAGATCCTTGATGAGGAGGGTCTGCACACACTGCTGTGTGAGGTAGAGGCGATTATCAATAGCCGCCCTATCTCAAGAGTCTCTACCGATCCGAATGACCTGGAGGCCTTGACGCCAAACCATTTGCTTTTGATGAAAGCCAAAACTCCACTACCTCCTGGAGTATTCAGCAGGAGCGACTTGTACTCAAGGCGTAGATGGCGGCATGTCCAGTACTTGGCGGATTTGTTTTGGACACGGTGGATCAAGGAGTATCTGCCAGACTTGCAAAGGCGACAAAAGTGGGCCCAGCCACAAAGAAATATCAGTCAAGGTGATATTGTTCTCGTCGTGGATGATTCCGCTCCAAGAAATTCATGGCTAATGGGTCGAGTGATTCAGACATTTGAGGATGCCAAGGGTCGGGTTCGTCAAGCCAAGGTGAAAACCAGCAAAAACATTCTCCTACGACCTGTGGCGAAGCTTTGTGTGCTGCTAGAGTGTGATATGTAGCGCCCCTTTTACATATTACTCAAGAGACAGCGGTAAAGGCTGGTCTCCTACGGCGAGTCATGTGCTTGAACCTCTGACTCCATTCCCTAATCTCCCCAACATACACACATACACGCATCCGCGAAGACATGTTCCAGCCTAAGAAGAGTTCCTGCTGTAACAAGACAAAATGAAGTTTCTGTTGGAATAAGGACATTAATGTGCCATATGAGCAGTTTGTCTGTTCGTTATCTGAAAGGTTTGATTTGTTGTTCTGAACAATATATAGATGTATGTATAAGAGTAATTGTTTTGTGGCTCACAAGAACAATTAGGGGCCAGGATGTTGGAGCCAAGTCCAGGCCAATAATTTCACTCAGTTACATCATGCCATATTTAAGTATTTGTCATGATCTTTAAGTTTCCATTATAATCTTGATCATTTTATGTTATAATGTAATATGCTGTGCTCCATAAATTAATCCTGCTTTATTAGTCTGTTGTTGTTGTAAAGTGTTGGTAGATGTCGTAAAGGGGTGTGTATTTGGCCCGCATGCGGAGGGGTGTGGGTAAAAAAGGTTAGGTAAGCAAGCAGGACGTGGAGCAACAGTTTTCTGACCGTCGCCGTTTTAATGTTATTTTTTGGTTGTAACATAAAGGAAATATAAACGGAGCGCCCACCAGAGGCATTTGTTTTGTACCTTTCGATTTGTTTGGAAAATAAATGTTTTGCCCCTTTTCTCCTTCGCCTCGTTTTTTTTGCTACCGGAAGGCATCCAAGCGACTGAACAAGAGCACGAGTCAGAAACTTTACGTTCTGCAGAAGCGGCAAAGAAGGACCGAAGGCTGCCGCTACAACTAGGTAGAAGAGCAGCTCCAGCACGCACATTACTGATATCCACCTGTGTTACCTCACTTATATGAGGAGCTGGATCATTTCTTAGGCACAAATGCATAACCTTATATGAGTAACTCTGGATTAAAACAATGACATTCTTAGGTGCAGAGATAGGCAGTAACGTGTTACTGCGGTCTGGAGTGTGGGGCCTCCCTGCTGCTGCGGAGTCGGGGCGGTCTGCCTCTCCCCACCGCAGGGAAAAGGGTAACACCACCTGGGTCTGGGTGCAGTTCCCCCCTCCAGGAGCAAGGGTACCTAGACCCGGTTGGTAGAGTACGCTTGGGGAGTGTGATTGTGTGTACAGTGTCTCTTTATGTCTGTCTCCACGTTGGTTGAGTGTGGAGTAAGTGCATATGAGAGCATGAGGGTGGGAATGGATGTTTGTGTCTGTGTGTGCCTGTATGTCTGTGTCTATATGTCAGGTTGGGTATCAGACGCCACCTCTCTGGGGACATCTCAGGCCTCCAAACCTTGGAGGGCCTATCTCCACCCACCATCACTTCCCCTGCCGGTGGCGGACTCCCTCAGGTGTCGGTGCGTTGGTGGTTCTTTGTGTCTGGGGGTGGGCGTCCGGGTACACACCGGCTCACTCCTTGGCGGCCGCTTATTGGGGCTCGCTCGGGCCATTTCGGAGGTGGGGTGCCCCCGGCCTCTCGGCCTGGGGCTCGGTCACTCAGGCACAGCTGGCTGCCGGCGGAGCTCACGGGCGCGTCACTGCAACTCCCCCTGGCTTCTGCTCCGCGGCTGCTGAATGAGCCCTCATCTGGGACTCTCCTCAGCTCTTACTGGAACAGTGGCGCGGCTGCCCCCTCTGTGGGTCTTCCTTGGTCTCTTGTGTTCTGGGGGCCTCTGGATGTCTGGAGTTTTGATCTCCTCCATACCTGCTTGATACCATAGAGGACAGGGCTGTGGCTCCCCACACTCCCTAGCAGATCATTACATGGAGAAACCTTAGGAATGCAAGCATGCTGATCCACACAGGTATGCACACAGGTGTACACATGGGTATTCACAGACGCGGACTACAGCTTTCTTGGCTGCTGCCTCAAAGCACATGGTGCGCTTGGAAAAAAATTTTTAGTAAAAAAAAAAGACGAAAAAAAATAATGAAGAACTGTTTGGGAGATTCGTAGAAATCCCCTGTCACAGACTTAAATTACACCTTTCTTGGCTGCTACTTCGAAGCACATTGTGCGCTGTCTGTCCTGCGTGCTGCACAACAACATTGAATATTTAGTATTTACTGCTGTTTACACTTAGCTAGATTAATGCGATGGTGTTGTGTTTAGTATGTTGCTTTGTTTTTTTTGTTTTTTTGCTTGTTTTCTATTCTTCTCTCAACAGGTGATCCAGGAGATTTTTATTTTTTTTCTCCCCCCCTTTCTGTTTTTCCTTTCCTTCCTCTTTCTTTCTCCCTTTCCTATCCCTCACTCATGTCTGTCCCGTCTGTAACATCTGAAAATAAAATATAATAAATAATAAAAACAAAGCTCGATCAAATGGACCAATACGGCAATGCCACGATGATCCATTTGGCAAAGTAAATCCATTGGGTATCCTTGTTGGTCTTCAGACAACAATTCTGATGGCTAAAGAACCAAATGGGACAGGCAAAAAAGAAAGAAAAAAAAAGGCAGTAACGTGTTACAAGTAATCCAGTTACCTTTTTCAAGTAACGGGTAATGTAAGGGATCGAGCACGCTGCGTTACTGCATTACTAAACCGTGTTTGTTGGTGAGAGTGTCTCATGACAATGATGTACAAGTGTGACGTCCATGGTAACGGACATGTGCAGATCAACAATGGAAAATGTATCGAGTGTGGGAGAGAGATTGGAAGTACTTACATTACTTTGAGTTTGATTCCATAAAAAGTGACAAAAACATTGGAGTCCACTGTACACTCTGTGTGGGAAGAAAACTTTACAATCAACAGAAAAAGTTTACAATGCCTTTGAACATGGACACTGCAGGCCTACTTGTTGTTCCTAGAGTATTTAAAAGTAGAATGGGAGGCAGAGCCTTCAGTTTTCAGGCCCCTCTTCTGTGGAACCAGCTTCCAGTTTGGATTCAGGAGACAGACACTATCTCTACTTTTAAGATTAGGCTTCAAACTTTCCTTTTTGCTAAAGCATATAGTTAGGGCTGGACCAGGTGACCCTGAATCCTCCCTATAATTGTTAAAAGGCCGAAAACCTCTCTTGAGGTCAATTACTGATGTGTCCTGAAATCTGTATGTAAAACGCAGTGTAAATAACAGGTAATAAGCTGGCTCGTGCTGCTGTCTCAGAGTCCACTGGGGGTGGTGGAGTCAGCCATAACCTTTACTAACATTTTCTTAGGATTCAATGACGAAACATGAGTTTCGGTCAGTTTCCCTAACCACTCTGCTTTTTCACTGCCTAATCCTAACCAAAGACTCTTTCCAGTCATCTTGCCTGGCTGTGCGGAACTCTTTCATGGATGGACACAGTATGCCCCTGGACCCGCCCCAAGTGAGATCCCATCCAGGTGGAGCACAATATCCATAGAGGCTGGGGTCTATCACACCAAGTAAGGCCCCAAGTGAAGGCTGTGTAAAGATGCACCAGCACATAACAGCAGGGTGTAAGATGCTAGCAGGCAGGGCATACATGGAACGCCATAACCAAGTGGCCGGGGTAGTGTACAGTGTACAGCGGTTCCGAATGACAGCAATATCAGGAAGAAGGAACACGAGAAGCTGGAGAAATACCAAGGGCTCAGAGAAGAGCTCGAGAGGATGTGGAGGGTGAAGGTAATGGTGGTCCCCGTGGTAATCGGAGCACTAGGTGCGGTGACTCCCAAGCTAGGCGAGTGGCTCCAGCAGATCCCGGGAATAACATCGGAGATCTCTGTCCAGAAGAGCGCAGTCCTGGGAACAGCTAAGATACTGCGCAGGACCCTCAAGCTCCCAGACCTCTGGTAGAGGACCCGAGCTTGAAGGATAAACCGCCCGCAGGGGCGTGCTGGGTGTTTTTTTTTTTATATATATATATGTTTGCAGATATAATAAAAACTCACATACGTTGGAGTGAAGTAAGAATCTTTTTTGTAACCTGTGACAACAAACACAACAACACAAATCTGAAAGAGAAGAACTGTATATGTGACAGAGAGACACAGAGACATCATGTTAATATGTAAAAACATTTAATGTTGTTCATACAGCACCAACATCACAACATCATAGCGTCAGGGTGATTATATGGATATATATGATACTGATGGAGGCGGCTATCAATCAGAGGGACTGACAGGAAGTGTGGGTGTGGTCGCAGTGCCTCCGTCATGGGACCTTCCTGCTCTGATTGGAGCGCTGAGGTCAGAGGGGGTGTTTTATGATGTTCGTCTGATGCTTCCTGACAGTCAGCAGCTTTGAACTTTGAACCACATGAAACGTTTTGACCCCACATGTGACACAGAGTCAGGAAACTCTGTGGAGATTGTTACCTCTAAACAGTTTCGCCCGGTTCGTAGATTCCTCAGGCCTCCAGAAAGAACACCGGGGACTAAGTAGTCAAATCACAACACTTTTATTAATCCACACTCATTGATCACACTTATTGATTACACCTATTGATTACACCTTCTAGAAGGGAGATGTACAGGACCCTGGAACTCCTCTGCAGATCTCAACTCCTTTGTCTGTTACATGCAGTTTTGTATCAGTGACCCCCCTTCTAAACCCTCTACAAGGTGCCATAAAACTAAGTGCTATGTTTACATACTTTCACTTGAGTGTGTGCATGTGAATGCCTACATGTGCACGTTCCTGTGTGTCTATGTGTATGTGTGACTGCACGTGAATGAGTGTGCATAACAGTTAAAGCACTGTGGGTGTAGGTGACTCCCTAGAGGTCAAAAAAACTCATCTCCCTTCCAGACCACAGTTATCCAGGTCAAATGTTGAGACCCCCACCCAAACATTCTCTGGGGAATTTCCACTCAGCATTAACTCCTCTCTGTTTTACTTTCGCAGCTCAACTGGGGAGGGTCTCCTATACTCTACTCCTAAGTTCATGACACAATCAGGCCTTTATTACATTGAGGGCAGTGTCAGTGTCTCTACAATAATTCTACATTCTATGTTAACACATTTCTCAACTTTAAATCAGCTAAACATTTCTTCAAGTCCCCCTTTTTATCTGCCCTAAGGCAGATAAAACTAAATTAAATCCCTCACCATAATGTTTTCATACTGTGACTCCCCATTTCTCAAAAGTGGCATCATGGTTCGGCCTTTGTATCAGATTCTCCCATAGCACGATTGATGAGTCTCACAAGCAAAGCTCTGATACAAGGCACACAAAAACCCCCACATGTCACTACTACTGCAATAAAAACAGACAAAGAAACCATAATTGACATAATGAAACCTTTCCATTGCCCAAAGACAGAGGTCATCCATGCTTCCAATGGGTTATCCACAATAATAATACAAACCAGCACGTGCCCACAGGCCTATTTCGGTGCCAGTGTCTCTTGATACCTTTCCTCTGGCCAGGTACGTCACAGTGCACCAATCGGCGTTAATCTCCCCGGCCTCATGCTCATGTCTGTCAGGGAAAGACGCAGTAAAGTTAAAACACGTGTAGTTGGCTTTTCTTGGTGTGAAAGGACCAAGTACAGTGTCATTACCTATTGGTGGAAACAAACTAGCTAAAGTAGTGCAATTACCTTCAGAAACCGCTTCTCTCGTGAGTCTGAGCATGCACTCAAATCCCCACTGGTCTTCAGGATATAGGGGAGCTGGTTGAAAAGATGTGGGCGGGCAGCTGCGCATGCCACACAATCTGAAACATTTTGTTCTCTAGCATTTTGGATGAGCCAGTCTAGCCACAGATTGCTGTCCCAATAGCCAGTGGCCATTGAAATGAGCTGTTTAAGTTTGAGTCTTGTATAATCTACTTCAAGTATTTGTGGGCCCGATTCAGAAAGTGACAATGGTGGGGGAGGTGTATTTCAGCCACATCAGGTGCAGAATCTTTAAAATTAATTTTAACCAAACCGTATGGATCCTTCCCTGAGACATCTGCTCCTATAAATAAATAAATACACCACAGATCGGGCAGGCCACACAGTGTCATACCAGCAAGTCAGTGAGAGAGTCAACGGGTTCTGCCCAGTTGAGAAGTCCCGCTGAAACCCAAGCTTCTGCCACGTGGTGTCCTTGTAGGGGCGCCACGTGCCAGAATACTCCACTATGGTAGACCAGTAATCACACGGGCCCTTCCAATAAGTGTGATAGGGGTAGCCAAGCTTCTGATTATTACACTCTATATCTACCATTGGATTGTAACCTACCCAAACATCATATACCCGCCATGAACTATTTAAGCCTTTACATTTAATGACAGCACAAAGATCGAATGTATACGAAGTAGTGGACCCTTTAACGTAGTCCAGCTCTATACCGCCATAGTAATCCAAACACTCATCAGATTTACCTGTTTTGCTGCGTTTGGTTCACTCCACCGTGGCCTGTGAAGGGGGTATCCCCGGAGTGGACTCAGATCTGTCTCTGGGCAATTCACTTTCAAGAAAAATCACAGTTACAATTATGACAGTTATCACTCCTAACACTACCATTGCTCTCCAATTTCCCCATAACCCCATTTTGGTTGTTTCTCTCATCCCTTTTCTGTCCAATGTAATTTCACTTTTTTTTGTTTTGTTTTGTTTTGTTGTTGTTGTTGTTGTTTTTAAAAACCTTTATCTTCTGAGTCGGGTGATTCTCTGTTGCTCTTCTTTCTTCAACTTCCGGGGTAGACTAACCTTCAGTCGTTGCATGGATCAGGGATTTATTCTGTCCCTGGGCTGGGATCCATGTGGGGGGTCTCAGTCGAGTTCCCCCTCTTTTCCTTTGCAGAGAGCCTTTCCGACCTCTTAGGGTCTTCCGCTACAGCACACTGGCTCCAGTGGTACCAGGTTTCGCCTTTCCCTTTCAGTCGGACTGGGTGTGAGGTCCTGGTCTCCACCTCGAATGGACCTGTCCACCTGGGCTCGTTCCACCTTCGTTTGTAGACCTTCAGCCACACCCACTTTGCCTCTGGCACCGTCTGCTCCTGTCCTTGGCCTGCAGTCACCTGTGATGTAAAACTTAAGACAAGAGCTTTAAGTGTTTTAAATTGCTTTAAATGTTCAAATGTTCAATGCATCAACCCAATCCATTTTAAACTGTGCACAGATCTTAGCCAATTTATTTTTTAAATTTTGATTCATTCGCTCAACCTGGTCTTCCATCTGACCCCCTCCAAATGTTGCTTACCTTTATGGCTCCTCTCTCCTTCCAGAGTGACTTTTCTTCTGGAGAGGCCTTCTCTTGTTCTTTTATGATCTCTTCGCGTTCCAGCCCTGGATTTTCTTCCCAATCCATTCCCACACTTACCATTTGTCTGATCCCCGTGTAGCCAACCACCTTTTTGGCTGCTTAATCCGCTGCTCGATTACCTCGAGCAACCCAAGTGGCCGAATCATCGTGCCCCTTGCACTTTATGATTGCTACCTCCAGGGGTCCTTCCAGGGCTTCTTCCAGGGCCTTCATCTCCTTCTCATGTTTGATTGGTTGTTGATTGGTAGTGAGGAATCCAGCTCTCTTCCACTGACTCAGCTCCACATGTGCAGCTCCAAAGGCATAGGCTGAATCAGTGTAAATGTTTATCTTTTTTCCTTGAGCATATTTCAGAGCTTCAATCAGTGCAACCACCTCTGCTCTCTGCGCTGACTGCTGCCCTTCCAACTTTGCTGCTTTGATCACCTCCAGCTGCTCCCCTCTCTTACTTACAACTGCATAGCCTGCCTTGAGCCTCTCCTTCTCATCCCTAAAGCAGCAGCCATCTGTGAAGAGATCCTCTGCTCCTTCCATGGCTTCCGCTTTGAGATCTGGTCTTGTTTTCTCTTCTCTTCTCTTCTCTTTTTTTTTTTTTTTTTGTTGTTGTCCCGTTTGGATCTATAGCCATCAGAATTGTTGTATTAAGGCCAAGAAAGATGCCAAGCGGATTTATTTTACCAAGTGGATCATCGTGGCCTTGCCATATTGGTCCATTTGATTGACCTTTATTATAATTATGAATTTATTTTATTTTCAGTTGCTACAAACGGGACAGACATGACTGTGGGATAGGACAGGGGGAAAGAATGAAAGAAAGAGAGGGAGAGAAAGAAAACCAAAGGGGAGAAGAGACGGTGAGAAAGGGGGGAAGAGAGAAAAAAAAAACAAACAAACAAAAAAAAAAAACACACCTGGGTCACCTGTATGGAGAAAAAAAAACAGAAGAGAAAGCAAACAACAAAGAGCAACATAATAAGAAAAAAAAGCACCATCACAATAAACTAGCTAGCAGTAGATATCAATAGTTACTAAATAATAAACGATATTGTGCAGCACGCAAGATAGACAGCGCACAATGTGCTTTGAGGCAGCAGCCAAGAAAGCTGTAGTCCGCGTCTGTTGGGCAGCTTAGATAATGTCACTTCAGAAAAGAATATAGCCCATATGGTTTTCACTGCCCTATGCATAGCCAAGAAAACAGTCCTCATGAACTGGAAAAATAAAAACAATCTTAATTCTAACCAATATAGAAATTATCTATTAGATTACATTAGTCTTGATACAGCCTCTGCCACCACATCAGATCAAGGCATCTTCCTTGGGGGGCTCAACCCGGGGCAGCGGTCATGTCCGGTTGGGGGCTCTTTTCTGACTGTTTCCTCGTGGGGGCCCATCCCTGGCGCATGGTGCCGCCGGTGTGTCGAGCCACCTGGGGGGCTCTTCAACTGGTGGGGGAGATTGTCACACCTTGCAGGAGCTTTCCTCTCCTCAGGAACTCTCTGCAGGAGGGGGAGATACAGGAGAGGTGGAGGAAGATCTCAGCCTGGGCGTCTATTGTCTCATGTAATCTGGAAGATGAGTGGATGGGGGGTTGGGTGCAGTTTTCTCTGTGGTGGGGTTGGGTGGACTGTCCCGGGCTCTGTGGGGCCGGGGGGCGCTGCTGCACTGGGCCCCGGTCTGGATGGGCCTGGGCCCCCTTTCCCTGGCGGGTTGCGGAGTATGGGAGTACCTACTGGGGTCAGTGGGGGAGCTGGCCCCAGGGAGGGGTCACCTGCCCCTCCCTTCCTTCCCTCCCCATCTCCAGCTGCCTCCCTCTTCCCGCTCCACCACAACCACCCACACATGCAGGGCCTTGGAGTAGGGGTATGTCACAAGGGTGCAGAGGAGGCTACCCCCCCCCCCCCCCCCCCCCCCCCCCCCCCTCTGTCTCCTTCTGGCTGCCTCTGCCTCAATTTTATCCCACAACTTAGACATTCACATTACTCACACCCTCATTACACATACATATAGGATCTTGGGGGTGGGCACGATACACGGAGTCCAAGTTACCATCAGGGTGTACACCTCACCCCTGGCATCGTTGCCCACCTCTCAATTTTAAATACACGTAGACATTGAGGGCTAGCAGGAGGGACTATGCGCTTACCTGCTGCTCCTTGGCAGGTAGCTCCATGCCCTCCTGGGTTTTAATTGCACCTTAGAACACACATGCATCAACACTACAATGAGCGGGTGGAGGGAGGTTTGGAGTCTTCTCTCACCCCCGTTCTCTGCGGCCTGCTGGAGTGGGGGGGCTAGGAGGGGTTGGCCGTCCGACTGCGGTCTGGGGTGTGGGGCCTCCCTGCTGCTGCAGAGTCGAGGCGGTCTGCCTCTCCCCACCGCAGGGAAAAGGGTAACACCACCTGGGTCTGGGTGCAGTTCCCCCCCTCCAGGAGCAAGGGTACCTAGACCCGGTTGGTAGAGTACGCTTGGGGAGTGTGATCGTGTGTACAGCGTCTCTTTATGTCTGTCTCCACGTTGGTTGAGTGTGGTGTAAGTGCATATGAGAGCATGAGGGTGGGAATGGATGTTTGTGTCTGTGTGTGCCTGTATGTCTGTGTCTATATGTCAGGTTGGGTATCAGACGCCACCTCTCTGGGGACATCTCAGGCCTCCAAACCTTGGAGGGCCTATCTCCACCCACCACCACTTCCCCTGCCGGTGGCGGACTCCCTCAGGTGTCGGTGCGTTGGTGGTTCTTTGTGTCTGGGGGTGGGCGTCCGGGTACACACCGGCTCACTCCTTGGCGGCCGCTTATTGGGGCTCGCTCGGGCCATTTCGGAGGTGGGGTGCCCCCGGCCTCTCGGCCTGGGGCTCGGTCACTCAGGCACAGCTGGCTGCCGACGGAGCTCACGGGCGCGTCACTGCAACTCCCCCTGGCTTCTGCTCCGCGGCTGCTGGGCGAGCCCTCATCTGGGACTCTCCTCAGCTCTTACTGGAACAGTGGCGCAGCTGCCCCTCTGTGGGTCTTCCTTGGTCTCTTGTGTTCTGGGGGCCTCTGGATGTCTGGAGTTTTGATCTCCTCCATACCTGCTTGATACCATAGAGGACAGGGCTGTGGCTCCCCACACTCCCTAGCAGATCGTTACATGGAGAAACCTTAGGAATGCAAGCATGCTGATCCACACAGGTATGCACACAGGTGTACACATGGGTATTCACAGACGCGGACTACAGCTTTCTTGTTTTCTCTTCTCTCCAGACTGCCTGGGCACAGTCGTGCGGTTCCCCTGACCCCATTTGGTCTGCCATGTTTATCCCTTCATGTGTAAACATCAAATTTGGAGCCTCCAGCACTTTGCTGAGCCTCTGTTGTCTAAGTGGGGTCATGGTGAAGGCCTGTGAGTTAACACCTGTGTGTTGTTAAAACTCTCAGTGGGTGTCCTCTGACTATATGTGCTACTTTCTGGATGGCCTTTGCCACTCCAGCTACATGCTGAGTGCATGTAGGGTGCCTTTTCTCCATGTTGTCTAAACATACACTGATGTACATTAAAACCTTTCTGCCTCCCCCTTTTTTCTGAAACAAAACGCCATTCACCACCCCTTTTGTTTCAGAAACATCCAAGGAGAAGTCCCTGTGGTAATCTGGCACAACTAAATCTACTGCACGAGAAAGGTCCTGTTTCAGAGAAATGAATGGTAAATGGCCTGTATTTATATAGTGCTTTTACTAGTCCCTAAGGACCCCAAAGCGCTTTACATATCCAGTCATCCACCCATTCACACACCCATTCACACACAAATGAAGCATTGTTCAGCTTCAGTAGTCCAGTTCAACTTAGCAATCAGGTCTCTCATTCCATGCTGCTTCACCAAATCACGCAAAGGCTTAGTGCGGCCCTCATAGTCTGGAATGTACTGCCGGCTGTAGCCTGTGAGACCTAAAAAAGAAAGCATCTCTTTCACAGGCACAGATTCATCACCCATCCGGAACCAGCTCTTTTGTTCCTCCGCCAAGTGGACCAGGGCTGCTACCCCCTGCGGTCCAACATAAATATCCCTGGTAGAGACCTTCCATGCTTTCCCCTCCAGGAATTCATGGAATAGGTCTTCATACCACTCAGTATTTTCACGATCATAAAAGAGTGTCACGTGGTATGGGTCAATGGGTGGAGCATACACGTCCAGGGCCATGATCCAGGGCCGCCAGAGCTGGACGTGTGCCAGGATGCCGTCAGAGTTCGTCAGCCGGGCCCAGTAAATTTCTACTGTACGATGTCCTCAGACAGCAGCCACTGTCCTCTCGTACT
Source organism: Aulonocara stuartgranti (assembly GCF_965226115.1). Classification (NCBI taxonomy): domain Eukaryota; kingdom Metazoa; phylum Chordata; class Actinopteri; order Cichliformes; family Cichlidae; genus Aulonocara; species Aulonocara stuartgranti. The sequence goes on along the minus strand of NC_138941.1, from coordinate 78,930,612 downwards.
TGTGGCCACACAAGGAAGCTGTGTGCCATCCTTCAAAGTCACTGTTAAACCATCAGGCCCACACATGATCACAGCTCCCAGTTTGATGAGCAGGTCTCGCCCCATCAAGTTCACAGGCACCTGCGCTGAAATGACATATGGATGAGCCACCGCTTGCTTTCCAATTCCAGTCTTTAAAGGAACAGTCACTGGCAATGTCATTGAAACCCCAGAGAAGCCGACCACGCTGATCTCGTCCCCAGATAATTTAATGTTATCAGCAACTTCTTGGATGGTTGAATAAGTAGCTCCCGTATCAACAAGGAACGGCAGAGTCAGTCCATTCACCGTCAGTGAGAGTAAGGGGTCTGCCTTTCCCCCCTCTCCTCGGCCTCCCTGTGGGGTGTGTCACTGCTGCCAGTCCTGGCTGCTCCAGCCGGCCTCCCAGGTCGGCATTTGGGGTCTTGGTCCGGGGATCATGCGTGGGTTTGGAGCCTGATGGAACGGGCCACCCCTTCCTCCTTGAGGCGGGCCCATATGCTGCTGTATTTGTGGCTGCTGTGGACAGTCTCTGGCCCAGTGCCCAGGCTGATAACACACCCAACAGACACCTCTAGGCCCACGACCCACTCCAGGCGCACCCCTTCCATACCCCAGGGTGCCTCTCACACCCACCGGGTCACCACGACCTCTTGCCCTTCCTCTACCGGCCCACACATTACCTCCCCAACTGGCCATGGGTGCACTCTGCAAACCATCATAATGTGTCCAGGGATTCATTGGATAAATACTTGGGTTAAATTCAGGTATTTTAGGCTCAGGAGGGCAGTCTTGAGCTACCGTCACCTTTGTTGAATCAGTTAATTTATTCTCTTTTTTCTTTTCACTTACCTTGTGTTTCGCTTCTCCCAAGTTAAGTTTAAGCAATTGTTCCTGAAGCTCCTCCAACTCCCCTTTCTTTTTATCCTTGATTTGCTTATATTTATCCAAATGATGCACCAAGTGTCTCTCCCAGTGATGTGCGTCTGCCCCTTCTAAATCAGGGTCATCTAAAGTTTTTTCTCTTACCTGTTCTGGTACTCCCTCTAGCACTCCCCTGTCTAAACCAAACCTGATGAAGGCCACGTGTGGAAGGGTTATAACCTGTGTTCTGCAACCATTTCTCTTTCACCTGTTCTACATAATCTCTAGAATGTTGATCAAGGTTCCACTCTTAATAATGGCCGACGCATTCGGGGTTGGATATTGTTGGCGCACAGCATTCCCAATCTGCTCCTGCACTCTAAAAAAGGGTGTAGAGTCTGGTCTAGTGGTGACAGCTGCCAGTACCTGGATTTCCTCCAGTGTAGTAACTGTCATACACCGGCCAGCTATGGCTCGAAAATCCCCCAAGGCGAGCTGTGTGCCTGATGTCACTTTATCAAGTTGTCTCAGCCAGCCCGCGCCTCCATCAATGATGGGTGGGAGCATCTGCGCCAGGGATGTAACATCCCCTACCCCATATGGTTTATATCTTCTCTCACCTCCTGCTGCAACCACTAGGGGCATTCCTAATGCAGAACTGGGATGTCGCATGACTTCCCCCTGGGGTTTTTCTGCCGCTTTCATTTGACTTCTTCTCCACATCGGATGAGCCTCCAAGCTCTCCTCCACTGCGAAGCCAATTCTCCCCCATCTCCTCTCGCTCTCTTCGAGATCCAAACACGGGCCATCCTCTTGAGTCATCTTCATCCCCTCCTGCACTCTGAATCACACTACACTCATCTATATCCTCTTCCAGAGAGCCCTGTATCCATCCATCCCAGGAGTCAACACCTCTTACCTTAGGTATTTGCACCTTATGATGCACCTTCTTCCTCACATCTGGACCTAAGACTCCACTCCCTTTAGCTTTTACCTTTTGCTTCTTCGTTGAACCGTTTACTCACCATGTCCACCAGTTTATCTACCTCTTCGGGTAATAATTCCAGAGGAGTCCTAGCTGTTGCTCCGGCTGCACCAGACTGTTCTTCCTCTCCTTCCTCGTCCTCCCCATCTTTTTGTTCCAAGTTAGTCCGAGTATGACCAGCAGGTAGCGCTGTCTTTGTAGGTCCTATTACTATGTTTTGTTGCTGCGGCTTAGGGCAGTTCTGGTCCTCATAGTCACACTCCGCCTGCCCTCCAGTTAGGCGCAGCACCGTTCCCTCTTCATTCTCCATCCTGCCATCCTCAATACTCAATGTTGGATAATTACCACAATATGGTGGAGGACATGCTGAAAAAGGAGGGGCTGTAGGGTGAGGGTGTGGAAGACCACCAGGTCTCAACTTACCTTCCTCTTCCTCAGGTTCCCTCATCCAGTGCTCCAGTCCTTGGCAGCTGATTCCCCATACAGCCAGCCTGGCACGTTTCTCCTCCTCCTCTTTTATTTGTTTCTTAACTCCCCTCTTCTCCAAAGTATGTGCTCCATCCAACTCTCTCCTGAGTTTCTCCTCCTTCTCCACGGATGCCTTGGCCGCTTCCAATAAAACCTTTGCGAGAGAACATCGCATATCACCTTTTATTCCAGCTTGATCACATACACTCATTATTTCCTTCCCCATTTCCAGTATTTTACCATTCTTACCTGTCAGATGTCCTGTCATGGTGATCTTCAATGCTTCCCCTAATTTCTCTTTTTGCTTATCAACAGTTTTCCATTGCATTTCTCCCTCTGTTGGACTCCTCACTCCTTCTCTAATAATCTCCTCTTGTTCAGCCATTATTTTTAACTCACCTGGAATTCCGTTACTTACCACCAGATGTCGTCGTTTGTTTTTGTCGGGACCCTCCGAGCTGCTCCTTATTACTCCTCCTTCATTTCACCTTTGAGCCCACACCTTAAGGCTGGCACTCACACACCTTCTACTTCTCGCAGTCCAGTTCACAACTCACGGCAGGACACTTCCTCCTCTGCTTATTCCGGACAACGCCCTAAGTGGCACACAGAGCGGGTGCCGTCTGCTCTTGTGCACCTCACAAATTATTCAAACTGCGCCACGGACTCGATACCGCGGTTTTTCTTCCCCTAAAAAATATAAAACCAAATTCAACCCCCCAATTGACTCCACAGTTTGCAACAACTCATGACACGGCCTCCTGCCACGATTTCTGCACACCACAAACACACTTTTAGACACAAATTCTTTTTGTTACTTTAATTGACTCCCGTACTTCAGACGAGACACAGACTCTAACTGCGCTTTCACACACACACGCAATCTACACACACTGAAATCAGTGGGCTGAGCCAAGCAGTCGTACTCTCACTACGAAGCAACTTGCGCCCACTCTCATGCAGGTTATCAACCGCGACTAGGATCCAACACCTAGCTTTAGTTATTTAAGGCGTCCCCGGTGCCCAGGTTACCAACCTGGCTCCTGTCCCACAGGTCCCAATGACGCGTCCGAAGATGGGTTGAGTTGCCAAACTCAGAACACACACACGGCCCTCAGCCGCGACAAGGCCTTAAACCCCGCTTTCCAACTAATAGTAACACACGTTTCCTGCTTTAACGCACGGGGACGGTTCACAACACCAACACTTTTTTCCTAATAACTAAGACGGATCACACACCGCCACGGATGAAACACCGATTCTATTAATCCGTAACAAACGTCTCCTGCTTTAACGCACTGAGATGTTCTTATGGGGCGCTAAACATCAACCTGAGTTCTTAGCAAAAGTCTCTTGCTTTAACGCACTGGGACGGCCGCTAGCTCGTCCATAATCTCGTCATCTCTCAAACTGACTACTGTAATTCACTATTATTTGGCCTTACAAAAAAAATCCATCAACAAGCTCCAACGTGTCCAGAGCTCTGCTGCCTGTATTATTACTAGGACTTCCTCTACCCACCACATCTCCCCAATCCTGAAGCAGCTTCACTGGTTCCCAGTTAAATTTCGCATTTATTCTAAAATAATCCTTTATACATTTAAGGCTATTCATTCAGTCTCTCTCCACCATACCTTTCTGATTTAGTACAGATGAACTTCCCATCTCAGTGCCTCAGATCTTCATCTTTTCTTTCTCTCTCTCTGTTCTTTCCGCTTGTCTTATTACAATGGGGGGCTTTTAGTCACTTTTCTTTTTAAGTCCACCCTCAAAACTACTCAAAAAAATTACTCTTATTGTTATGTATATTTCCAGTTTTTCTGTTTTTGTTTAACATATATCTGCTTTATTTGCTGTACAGTGTTCTTGGGTTTTCTGAAAGGTGCTATTTTTGAATAGAATGTATTATTATTATTAGTAGTAGTAGTAGTATTATTATTATAACAAATCGCAAATTACAGGCCGATTCATGTCAAAAATTTTAGAGAAAATATTGTTTCAGCAACTGCAGACCCATTTAGAGATAAACGGTATAAGTGATAAATTCCAGTCTGGATTCAAACCGCGTCACAGTACCGAAACTGCCCTACTAAGAGTTTTCAATGACCTCCTTCTAATTGCTGACTCTGGGCGCTCTGCCATCTTAGTTCTATTAGATTGTGTTTGATCTGTGTTTGGGGGTCTTAATCAGTTATAACTTTCTAGGTAGGGCAATAAAACAAAACATGCTTACTATCTTCTGCTTATTAGAGAGTTCAGTTCAGTTCAGTTCAGTTCATTTTTATTTCAAACATTTCAAACATGTGCCTTCACAATCATTACAAAATATCATTCCATTATTTGTTTGAAAAGGAGTAGGCTGAAGTATTCACTTATTTGTCCGTACACCCTCAAGTTTTACCTCTCATTCATTTAATTTTTTTTTGTCTTAAATTAAACAAACAACATATGAAACATATGAAGTAAAGCAAAACAAAACAAAACATACATAAATCAAAAACAAGAAATTAGCAAGCCCCACCACAGTATAGTTTCTTTCATATGAAAAATACAGAATGTGTATATTTGCAGATACACAAGTTATGGAAAACAAACAAACCAAACCAAAACAAAAAAAACAAAAAAGAACCACAACACCATTACCAGCAACATTACCGTCCTGGGTTAACCCCGTTTTCTTCATTCTTATACTTATTTAAAATTAGGTTTTTATATTTTACTTTAAACTGTTTTATGTTTTTACTGTCTTTTATTTCTTCCGTTAGACCGTTCCATAATTTAGTCACTTTAGTCACGCTTTTAGTCACTTTTCTTTTTAAGTCCACCCTCAAAACTCACCTGTGTAAAAGTCCTTATCTTTAAACCTCTACATGCTCTTAACTTTTATCTGTTACTCTTATTGTTGTGTATATTTCCAGTTTTTCTGGGGGTTTTTTTTAACATACACTCAGCAAAAATATAAACGCAACACCTTTGTTACTGCTCCCATTCCCCATGGGATGGACGTAGAGACCTAAAATTCATTCCAGATACACAATATAACCATCCCTCCCAAACAGTGGTCATAAATCAGTCCAAATGTGTGGTAGTGGGCACATCTGCTATATTGAGATAATCCATCCCACCTCACAGGTGTGCCACATCAGGATGCTGATCTGACATCATGAGTAGTGCACAGGTGTACCTCAGACTGCCCACAACAAAAGGCCACCCTGGAATGTGCAGTTTTGTCTCACAGCAAAATGCCACAGATGCCACAAGCAATGAGGGAGCGTGCAATTGGCATGCTGACAGCAGGAATGTCAACCAGATCTGTCGCCCGTGCATTGAATGTTCATTTCTCAACCATAAGCCGTTTATTTATTATTTATTTATTATATTTGCCTCATACCTAACCCTGAACAAGCATCCCAGCTACAAATATGATACACCAGATTTCCTGACAATGGTATTGAATGCTGAGCTGTAATCTACAAACAGCATTCTCACATACGTGTCTCTCTTCTCCAGGTGTGACAGGGCAGTATGTAGTGTCAGGGCTATGGCATCATCAGTGGACCTGTTGTGGCGGTATGCAAACTGTAGAGGGTCCAGTGAGTCGGGTAGTGCAGAGCAGATGAAGTCCCTGACCAGCTTCTCGAAGCATTTGCTCACGATGGGGGTCAGGGCTACAGGTCGCCAGTCGTTCAATGAGGAGATGGTGGAGGATTTGGGTACAGGGACGATGGTGGCCATTTTGAAGCAGGCTGGGACTACAGACAGAGAGAGGGAAAGGTTGAAGATGTGCGTGAACACTCCAGCCAGCTGAGCCGCGCATGACTTGAGGACGCGGCCGGGAATCCCGTCCGGACCAGTAGCTTTGCGCGCGTTCACCTTCCTGAAGCACATCCACACATCCTCCTCAGACACAGTGTGCGCACTGACGTCATCCGCGGTGCGCACACTGTCCCGTCTCATGGTGTTTGCTGTATCGAATCTAGCATAGAATAAGTTTAGATCTTTGTTACATTCCCCTGAGGGGTCTAGGTGGTGAGGGGAAAGTAACAAAAAGTGTCCGGGTCAGAAAAAGGAGTCAAGGAGGCAAAAGGGTTAAATTAAATAGTTTTATTAAGGTAGCTCAACTAAAAGAGACGGACAAGCCGCTATCACCATTTAACTGCTCATCGTGTCTGCAGGCTTTGTTAATAAATTTCCACAACAGTAGCCACCTGTACAAACACACTAAGACATATTTAACATCATTTTCATCACTACTTATCAACACTTTCCCTCTCTTCTTCTTCTGTCCACATTTTAACACATCTCTGTCCATCACTCTTGGTTATACACCACCCACAGCACCTCTTACACACAGACACACTTCTCTTTACTGCATTCCTCAGTTTCTACACACTTCATACTGCATGTATTCTTTCCCATATTTCTGAAAGAGAAAAATTAGATAAATCATGCAATCAAAACCTGGATTTGCGCGGACTACCCAGAGGGATGCCTCCTACGGCCGTACTGGCCGTACTGCTGAGCTCAGCTTTGCGGACAAGCGTGTTCACCGTCCGGCCTTTTCCTTGTGGTGCAAAAGTGCTAAACACCGTAAACTAAGGACAGAGTCCTTCCCATGACGGTCCTGAAATTAGGCGTTGAATTCCTGAGGTTTCCCTCCCAGCGGTCCGTCCAAAAAAAATAAAACAACAACAAAAAACAAAAAACGCCCCCATTTGCTGGGCCCAGCTTCCATTGTACGAACAAGCGCGTCTGCTGTCCGGCCTTTCTGCCTTTTTCGCTGGTGCAAAAGTGCTAAAAGACCATACACTAGAAGGCTCAACTTGTTGAGCTTCAAAGATCCTGCACTTACCACTGCAACAAGAATACCCACTAGAAAACCCAAACTGAGTTTCTAGGAACCTGCACCCAATAATTGCAGCTGTAAGGAAGCGAGGCTTTCCCTGTTGGTCCGATTGAAAATGCTCCCAAATTAAAACATCTCACCGTTGCAGATCCTTTTCAGTGCCTCTCTTGGTTCTTTTAAAAATTCCTGCATGTGTGAGTCGCTGAAGCACACACCGCGGTTCCCCCTTTTTGAAAACAATGGTGGGACTGAGGCCATTTTACCTCAGGATAGTTCAGTGAAACTCACGGGAGGAATCCTGCCGACAACGCCAAATTGTCGTGGAAAATTTAACAATAACCTGCAACACACTGTAACAGTCACAATGGTGTGGTGTCTCTTTAAGGCAACCCAAGCCGTTCAGCCGGGCTTTTATATGGTTGGGGTTTTTTTTGGTTTTTTGGTTTTTTGTCCCGTTTGGATCTATAGCCATCAGAATTGTTGTCTTAAGGCCAAGAAAGATGCCAGGCGGATTTATTTTACCAAGTGGATCATCATGGCCTTGCCATATTGGTCCATTTGATTGACCTTTATTATAATTATTTATTTTATTTTCAGTTGCTACAAACGGGACAGACATAACTGTGGGATAGGACAGGGAGAAAGAATGAAAGAAAGAGAGGGAGAGAAAGAAAGAAAACCAAAGGGGAGAAGAGACGGTGAGAAGGGGGGGAAGAGAGAAAAAAAAAAAAAAAAAAAAAAAAAACACCTGGGTCACCTGTATGGAGAAAAAAAAAACAGAGGAGACAGCAAACAACAAAGAGCAACATAATAAGAAAAAAAGCACCATCACAATAAACTAGCTAGCCATAGATATCAATAGTTACTAAATAATAAACGATATTGTGCAGCACGCAAGATAGACAGCGCACAGTGTGCTTTGAGGCAGCAGCCAAGAAAGCTGTAGTCCGCGTCTGTGAATACCCATGTGTACACCTGTGTGCATACCTGTGTGGATCAGCATGCTTGCATTCCAAAGGTTTCTCCATGTAATGATCTGCTAGGGAGTGTGGGGGAGCCACAGCCCTGTCCTCTATGGTATCAAGCAGGTATGGAGGAGATCAAAACTCCAGACATCCAGAGGCCCCCAGAACACAAGAGACCAAGGAAGACCCACAGAGGGGCAGCCGCGCCCCTTATATGGTTATTGAAGAAGGCGTATTAAAGAACCACCGTGGATTACCGATACCAGCATGGGTGTGTTCTTCCAACTAGCCTGCTAGGTGTTTTGCCGCCTCCTCTCAACCACGCAACACAACCCAACGTTACAACACAGCCAGTGAGCTTGATTTGTGGGTTTAATAAACACACTGCAATGTGGAGAGAGCATCCCAGTGAAACACCAGGACCATCTCTGAATTGTGGCCACCGCCCTTACATCTTCTATACAGACACACAGACAAAGAACATCCACAGACTCTCACATGTTGGTATAGCCCCCCCTCTCACAGGGGGCTATACCTCCTCCCTCACACAGAGAATTATGACCTTGTTTTCTGCTTGGCCGTCACCTAAAGATTTACATCCCTGATAAGCAGAAGGAGTCCCACTATCTGTTTAACGTCTCCCATTACAACGGCCTCACTGTGGTAACTTTCCACATGCATGTAAACTAGTGACAGGAGTGCTCTCACTATGGTAAAGTGAGAAAGTGATATTACTATAACTAATGAGATGTGATTAAATATGTGATTAATACATGAGAAAAGAAATCTGCCACCACATTATTTAATGGCAAACATTCAAATTGAACTAAACAGTCACAGATTCATGTAGTGACTGTGTGCAAAACGTTACAAGACTATTAACAATGACACATTTGTTCCAACAAGCTCTCTGAAACCGATCTTTGTATTTTCCCATGTAACACAGTGGAGTATGAAACATGCCCACAGTGTAATAAAACTGTAAAATGATAAAAATGTTTTACAAACAGACTAATTTGTTAGCACAGCCTGTTAGGAGCAGCCATTTACTTGTAGTGCTGAGTATAAATGTACTTGTACTATTAGATGTTATTTGAATGACATCATTGTGTACTTTTACTTTCATGTACAGCATTTATGGTTGGCTGTTGTATCCTGTACACTGTTAAAGCTGTGATGTTGTTCCACTGTCACAAACACACAAGTACATGAAGTACATGAAGTACAGGAAGTACACGAAGTACAGGAAGTACATGTAGTACATGAAGTACAGAAAGTACACGAACTACAGGAAGTACATGTAGTACAGGAAGTACAGGAAGTACATGAAGTACAGGAAGTACATGAAGTACACAAGTGAAAGAGCTTTGTTGGATTCCACAGACACACTCTGTATGTTAAAGGCTCTCACACGCACACACACACACACACACGCAGACACACACACACACACACACACACGCACAAACACACACACACACATGCACACACACACAGGCACACACACACACACACGCACACGCACACACACGCACACACACACGCACACACACGCACACACACACGCACACACACACACACACACACACGTTTCTGTCTGTATTTCTGTGGACGTCACTTGCCAGCTGTCACTGAATGTCTCCCACGAGCACGTTTAGCTTTTTTAATGTTTTGCCCACTTGTTGCCCACTTGTTGCCCACTTGTTGCCCACTTGCACCTTTTTGTTTTTGTCTAAACCTGCACAAAGACAGAAATGTGGCATGAGGCCAGTCTCAGCGGTGCATTCACAGCACTATATTTTCCATTCTGCCGATTATTAATAATGAAGCCTGTTATTAAAGAAGCACTAATAATACTGGAGCTGTTAACACACACGCTTACACACATGTGAGCAGGAAAAGTATCTTTATTCAAATGCAGGTTTAAACCTCAGGACCAGCCACACCTTCTTCAAACTGTGAGACGAAGAATACAAGTTAGTAAAAGCTCAAAGTTCTTTGCATTGATGCTGTGAACATGAACGTGTGTGAAAGGTGTGTGTTGTTACAGCTTCGTACCTGCAGCTCACAAGACAAACATGTATTGGGTCTCAGCCTGGTCACCTGACAGAAACATGGTAGAAAAACATGAACGTGTCATTTCTCTGAGTCACTGATGGAAACATCAGCTTGTATGAACTGTTCAGTCTGATGGATCCTCTGAAGTGTGTCAGTGTGCTGTTGGAGTAAAGCTTAGTTAGACTTGGACCTGGTTGGTAGTAGTCATAGATCTTGACCACGGCTGGCTTCAGGTTGTCCACTGGGAGCTCCTGGATGATCTCTAAGCTGTGGTTGATGGGTGTGTCCTTTGATAACTGGACGAGACAGAAACAATCGCAGACACAGTTTGTACCAAAGATCATCATCTGGTGTCCCCACGGTGACTTTCACTTACCTCCTCTAAGTACACCAGAACGTGATCCTCCTTTTGCTCAACACGACTCACCAGGAGGCCACGTTTGAGCTGTGAGGAGATGACATCATTTTATTATTATCCTCACAATTATCACATGAGATGCACTCGTTGGTAGAATCTGTCTAATTACTCACACTCTTCAAAGACTCGGGGTCTGGGGAAAATCCAGAGAGCATTTTGATGTCCAGGATCACCATGTTTGTAGTTTCCTCCTTTCCACTGTACCTGTGTTTGAACAGTGTGATTATACTGACCTGTGTGCACACTTGCTTTTCATCTACCAGCAGTTCCTCCACACGGGTAAAGAGCGCTCCTCTAACCTGTCACATACTTACAGTGATTGTATTTGCACAGTGAATTTGGGTCTAGCAGATTCACTGGTGTTGACCTCTAGATGGACTTTCACACTGAGAGTGGTGACATCAGCAGGTGTTGGGATGTTGTAGGTGGCAGAAATCTGGGAAACACACTTGGGTCACGTGTGGAACAGAACTAATCACACCTCAATGCACCCTGCTGTCACTGTTCTACACCATGACACATATTAGCACACATACTTTTATAGTCATACCTATATGTCTATATTCATCTTAATATGAGGATCTCTGTTATATCTACACTCATTTATACGAGTGCTTGATGTTTGTTGTATATTTGCTGCTATGACAACTCAGTTTCCCTGTGGGATTAATAGTTTCCCTGATTCTGATACAGACAGAAAGTTCATTTGTTTTTGCTCAGTTCTCCAATTTAGTTTAAAATAGCATTGTACTCTCTACAGTTATTACTGCCAGGTCTAATGTCTTTATTGTGTATGAAAATACATGTGCAAGATGAGCTTTATTACATGTGACAATGCTAATGCTCTCTGAAGTTGTATAAGGAAAAAGAAAAAGAAGAAACCCTTTCTCTGACATCAACCAGGAGCTTCTCACGTGATGCTGTCACTGACCTGCACTGAAGCACATGCAGTGCCCTTCACCTCCAGGCTGTATTTTCCTGACACGTCCTGCAGCGCCTCCTCCTGGTAGAGCAGTTTGTTGCCCTGATTTACATCAAACGTCAGCTGACTGCTGGGAGCCTGAACTGTCACTGTGCTCCAACCTTCAGCACTGAACACCAGAGTGGAGTAGAGAGCCAGAGCCTGAAGAGCCACCACCGTGTCCTACAGGATGGATTCATTGTGGTTAACACACACAGCATATGTCTCCATATTTCATGGGCTTAAGTGGAATAGACATTAAGTTAAAACGGCCTGTGCCACTTTGAGACCCTCTCACAAAAGAGATCCTTAATCTCAAGTTTTCCAAAGTTCACTTCCTGGTTAAATAAACGTTAAACAGGTTAAAATATCTTTAACTGAGAATTATCAAAGTATAGAAATTACAGGTATAAACTCGCAGGTGATCTGTTATTTACAGGCTGTTACGTGTAGTTGGTACAGAAGTCTGAGGTAACATTGCTATTCTGTAAAAACAATGAATTTTTAGAATTAAATGTTATATTCTAACTAAAGAATAAAAACTTCTCTGCCTGGCTAAAACAAATCTGTTTTACATATCTGATAGAAAACTGAAAGCTTCAGTATTATTTCTTTTGTCCCTGGTTTTGTCTAAGACTGTACTCAAAGATGAGCTTCATACTGTTCGGGTGGTGTCGTACCTGAGTGGAGGAGAAGCCTCCGTAATAGTTCTGCTGCCCAGTCAGCCACCTGATAATACCAGAGGCATATCCCAGATCCTCAGCAGTCGGGGAGGCGCTGAGTTTGGCCAACAGCACATAAGAACTGATCTCCACTGACAGGGAGGCTGATGTTTCTGCTGCTGTCTGAGACCAGTAGAGGAAACCTCCTACAAACACAATAACAGTCACAGTGATGCTAATAAAGCCTGAATGATGTCCTGCTAAAGGATGACTCACCTTCCCTCACTGCAACTGTGTCTAAGTGCTGCAGAAGGTGAGCTCGGGTCTCCACGTCTCCTGCCAGAGTGAACACATAGGCCAGCAGAGCTGTAGTGTAGGTGTTGCTCAGGTCACTGAGAGACTCCTTGAGACAAGCCAGGCTCTGGATCATCACAGGATCCTTTAAAAGATCAAAACAAAGAACTTTAATGGACAAACAGAAACCTTCTTTCATTAAACCCAGTGTGAGAAGAATAGGAGGCAGAGTTCCTGATTCAGTCACTCAAAACATCAGCGTGATAATAGAAAACACAGCAATTAGAGGAAAGTACAGATCAAGCAAAGAGTGGAGCAATCTTCTAGTAGTATTTACAATATAAAGAACATATTGAAAAAACACTGTACAGGTTGGGTGGTGATACCAGTCCTTGCTGGTGAGAGTTCAGGTATGTGGATGACACCTGGGTGAAAATCAATTCTCAGGACGTTCCACAATTCACAGATCACATTAACTCGGTGGAACGACACATCAAATTCACCAGGGAGGATATGAAAAGTGTCAGGTTAGTCTTCTTAGACTGTGAGATTTCCATCAGGGATGGAGGACATTTAAAAGCTGATGTGTACCGTAAACCTAAGCTCCAGCCGATCCAGGAGAGAAGGACAACTGCTGCCTAAGTGAAAACCTGTAGTGATCCCGTATGTGTCAGGAGTATCAGAACAGCTGAGGCACATTTTTTTCTAAACACTGTGTCTCTGTGGCTTTTAAACCCCAAAACACGCTGCGCCAAAAATTGGTCCACCCCGACACAAACAGAGTAACATAGTGTACGGTGTTAAGTTCCAGAAGGATTGCCAGGATCTATACATCGGGGAAATCGAACAACCTCTGGCTAAGAGGATGGCACAACACAGAAGAGCCACCTCGTCAGGCCAGGACTCTGCAGTCTATTCACACCTACAGGCCAGTGGACACTCTTTCAATGATGAGGATGTAACATCCTGGACAGGGAGGAACGCTGGTTTGAGTGTAGGGTCAAGGAGGCCATTTACGTGAAAAAGGAAAGACCATCTCTGAATCGAGGAGGGGGCCTAAGGGTACATATTTTGCCATCTTACAATGCTGTGATTGCAGCCATTGCCCAACTCTCTGTGAATGGTACTGATGGCCATTGATCAGTGGTGCTTGATCAGTGGTCTTTGATCAATGGTCATGAGAATATGCATAATTACGATTAAGGAACTGACCTCCCAGCCCATTGTTCCTTCAGTGGGCTGGTTTCAGTCATTATGCAAATGTCCTGTTTATAAGATTGAAAGCTGCAGTCAGCTGAGACTGAAGAAGTCACTTGGATGAGTGACGAAACGTTTCTCCCACTGAAAACATCCAGATGAACAGAATCAACTTTTTGGGGTATATGTAATATATATATTAGATTGTATATTATATTGTTGGTTTATACACTTTTGTGTATGTATGTATATATGCATACCAGCTCGGACGTCGCCTGGATCAACTACTGGAACAAGAAGGCATTGGTGGGCAAGAGATGAAAATAGGGCGTTGTTGGAATGCTGCTATACAAGAAACCCTGGCAGAAGGGGTTACATGAATAGGATGAGGGACCTATGGAATACCCAGCACCCACACTGACAGCGAAACAACTAATAGCTCAGTGTTCCAACATTCGAAAGAAGGGTATTGCTCTCACAGCTAGAGATTGACGAGGTGCCACACAAATGCTACGGCAAGGGGGAGCCAGGACGACAGGTCAGGGGGGAGATGTCATCACCTCCACCCGAGATTTTTACCAAGCCCCAAGTGCTATAGTGCAAGAGGAAGTGACCTGAAAGATAGGATCATGGCAAAACTTGAAAACTGGATTCCCCGTAGCTGGTTACCAAGATGTGAAGATCTGCTAGATGATGTAAATGCGATACATACAGCCACGATTATCGAGACTAACAAGCTGATCTACAGTACAGCAGCAGTGATCAGAAAGATGCTTGGCTACAGGTTGAACAGCCACAAGAAGGAGACTAGAGGCTAAGATCAAGGAGGGAGGTTAGCCAACTATCGGAGCTGCAGAAAGGTGTGACAAAGACGGTGCCCAAGAAGAAGTATAGCAAGCTGTCCATGGAAACTGCCAAACAACGACTAACAGCCTTGGCCAGCACCTTGCCATACACTAGTATTGCTCACGTCTACTGGTGGAAGAAGCTGACTGCACTCCATGAGCGTCTGGCAGCATAAATTAACCAGCTGTTAGTTGACGAGAGACACCCAGAATGGCTAACTGTAGGGCGGACAGTCCTGAAGGGATCGGTCCCATCCAACTGGCCGGACAGTCTTGAAGGGATCGGTCCCATCGGTCCCATCCAACTACTGACCAATAACCTGCCTCAGTACCACATGGAAGCTCCTGTCAGGCATCATAGTGGCTAAGATGAATAGACACATGTTCCTGTGCCCCACTCATTGGCAAGAATACCAGAGGTGCAAAACACCAGCTACTTGTAACAATCAGCCGAGACTGCCTGGATTGATTACAAGAGGGTCTATGACTTAATGCCCCACAGCTGAATCCTGGAATGCCTAGACCTGTACAAGATCAACAGGACTTTAAGAGCCTTCATCAAGAACTCAATGGGAATGTGGCGTATAACACTAGAGGCCAACTTCAAGCCCATAGCACAATCACCATCTATCAAGGAGATGCTCTGTCCCTACGGATACTGACTACAGAATGAAGCAGCTGTCAGCCATCTCCTGTATGTGGATGACATCAAGCTGTATGCCAAGAGTGAACGAGACATCAATTCACTGATCCACACCACCAGGATATACAGCAACGGCATTGGAATATCGTTCGGACTGGAGAAATGTAGTCGGATGACAACAAAGAGAGGAAAGGTAGGCGGAACTTAGGGAATCTAACTAAGGCAACATTGCAGACATAGAGGACATCTACAACTACTTGGAGATCCAACAGGCAAATGGAAACCACAAAGAGGCTGCTGGGAAAGCTGCTACCACCAAGTACCTGCAGAGGGTCAGGCAAATCCTGAAGAGTCAGCTGAATGTTAGAACAGGATCCGGCCTATCAAAACTTAAGCCCTGCCCGTCATCAGGTACCCTGCTGGGATAATAAGCTGGCAAAAGGAGGAGATAGAAGCCACTGACATCAAGACAAGAAAGTTCCTAACCATGCATGGAGGGTTTCACCCCGAGTCCAGCATGCTAAATGGAAGGAAGGAGGCCAGGGACTGGTGAGTGTCAGCACCACATTCCATGATGAAACAACGAATATCCACGAGTACGAGGAAGATGGCCCCAACTGACAGCGTGCTCAGTGAATACCTCAGCCAGCAGAAACTCAAGAAAGAGGAGGAAGGCGAGGAACCATCATGGAAGGACAGGCCCCTGCACAGTATGTTACCACCGGCAGATAGAGGAAGTAGATGATACCCAGAAATCCTACCAGTGGCTGGAAAAAGCTGGACTGAAATACAGCACAGAGGCACTAATCATAACAGCACAGCAACAAGCTCTGAGTACAAAATCCATAGAGGCTGGGGTCTATCACACCAGGCAAGACCCCAGGTGCAGGCTGTGTAAAGATGCTGGCTCAGCAGCTCAAACTCTACTCCTTTTTTTGTTGAATACCTTGATATTCTTTGACTCTACTCACATGTTGGGATGTATTCATTTCCAAGAAGGCAGCAGTAACGTACGCACTGAGAGTCACTTCATCAGATACACCACCCTGTCAACAGAAGACATCATAGACACTTTATCATCAGTGCACCAACATTCAGGGATATGAAGTCATGAAAATGATTTTCAGATGCATGTGGTTTTAGTATCATCAATGTCTTCATGCATGTTCAAACATCCAGCTAAAGAGATGAACAGGAAGTTGATTTTGTTCATCTGGACATTGTATTTCCAGTGAGATGGATGTTTCTTCACCTCGGGTTTCCAACCTTATAAACAGTTTGTGTAGTCATCTAGTAATCAGAAGGTTGGTGGTTTGATTCCCCGCTGCTCCAGCCTGCATGCCAAATATTTGTGGGCAAGATACTAATCCCAAGTTGGCAGAGGTGTGGACTCGAGTCACATGACTTGGACTCGAGTCAGACTCGAGTCATTAATTTTATGACTTTAGACTTGACTTGAAAAAATGTTCTAAGACTTGTGACTTGACTTGGACTTTTACACCAATGACTTGGGACTTGAATTGGACTTGAACCGGTTTACTTGAAAAGACTTGATATTTTACCCCAAATATAAAATCTAACATGCATATTATATAGAGATTGAAAATGTGACGTCATTCACGGGTAGAACCGCAAAGGATTCTGGGAACTCGTGGCAAGCGGTACTAGCGCACGCAGGCTTTCAATTAAAATCAGTTATACAGCGATAAAAAGAAACACAAAAATGTCAAGAAGCTGTTGTATTATTAACTGCAATAGCCGGTCGCATGACAGCCATGGGAAGCCGACGGGTAAAGAGATCGGTTGTTATCGGATTACGTCGTTGAAGAGAAATTGTTCAAGCCATGTTTCCGAAGTAACAAAGACGCGACGGATGGCCTGGATTGCAGCCATTCAAAGATCAAATATAACATCCCAGAACACTCCAGCTCACAGGTTAGTCTGCTCCAAGCATTTACACGAAGGTCAGTGTTTTTTAGTAGTTAATACGTCATTTTCATAACATAATTGGTGATATAGGTTACAAGCAAGTCTGGCGCTGAACAGAAATTGTCGCGCTATGCTCCTTTATTTATTGTGCATAAATAGTGAATTGTCCTGACACAATATTGCGTTTCGCTTCTGTTATTATGGTACATTGACAAAAACATATACTTTTATTCACAGGATAAAACAGGTTTTTTGTATCACTAATTGCCCAGTACGATTACAGCATACAATATTGTTGTCACTGCTACATTTCTGTGATGCTACCAGAAATTATTTCCACTACTAATTAATTACCGTTGAGCTCAAAGGTCCTATTAATAAACGGTTAAGGAATGTGTATTTATGACGACGATTTGTGAGACTGGTAAACTTATGATACGTACGATGGTCTTTCGTTCTACACGGTGCAGTTCAAGGTCCTGTACCCATCCGTCGGTAAACTGTACCTGGGCTTGTTGCAGTGACCTGAAGTTACTAAACTTCATGAGTGTATGCACTCACTCCAAGAAGCGTATAATTATAAATATGCATATAAATATGCTAAGATGAGATAGCTGACTTCATCTAACTAGCAAATGTTGTCCAGGCTACGTTGGTGATGCAGTTTTTTTTAATGTGTATGATATTTTTGTCATGTGATTTTAAAGCTGGTCCTACAACCGCATCCAAGAATAACATGCAGCTTATCTCAGAACTGTCGGTGAAAATTATTCTTGGAGCTAGGTTTAATTGAGCTGCATTTTAAAGAGGTGCAATTTCACAATTTGTGTATATTTTCTAAGTTCACTATTTTGTCATGTGTTGAGAAAAACACAGATTTTAAAATTACATGGTCTAATATTTACATTTAGCATATAACTGCAACATTATTTTTTCGTTGTTTTTTTTTTTTAAAGACTCGAAAGGACTTGAAATTCAAAGTTTCAGACTTGTGACTTGACTCGGACTTTTACACCAGTGACTTGAGACTCGACTCTGACTTGCCTGACATTACTTGAGACTTGACTTGAGACTTGAGGATAAAGACTTGAGACTTACTTGAGACTTGCAAAACAATGACTTGGTCCCACCTCTGCAAGTTGGTCTCTAGTGCATACTTTGTATTTTGTATAAATATGTGTGAATGCTACAAAGAAAGCAGTGCTGGTGTGAATGGAACAAGATGTATGGAAATAATTTCTTAAATAAAATAATAGAATATACTGATGTGAGCTATTACAGTATGTAGTACAGTGTTTTCCATGTATGCATGACATTATTAATAAAATTTGTTAAATCCACACTGGAGGCTGTTTCCACAGTCTAACAGCGAAGAACTGCAGGTTACCTTCATTCCGTTGTTGAAGAGTTTCCCAGACTTTTCAAAACAGCCATTTTCTTGTTGTTTATGTTGCAGCCAGGTCTTAGACTCTTTGATCTTTCTGGGATCAATAAAGATGAAAGACTGAGCTTTGGCAAAACTTCTTACCACAAACGCAGTCAGCCTGACAGAAAGAAAACAACACTTACACGTCTTACAACGATGGAAATGTTTGGCTGTGAGGTCACATTAAGAGAAAGAAATACTGATCATTATGAAAATAAAGTTGAAATTTCAAGATTAAATTTGAAAATGTATTTTGAGACAAAAGCAGAAATGTGGATATCACAGTTATTTCAGGACAAACTGCCACGGTTGCTTTACCCTCTGAATTAGTGAAATCGTACTTCAGACTCAGTTTTAGTAACAAGGAAGGAACTGATAATAATGGATTGGATTTATATAGCGCTTTTCAAGGCACCCAAAGCGCTTTAATATACCACTATTCATTCACTCTCACATTCATACACTGGTGGAAGCAGCTACAGTTGTAGCCACAGCTGCCCTGGGGCAGACTGACAGAAGCCAGGCTGCCATATCGCGCCATCGGCCCCTCTGGCCAACACCAGTAGGGTTAAGTGTCTTGCCCAGGGACACAACGACCAGGACAGAGAGCCCAGGGATTGAACCGGCGACCTTCCGTTTACAGATGCGATTCCCAACCCCCTGAGCCACGGTCGCCCATGTCACTTGTAGCAATAAAAACAGTGTGGCAGTAAGTATAAGTACACTGAAAAGCAGAAAGTGGTGCAGAAAGCTGCATGTGGTTAGATTTGTATAAAAGGAAATGGCTGCTAATGTACAGATGCAAGGATACCGATGGTTCCACGCTCGTGGAATAAAGAGGATCTATGCTGTATCACAAGACCACTGATTTATTTCACTACATCTACTCAAGGCATTTTATACAGGGTATAGCAGTCGTTTGAAACAACAACTGTAATCATTTCAACTGTTTTCTTAGATTTGAATTTGACTTTTTTCACAAAACAGTATTAAGACTTTATTATTGAAATAGTATTTAGACTTTTTCTTAAAGTAAAATAACTTTAAGCTTTAAAATTTGACTTTATTCTAATAATGATCAATAATATTTTTATGTGGCTCTAATGCTCCTTCCTACCTACTAAATTACACAGTATTAACCAAAAGGTATTGTTAATGTTGGCTTAGTCAAAGGATTAAATGGAGAATTATTTTAAGTATTAGAGGTAGACATGTTTATGTTATTAATGGGTAGTCAAACTTCAAGAAACGTCTTCTGTTTGGTGGGACATTTAAAAACCAGTGTAACCTCTCTGGTTTGTGACATGTTTGATCAGTGATGTTCTCACCAAGTGTTTCCTGGTCCTGTTCCAAATGTGGTGTAAGCACCGTCAGCACTTTTGTAGTTGAGCTGTCTTTGGTATCCTGTAACAACAGGGACACCATGATCGAGACATTGTTGCTATGGTGATGATTGGACTCCATTTGTTTATGGATCTGCATGTGTACATCAAGATTTGGGAAATTCAATGACTCTTGCTGACAGATGAGAAAAATGACGCATTTGACCAAAAGCTGTGGCTAATGTTCTGCCTCCTGTCGGCTTGTTTCTTGAACCGTGTGTGTTGAAGTGATTCAAATGATTTCCTTCTTAGAGGAAACAATAAAAACTTGCCACTGGTGAGGAAGTTAGTAGCTTTTTCCATGATGGCTGCGGTGAGCTGCTGTGTGCCTTTCAGGTAGTGGAGGATGTAGATGTTGGGGGCCAGGAGAGCCATGTTCTGCTCCCCACATCCATACGGCATCTGCAGCAATCCATCCAGGTTCTTCAGAGCCCGGCCGAGGATGTCACCTGATCAAAAACACTGATTCACTAAAACTAACAAAACTAGTGTAAAACAACTTTGTATTATTGGGCAGAGATAACCTGAATACTTCAATGTGCAATTTTAAATGATGATTTCATTTAGTGAGCGAAAAAACATCCAAACTGAAAATCGTAGATTGACTGTGATTAACCAAATATTTCTGGGAAGACTGAGTTTCATTTCACCAACCAGACCCAGGCCTGATTAAGGCCAGACCTGCTGGATCAAGAAATCACTCAAGTACAATCTGTTTGATAAAAGGGAAGCAGGCTAAAAGACGTCCAGAAGAAACACGTCGTTGCCATGACCAAAAGAAATTCAAAAATAGGCGAGAAGTCTTGAGATCTATCAGTTTGGACAGGATTAAAAACAATTTCTACAGCTTTGGAGCGCCAGTGCACCATGTTGGAACCCATTATCCACAAACTGAGAAAACTAGAAAAGATGTGGCCGAAATTACTCCATTAGCACATCGACGACTCACCGAAAAAGTCAAGCGAATCCCAACAACACCCAGAACTGAAGGCCTTGCCTTCCTCTGTAAAGGTCAGAGTTTACGATTCAACAATACAAAGGAGACGGGGCAAAAACAGCATTCATGGACAAAACCACTGCTGACCAAGAAGAACACAAAAGCTTATCTCACATTAGCTAAAAAACATCTCCATGCTCCACAAGATATTTGGGAGAATATTTTATGGACTGAAGAGAAAACGTTTTGAGTTTTGTTGCATTTGGCTTAAAAGTGACGCATCATTTCATAGAAAGAACATCATACCAACTGTGTGATGCTCTGGGGCTGTGTGGCGTAGCTTTGTCTGCGGCTCAGCTGCAGGGGAGGGGTGGGGCATTGGGTTCAGGTGGTTAGTGACGGAGGAGTCTGGTTAAGGCAGCTGGTGCCCAGTGTTAAATCATGCCTCTGCTGTTTCAGTAGCTCGCCATGACCTGGAGGGAAGAACTCTCTACCAGGAGAATGTCCAGCTATCAGTTTGTGCCTTAAATCTAAAACTTGGGCATTTAACCTTCTGGGGTCAGGGTATAATTGGCCGTTTTTGACTACTTTTGATTTTACCTCTATATCTCACCTTTAAAAACTGTTTATCTTGCCTTGTTTGGTATCGTTACTTTCAGCACAACTTCAAATATCTGAAATTTCCGTTATTTTTTCACTATACCATACTATACTATACTATATTAGCACAACTGATTTAAATTCAGACAATAAATTCAAAATCCGAGTAGAAAAAAGTTATATTTTTTACTGTAAAACCCACAAACATGTTTAACAAATTATTTTCATAACTTGAAATGCAAATAGAAATTGTACATTTCTAAAAATTATGCACAAGTTTTGCAAACAACAAAGTTATATGGTACTATTTACCTAAAAATGCAGCCCAGGCCTCAGGCGTTTTTTACATAACCATTTAAATCTATTTACAGAACAATCAGTTCTGCATCAAATAAGAAGGAACACAAATGATTTGTGTTCAGTATAAGACAGAGGAGAACAGCACAGGCCTAAACCAGGTCTGACAGCAGGAGGAGCATCAGTCCAGTTTTCCATGTGGGAACAGCGTTTACACTGGAATCTGCCTTTGACGGCGTTTTTGGAGCAAATGTGACATTCAGCAGTATAACTGACACACAATACAACACAATAACTACACAACACAGTAACTACAGCCTCCAAACACGCTAAACGTCACTAATGTGTGACATATGAAAACTCGCTCTCTCTCTCTTTTGCTCGCTTTCCGTCACTACTAAAAATGCCGTTCTCCCTAAATAACCAAGCGTCACATGTTGCCATATCATTTTTTGATTGGCTGACATGGTAAACTCTAACACCAATAGGGAAGGGGTGTTTTTTATTTTTATTTTTTCACGCGCAAGCGGAGAGTGTTTGCTAGCGCTGTCTGTAGAAAACGTCGTTTTTACCGTTCTTCCTGCTGTAAACGCCGCTGTTTTGTTCAGAAAAAAACATCACGTGTATTTTTTATCATAACTCTGGTTTTACGTGGTCCATCGACACAATTCAAGAACTGGTATATAGTCTGAAGTCCGTTACTTTCGACCAACAAAACAACCTGAAGAGTCGGTTGGGAGCTGAAAGAGCCGGCTCTTTTTAATGCGCCGAGCCGAAAGAGCCGTTTCTCCAACAAGAGAAAGAAATCCCCTCACTATCTTGTAGCTGTGTTGTCTTAAATTGGTCATGTGATTTTGACGTGTCGGCGCATACGTCGACCCCAGAGGGTTAAGATGGAAAATGATCCAGGACACCAGAAAGTGGTCGAGTCAAAATCTGGACTTAAATCCTACTGACATGATTCTGCATGACCAGAACGATTGCGCTGGAAAACCCTCTGGTGTGACTGGGCCAAAACTCAGCGTTTCAAACACACTTATGACTAAAGCTAGACTGCAGTTCTTCCTGCACAGAATGGCACAAACAGCCTTTTTGGGGTCCATTTCTTTTTCACACAAGGCCAGGAAGACGTGGGTCTATCTATAAATGAAATCATCTTTTAAAAGCTGAATACGGTTTTTACTTTTACTTGAACATGACGTCTCTTTTATTTTCTGTTGTTTTCGTAATTTGCCTTTTTAACAAAGCTTTAACCTGCCATATTTTATTTGGCTGAATCAAAATTGAGATGAAATCATGAGGTTTACCCAGGACTGATACAGAAGTGCGGGCAGATCCTTCTATCACATTCTCAGGCAGATGTATCTCTGCTTCCTCCGTCAGCGGGCTTCCTGTGTACAGACACAACAAACGTCCAATCAGGAAGTCACGACTACAACAGAGTTACTGTCCAAAGTCACCAGGTGGCCTGATCTTCAGCACATATCGTTACATTTTGTGAAAGTAAAAGATGAAAATTTGGCACATTTTATGTACACAGTGCACTCCACTGCTAACTTTGAGCATTTAGGTCATTTCTTTATTTAAACTTTGTAACTGATGGAAATCATACCGACCTTTTGGACAAAGAAGCCAGTTGTACGTCTTTGTCGTCTCACTTCCCTCAGCCTGAGGAAAAGTGTCTTTAAAATGAGTAACAATTTAAATTTTATGAGTAAAAATGTTTTTTCTCATCTCGTATTTATGACACTGACCTTCACTATGAGAGATTTGGTGACCACGTCGATGCGACCTCTGTCTGGTACGCTCACAACCTCATTATCGCATGACACATGGGACGCTACGGCCTCAGCAGACACAGTCACATTCACAGCCCCTAAAAGCAGCAGCACAGGTCACCTTCTTCGTCTCTCCATTAAAATAAAGGTTACCGAGGTTATTTTACAGATTTTGTAGAAACTAGAAGGAAATGTGTTGGGACAAAAGGAGGCGGTTAACTGTGATCACACTAGATCTAAATCTAGATTTAATGTTGGTTCTAAATCGAAGGTAAGATCAATTACAATTGGAAATTTTACTGCATCAGGCATGAAAAACATGAGCTGAAAAAAAAAACAGTCCAAAATGATGTCAGGGTTGCTGCTGAGTCCTGCTGGAGGCCAAAGTACTGCAAATCATAAGATCCATTTAAGATTAAGAAGAAATCATTTGCATGGCAATGCAACTGCAAACAGTCTGTTCTAATGATACTGTGCAAGGGAAGCATGCATAATGAATTGAAAGGAAGGTTTCAAAATGACTTGTAATTGGATAAGACAGCTGCATTAAGTAAAGCATGAGGATGGAGGCAGCTGCTGCCCTCAGGCTGGAGGTATAGACGTTCTGCCCCACTCCCTACAACCCCCACGTGTGGAGGACCAAAGCCTGATCCTCACCTAAGGCTGTTGGGATCATGGTCCACCTGAGGGTCTTGCGCTCGTTGGCACACAAACAGGATGTGTACAGATCACCAGAGAGAGGCGTGAGGGTGTAATCTGAGGACGGCCCAGGAGTGACAGTAACCTGTACGAGGAACACAGACATGGCTACATTTAAACCTGAGTTCAAATGTGAACACACCTACAGGTGAGCTTGCAGGTGTTGGTGAGCAGGGGCCCTTCAAGAACGGCCTGCATCCTGCATGGTTATATTGCCAAAGAAAAGATATTTTCTATTGTATTTTAATAACTATGATATAAATTTTGCTTAGAAAGTCATGTTTTCAGTATGGCTTTCCTTGGCTATGAACAGACATGTATCTAAACACTTTAATCATTCATTACCATGATGC
Source organism: Aulonocara stuartgranti (assembly GCF_965226115.1). Classification (NCBI taxonomy): domain Eukaryota; kingdom Metazoa; phylum Chordata; class Actinopteri; order Cichliformes; family Cichlidae; genus Aulonocara; species Aulonocara stuartgranti. The sequence continues at coordinate 78,905,987 of NC_138941.1, read as the reverse complement.
AGCTGGTCAGGTAGTTAAAGACAGTCGCCCTCAGTTCAAAGTGCTCCCCCCGGATGATGGAGTAGGGCATGGTGAGTTCAAGGAAGAAAGGTTGGAAGACTTTCATTTCTTTACGAGGAGCCAAACCAAAACCCTGAGAGGACAAACAGAAAGCCTCCGTCTCCCAGGTGGTGATGGTGTCTGGGACAGTCAGGGACACGCCCCTTTTTCCATCGTCTCTGAAGCAGCAGATACACACAAACATATTCTGTAACATAATCAAACATGTTTTTATGTCTGTAAATTACTTGTATAACAGTGTAGTTACATCCTGCAGTGTGAATGACTTGTATATGTTGCATTGACAAAGTAAAAGAGCTCCACGTTGCTGATGACAGTGAAATAATATATCCCACCAAACTTTAAATATGACAAAACATCAGCCTGAAGCATCAAAACATGCTCAAGAAAAAACTCACAATTATTCTATTTTCATCTTTTTCATGTGTGCAAAGACACAGCAGAAAGTTCACATGGGTTTCTAAATGTGATCGTATAAACTTTTTAAAATGGAATATGCACCAGATCTCTTCACAACAGATACTTACCCAACTTCCACCAGATCCCAGATCCACGTCTCAGGGAAGAAAGAGCGAGCTGTCTCTATTGGTGCAGCTTCAGGAGGAAGATGCCCAGCAGATCCCAGACCAGGACCAGGAGAATATCCAATACCTGGAGCTGGACCCGTACGTAGTACTGTAAGAAAAAAAGGAAAATAATTACCGGTTTTCTTTTTGGTGAATACAAAGAAAATTTGTATCACAAACACAATTCAAACAAGCAAATGATTCACCATAGTTGACACGACGACAGCCATCATGGTAGACAACATGGCCATCACGGTAGACTTTTCCTTTTAACTTGACGCATGAAGGCAATCGAAAAAGCAAGTTTGTCGCCATCTTCAGTCCGACTTTCTACATATTTCAGCAGCACACAAAGATCAGCAAAAACTGGTGCAACAACAAAAACTATTGTATTTAGATTAAGTTTGACGGACTCACAGGTATACTTGTATTTTACCTGGAAAACTGCATAGGCGTCATTTTGCTCTTGACTGGGGTGCGGCAAAACATATCTTTTTGGTCTCACATTAAGGCAGTCTGTAGCATCATCAACCTCATACGGGATACCTGAGGATTTCTTGAGTGGGAGCAAGTCAAATATCTGAAAAGAAAAGTGCAGTTCAGCAAAACCTCCAAACATTTTTAGTCCTATGAAGTTTTGACTGATCTATCATGATCATGGTCACATTTGGTCCACATAATTGTAAACTCTTAAATGAAGTACTGGTGTAAATATTAGAACTGATTAGGTTCAAATGAACTGCTAGATTATCTAAGAAGGGTTCTTAAAAAATAAATAAATAAAAATGATGAAGTCAGCAGTAAGCCTCCACAGATATGAGGTGTTGTAGTTGAGGGATCTTACAGAAGTTGTACAATTTCTCTATAAACTGTTCGTTCTTAGTGACTTATATGGTAAGTGTTCTCCATTTGAAGCTGTCTCTGTAGCTCCTTTAACTCACCAAGTCTCACTTTTCCCAGGTTTTTCTGTATGTATAACATTAACAAATACTCGTGTATTTGAGCAGTTTTGAGCAGTTTAAAGTTAAAGTCTTCTCAATAAAGTAGACACTGACTGGCAGGTGATGCATTTACCTGACTGTCATCACAGACACATGCATATGTAACCTTGTATTTTTTATACCAGTTTGCTTTAAGACAAACTCAGCATTTGACTGTTTAAAACAGTTCAATGTACGACTGCCCAGACGTGAGCTGCTGGTAACTCACGACACTACGGGCTCTGGAAATAAGGGATGTGTCCACCTCACTGGTGTTAATATCAGCAGTTACCTTATCTGCATCCAGAGTCTTCCCAGGCTCCTTGATGAGAACGCTCTTGTCGATGGCGCTCACACCACACAGAGAACGTGGCAGGGCCGTCACCTGCATGTTGGTCTCTTCACCTGGGACGGCTGAAGACGGTGAAAACTCCACTGACACCTGACACACACAAAACACCCGTAGAAGTTTAGTGACTGTGATGACTCCCCACGCACTGCTGGCTAAATGAGCTGCTTCACTGTGGTGAGTGACAAATCATGAGTCCCATGTGATGGCTGTAGCCCACGTTGGACACTGTATGAACACTGTGTCAGTGTTAGATAGGTAGGACTTGCATCATCATTGAAAAAGTGCTTGTATAAATGGGAGTGAGCGGGTCATGAGGTCATATAAAGAAGCAATTTGAGTCCCCAGGTAGAGTAGAAACAGCTGTGCAACAACCAGTCCATTTACTGATGCTAGAAATCCTCAGGTGATTCAGCCACCTGGAGATGACTTTGATTTGAACGACATGGCATGACTGCAGACACCAAACACACAGCACACCTCTAGAATTACACTCACCTTGTTGCTGAAGCATTTCTCAGTAGAGAAGTCAGCACTGTGGGCAATTACATCCTCACTTGGCAGGACGGCATAAGCCACAACCTGGAACTCTGGAGCCATCTCAGGAGACACTCTGACTTTAAAGGACACCTGGCCCTCATTCACTGAAACACAGGTCCAAACATGCATCCACAGATCAACAAAACAGACCAACGTCAATGCTTGGCTGTGGCATTTGTGGAAATATGGAAATTTTACCCGATCTATCTTGCACTTGAACCCGTGTTTGTCCTTGCATGGTGACTGCTCCTCTGGACAACACCTGGAAGACAGAAATCATTTAAAAACAAGAATGAACTAGCACTGATATCTGTGGACATCACTACCAGTGAAAGGTTTTGACACCTTAATTCAATGTGTTTGAATTAAAAGGTTAAGAGACATCCAGATTCAAGGGAAGCAAATTTGGATGTCATCAGCATAACAATGAAAGGGAATGTTGTATTTCCTAAATATAGGAATAAAAATAAAAAAGGCAGCGTGTATGAGGAGAACAGAGCTGGACCCCAAACAGAGCCCTGTGGCACACCACAACACACAGGGGCAGAGGAAGAGGGGCATTGCCCAATAGCAACAGAACATGAGTTCTCTGACAGGTATGATTTAAACCATGATAAAACTGAGCCTTTAAGACCAACAACGTGCTTGAGTCACGTGCTTGAGTCTCCATAAGAGAATGTTGTGATCAACTGTGTCAAAGGCAGCAGTCAGATCTAAAAGGACTAAAACAACAGAACAACCTGAGTCTACAGTTATAAGAAGATCATTAAAAACTCGTAAAAGTGCAGTCTCAGGACAAGATTTAAAACCAGACTGGAATGCTTCACAAATGCCACAAACATCTAAAAAGGTCGGACGTTGCTTGAGAACAACTTTTGCCAAAATTGCGGACATAAAAGAGAGTTTAGAAACTGGCCTGAAGTTAGAAAGAACATTAGGATCAAGACTTTTCTTCTTAATGATGCCTCTGATGTCTTTTTTGTTGTGAGATTTGAAGATTCGTGTACTGAGGTGTTTTTTCTGTTCTCAAACCGATCTCCCTTTAAGGGCTTAGTCTCTGTGGGTGTTTTTTCTCCTCGTCTTTCCTCGTGCATTGGGTATTTCCACTGTTCTACCTCTTCTGACCTGTCGTCCCCATGTCATGTTTGTGCAATGTATGTATGGCTGGAAGGGTAAGATGGCGCTGGAGTGCTGGCAGCCTTTAACCCAATTTCCTTCTGGATCAATAAAGGTCATCAGTCAATCAGTCAAAAGTGCAGGGGACAAAGGAAAAGCACAATAACTATAATGAGGGCTAAAATACAAACAACTTTAACTGAGAGCAGAACCCAGATGACTAAAACTAAGAAGGCCTAAGAATTTAAATACTTAGCAGAGAGAGAAAACTAAGGATATCATGAACAAAGGACCAAACACTGAGGCTAATTACTAAGCTGACAGAAAATGATGAGGGACAAAGCACAGGGACCAGACCTGAAGTCTGTGGAACCAGCTTCCACTTTGGATTCAGGAGACAGACGCCCTCCCTAGTTTTCCTTTTTGCTAAAGCATATAGTTTGGGCTGGATCAGTATTTATGCTGAAATAGATTGAAGCTGCTGGATTCTCATGATGGACTGAAAGTTTCTTCTTCAATCATGATGGGCATTACAACAGTACTTTTTTAGCAAATACACAAAAAGTCTGGTCATGTTCAACTTTGTAGTAAACCCAGAGATAACTCACCAGATAAATGACATCCACAGACCCCGGAGACTCTCCCACTATAGTGTAGTTGACTGATACGTCTTCTTCTGCGTCACAGGACACTGCTTTATCCTTCTTCTGTACCTCTAGAGAGCTGATTGTTTTAATATCGGGAGAAGACGGCTGGGACATGGATAATGTGTGAAATCCCCTGTCATAGTATGCAGTTCTATATCCTGGGTAGCCCACTGTTGGTGTCAGGCTTGCCTAGTTGGGGATAGGAAACAAAAATTTAAAAACTTGATCTACAAATAACATTGGACAACGAGACTTTATAAGCAAGGCAAAGGTGGAGGAAGATGAGTCATAAACTGTTTCAGGATTGCAGCTTCCTACTGTGGGAGGTATTTGGACATTTGCAGCCTATCACAAACCAATTGTGGCTTCAGGCTGCTGTCATGGCTGCATTAAATTACACATTGTTTCCGTGTGTCAGCTCACATGGAGTTGGATATCCTGGTCAAAGTTATCAGTGCTGAAAGAAAATGAGGCCACACCGTTGCTGTCAGTTGTCAGATTTTGTAGTGAGCGTGCTTGCCACATTTGTCCCGTGAACAGGTAGACCGGTGCGTCACAAACTGGTGTATTATTGTGGTACACTGCTCTGACCTGTTGAAGAACACAATGCTCTATCAATGGAAAATACAAACAATTTAAATGTGCTTTGCTACGACAAACTGAGCTGAAAACAACATGTTAGGCTTACTTTTCCTTCCACATTAGATCCCCGTTCCCAAACCTTGGGCACGTTAATAAAAGACACTTTTCCAAGGACGTAAGAAATAGTGACTCTCTTCTCTTGAGGGAGTGAAACACCTGAATGTAAAAACGTTCATGTTACAATCCTGTGAATGCCTTTTTGGTTAAATACACATCGATGTGTCATTTTAAAGGAATAACACAACTTGCCTGTTCCCTCTTCTTCCACTTTGGCCCTGATATCCAGAAAATCATGAAGCACCTTTTGGTCCATTTTAGTAAAAATTGACATGTTGAAGGAAAAAGTTGCACAGCCAGTCTTGTCTGCCTGGAAAGAACAATAAAGAAAGAAAATCACTGCTACAAGAATAAACCAAAATTAGAATCAAATCTCATTCACAGTCGAATCTATAAAATATATTAAATGTTCAAACTATGATATTTTATAGAGTCATGAAAAACTTGAGCTCATTTAGAATTTGATGAATTCTACGTGCATGAAAGCTGGTGCAACAACGGGACCAGAGGAGAACGCTCTACAGGGTGGGCCATTTATATGGATACACCGTAATAACATGGGAATGGTTGGTGATATTAAAGTCCTGTTTGTGGCACATTAATATATGTGAGGGGGCAAACTCCTCAAGATGGGTGGTGACCACGGTGGCATTTAGAAGTCGGCCATCTTGGATAGTCAAAGGAGCTTGCAAAGATCTTGGACACAACTTTTGTTTTTTCATTAGGGAGAGGGCCATGTGACACATGAAACTTATTGGTAATGTCACAAGAACAACAATGGTGTGCTTGGTTTCAACGTAACTTTATACATAAAAACATTTATTTATAAAATAATAGAATATAATTTTATATTTATATTTCAATATCACAATAATCTTCCAATTTAGAACTACAAGTTAAAAAAGAACTAACATAAATAAAATACACTTCCGCTAAATACTTCTCATTTATTTTCCCAAACCACACGGAGCTGCACTATAAGGACTAAAGAGCCGCACGCGGCCCCGGAGCCACAGGTTGCCGACCCCTGCTCTAGATCATGTTTACTCAAACATCAAACATGCATATAGAGATATACCCCTCCCCAACCTCCACCAGTCCGACCACACCTTTTGGTTCCTTGGTGTCCTCATCTCTGCTGACATCTCCTGGACAGAGCGAGACTTTAGAGTGTAGTCAATGCAGCACAGCCCTCTCCCGTCCCTGATGGACATTTATTCCTCCCACTGCTTCAGCAGAGCAGCAAACATCACCAAGGACAGCTCCCACCCTGGTTTCAACATGTTCAGCCTGTTTCCCTCAGGGAAGTTCTACAGGTGCATCAGCACAAAGACCCACAGACTCAAATATAGTTTTCCTCTCAAAGGCCTGCAGTCAGTTCTCTCCTAGCCCTCTTGAGTTTCTGTGCATCACCAGACCTGAAGACGGCATCCCTGACTTTCAGCAGGGAATGGATTTCTGCATTCAGCCAGGGCTTCTGGTTTGGATACCACATCACAGACTTGGTGGTGGTAACATCCTCCACACACTTACTAATGTAGCTGAGGACAGCCAATCTATACTCCTCTAAATCCAGCTTCCCCTTATACACAGCAGCATCCCTGAAGACCAGTCTGTGCATTTAAAGCAGTGCTGCAGTGCAGAGTCACCGTCGTGGCGCCACACATTGATGGTTTTCTGTGTGGGTTTGGAGCGTCCTAGTTCAGAATACAGTTACTTTGTTGAAATAAATGGATTACACGGCGGTGTTTCCTGTTTCATATATATTAGACTCGACTGTACACTGTGTTCGTGTTTTCCTCTGAAACAATAAGTCCCGTTGGAGCAGCCTTTCAACGCCTCTCTCTGTCTCTCGCTAGCAGAGTTGACCCACACAACAAAGCAAAGCTAGTTTTCGGCTACAAGCCGACACGGAACCAATGTATCAGCCAGAGGTCCCTTTGCTACGGTTCGGAGCCGCGGACCTGTTTTATATACGCGCGAAATAGTTTTCTATACGAGATCACTGCAAAAAGTGCAGCTTTACCTAATGTCCACCTACTGTTACTCATTTATATTAAGATTTAAACATCTAGTTGGTGTTGATATGGAGAGTAACCTTCAGTAATCACACAGCAATAGTTCATTCATGTAGTTGTAAAAAGCATGATAATATATTAAGTAATCCAAAGTATTCAGAATACGTTACTCTCATTGAGTAACGTAACGGAATATGTTACAAAATACATTTCGGGCATGTAATCTGTAGTTGAATACATTTTAAAAGTAACCTTCCCAACACTGGGCACATTGTTAAGCAGCCTGTAGCTAAAACACATCCTTTATTCCCATTTTGTTCTTTGAATCTAAAACAAATGCCAACAGTAAAGTGAACACACGGCGCCAGTTCAGCTGGGTAGAGCAGGCAACCCGTTTGCTGTAATGCTAATGCAGGGGCCTGAATGTACCCAAAGTATCAGGGAAAAAAGAGAAATGAAGCCATAACTGTACCTGCTTTGTCTCTGTGTGGCAGGGCGCACTTATCTGCAATAGGGCCAAATCATCCTCACTGTGCACCAATATACCAAAACCTCTATACAAATTAATAGGTCTGCACACATTGACTGTAACACGTCCTGGTACAGGCTGTCCATACGTGTACCTGTATAAAGAAAAATAAGTAAACATTATGAGTCATTTGCTCTCCAAACTCCAGATTTTACAACACATAATTTGTCCTGAAAGAACTTTTCCTTACTTTGCACACACTTTAGCTTCAATGTCTTCCTTCCCAATACTCACTTCTTCAGATATATTTACTGTCACATCAAATTTGGGTAAAACTGGGGGAAATATGAATGTCAGCATTTGCACTCCATTACAACAAAGAATTTAAGAATAAATAAGACTGACTTACCATATTTCTCCACTTTGAAGTTGTGAGATATTTTCCTCTCACCCACTGACACAATGATCTGGTACGGTCCCTCAGGGGCCTCAGCGTCCAAGGAGTAAGAAAGCTGCAGTATTCTGCTATTGGATGTTTCATTTAGCCACTGTCCAATCCTGTTACTGTGAGGATCCTGTTAAATCAAGTGACAGTGACAGCTACTACACAGGTGTAAGTACAGTACCAACTAGATTCTTTATTTTCCTTTTCAACAACATTAGAGCTAAAACTGGACAATATAAATTTAGGGGGACATAAAGATGTCCTGTCTTCATCTGTAGCCAGCTTTGTCCTCTTCTAGATGTGAAGCACTTGTTTATAAATGTTTAAAAACTAAGTGATATAAAGAAACCTAAGCTGTAATGACAGGGAAGCTGTGGCTGTGTTTGTGGAGTAATTAAATCAAAATTATTAATTTGATTTAATCACTGTCATTTTATTTTCACATGTGGGGCATCAAGTGACAGAACAGACCCCTGCACGGTGTGTATTACATACATGCAACCCACTTTGTCCAGTTTTTAAAGCTTGCACTGTCAGTAACTTGGAGTAATACTGCAGAAGCAGTGTGTATGCAAGCAGTGAGCAGGGAACCTTCAAGTCTGTCTGACTGCATGTGTTCAGTGTTGTGTTGATGCATTTGCAAGAGAAGGAAAAGCCTTTTCTAGAGGCGCCCTCTTACCTGAAGTTCAATGACATCATACTGAAAGAAAAAGGAAGAAAGACAGGTGGAGTTAAGAAACTGTTGTGTAAATCACTGCATCCAAATTGCAAACAGCATTATTAATAATACTGTTCAAAAACTCACCAGCTGATTGGCAGGTCGCATTTTATTATCCATCGCAACGACTCTGAAATTCACTTTGAGAAGAATTGAGAGGTTACCTCTGTTTCTCTCTTTGTACTTTAAAACAAAGTCACTGCAACTTATCAAACATGGATCTGATTGGTTACCCTGCACAGCAAGCCTAGACAGATCTCAGATAATGGACTGACATGTATGAGACATATGTATAGAATTTATTGAAATTGAACTGATATTGCTAATTTATATTTTAATTAATGACACATTTAATTTATTATTTAATTATGTATTTAATACATTTTGGCACCCGAGGCCCTCCATATTCTTCCCTCACGATTTTTTTTCTTTCTGCTTTCTGCAGAAAGCAGATCCTGCTGAGCACCGCTCCTACATCGGTGGGGGAGAGAGTCATAGGTTGGTGGTCTGGCGTCATGTCTGCTTTGGTTGTGGTTGTGGGGTTCCCTCGCTCAAAACGAGCATAAAAGTTGTTGAGCTCGTTGAGGAAGGAGACATCAGAGGATGCGGGGGAGGGTTTGGTGGTCCTGTAGTCTGTAATGGTCTGGAGTCCTTGCCACATGCGTCGGGGGTTGGAGTTGGAGAAGTGTTCTTCTACCTTCTTTTTGTAATGGTGTTTGGCTTTTTTGATGCCCTTCTATAGATTAGCCCTGGCTGTGCTGTAGGCGTGTGCATCTCCTGACCTAAAGGCGGTGTTGCGGGCCTTCAGGAGGAGACGACCATCCCGGTTCATCCAAGGCTTCTGGTTGGGGTACATGGTGATCCGTTTCTGGGTGGTGACACTGTCTGTGGTTTCGGAGATGTAATCCAGTACAGATGAGGCGTACTGGTCCAGGTCTGTGTGGGTGAACATATTCCAGTCTGTGTTTTTAAATCTGTCCTGGAGCACTGCGTCTGTCCCCTCTGGCCACACTTTAATTGTCCTCACAGCAGGTTTCACACGTTGGATGAGTGGTGAATACCGAGGTGTGAGGAACAGGGAGAGATGGTCCGATTGTCCAATGTGGGGGAGGGGTGTGGCTTTGTAGGCTCCAGCCAGGTTGGAATACACATGGTCTAAAGTCTTGTCTCCTCTGGTGTGGCAGGAGACATGTTGGTGGAATCTGGGGAGGACTGTCTTTAAGTTGGTGTGGTTGAAGTCGCCAGCAACAATAAAAGCAGCCTCGGGGTGTTTATTCTGGTGTTTGTTAATGGCTGCAGAAAGTTTCCGCCTACAGGGAGGAGGTGGATCGTCTGGCTGAGTGGTGCGACACAAACAACCTGCTGCTTAACACCGAGAAGACCAAGGAGCTCATCGTGGACTACAGGAGGAATGCTGACCCACATCCACCCATCCACATTAAGGGGACGGCTGTGGAGCGTGTGAGCTGTCTTTTGCAATGTGAAGTTCTTCCTTAGTGTGAGCTCAAATATGAAACTTGTGGGATTTTTTTTCCTTTTGTTGTTTTTTAAAATACCATATTTTTCGGACGATAAGGCGCACTGACAATGAACTTGTCTGAAACGGGTCTGTTTTTATACATAAGGCGTACTGGAATATAGGGCGCATTAAACGCCTTATAATTTATGCTATGTAACTTTGCACTGTCCACTTTCTGCTGTAACCAAACAAATTTCTGACGTGTGGGACTAATAAAGGTTATCTTATCTTATAATAATGACTAACCTGGTATTGTGGATGGATTATCTCATTTGTTCTCCTGACTGAAGTTTGGTCCATTTAAAGCATCTTTCCGTGTGATTGCATTCGTCAAAAACCATCGGGAACGTTTATCGAATGGAAAAAATTTAGCGTTCATCCTCCAGCTTCACTGTGTTTATGTTATGCTAACATAACTGTGTCGCTAGCGATCACGTAGCACATCATTATATACCAGCTAGCCCAACTTCGGTAATGTTTGAAGTGATAGCAGAGCTTTATGTTTTATTTCTATCCAGAAATCTCTCAGTCACAACATGCTATATTAGGTAGCTAGCAAAACCAGTGAGCTAACTTCCTGCTAACTTCTAACTCTGTTAAATTTAATAAATTCTGTTTGCATGGATGCCTGGATGTTAAACTTAATTGTTACACCTGGTAAAGCAGCAAGGCTGATCATTTTATTAAAGAGGAAAGAATTTAGACAGTTTTTAACTCTCAGTGATGCTGCAGTGTTCGTTTGACTTTAGGACTTGAACATACGGCGTTTAGGACCCAGGCTTCTGACTCTTCTAGCCGTAATGCTCTGACAATCCATCAAGCAGTGCGGCTTCATACCTTACAAAAGGCGGATCAATTTTTGAGAAAAAGAAAGGATTTTAAGTGCGCATTATAGTCTGGAAAATGCGGTAGTTATGTTCAAAGATGGAGTCGGATTTCAAACTTCGAATAAACATCTCGATCGACAGTATTGATATCTTGAAAAAATTTTGCTCTATGAAGCAAACATTTCACATCAATCACTGTATGTGTGTCCAAATTTTGGACCACAAAACTTGTTACACAAATTGGAGATGGTGGAGCAGCTGGCTCATGATGTTGGAATTTGAATGAACTACATGTCTTATATAACATAACAGCACATTGTTACCTTTTTGTCCAGGGAGGTAGATGGGTTTGTCTGTTTGGATGAACGTGACGGGATCAGACGCTCGGATCATCACTTTTCTGACTTGTTTGGAGTAAAATGTGTCTCCTCGTACCTCCACCTGAAAATGTTGCACCTCCTTTTGTACCAAAGGAGCCTGAGACAGTGGGATATTTAGATAGTCATTAAAGCCTATAATGCTTACGATAACAACTAACACACACTTTGTGTGTGAAAGTGCTGGTTGCCAACCTCAAACTGAACACAGGTTTGAAAGGCCTCATTTGACGTATGCGTGAATAATGTTGTGTTCTTCTCTCGGGACATCAAAGTGACAGTCATGACCAGAGTCCCACTGGGCTGTCGGAGAGTTGCACAGAATTTGGCCTCAGCTCCAGCTTCAATAACTGCAGGAATGGCCACCAGGTACTGGCTGCATACAGCATCACACATACAGCAGTTACTGCAGTGAACAACTCACACAGACAAAAACACGCTGAAGACAAACTCACGGTTCAGCCACCGCTTGATCCACATGCATCCAGCTCAGGAGGACACACAGAGTGCAGCTCAGGATCCAGAGACGGTCCATGACTGGTTGTGATCGTTCTCAGTGTCAGCTTCGGCTAAATATCGGCTGATCGTCCCCACCCACGTAACAGCCACGTGTTTGAAACGCACTCATGTACTCTGATCTCCACAAAGTCTATCACTTACACATTTATAAAATCCCATTCCTGCTTTCAGCACTGAACACTAAACTATAGACAACAGTAAAGCTTGTTGTTCAGTGTAAAACATTACAGTAACATACAGTGCTCCGAGGTGATGTTTCTAAATCAGCTCAGAGTTTAATTCGGCTGTTACAAAAAGTTATTTCTGTTTCGAATGTGCCTGTTTTACTTAATAATGTGCATTTTCTTACCGTCAGTGCTGGGATATCCCACTGTAGTGTGTAACTACTGATATTCTCTAAAATCACTGGGCGTTACAGTAAGTGTAGCCACCAACAGTGCCCTTTACCCAGCGTGGGATGTCTGACTGCCATGTTTTTGACCTTGTTTCTCGGGAAAGACTAAACAAACGTTTGTGTAGTGATAACAGGCTCAAACACAACGGATGGATTCATCAGTGATGTCACAGACTGCTATATTTGCTTAAAAGACAAAAATCACAATGTTTCTGTAAGAATTCAAAATGAAACATGTTAAACAGCTTTTGTTGCACTTTAGTAAACAACACAGATCAAACTGCTGAAATAACAGCAGTGACAGTCACACTGCTGAGTGTGGAGGGATTTCTGGTCTGGTTTTTAAACTGTAACATTGCTGAGAATGAGTCATTATCTCTGACCCTCTGGACCCAGCAGTATTACCCCATGTTATTCTATTTGTCTTCTTTGATTTGCCTTTACGGGAAAAGGTTTTTTGTTTGTTCTGTCTTACTAATGTGCTTAGTAACTTAGGCATGTTTAAACACACATACAGATGTGTTCATCCTTATGAACAAATCCAGAAAATAACAGAAAAAAACAGTTAACAGCACTGAACCTATGAAGGACTGAAGTCTACTGATATACTGAATATCTGCTGCTGTTATGATATTATTAGATATTATTAGATATTTATTATGATACATGTATTTATGGTATGAGCTCACTCATGGTTAATGTGCTGAAACATGTGGCCAAGGACTAGACAGCATGCTCATTTAAATCGTGACAAACGTCATAAAGTTGGATTGTCTCCCATTTTAACAGCTCAACAATTTTCTCTTATAAATTTGACTACAGTAAAGGAATTCTGCAGTAAAGTCCGTTATCCCAAATGAAGTTAAATACTTTCATGAAATCAATTTCAAAGCATTTGGACCATATACACTTGCAATACATAGCTTTTTATCACGTATAGATAGTTTAATGATTAAGAATCTGCCCCCTGGATCTATAACTGTATCGAGTACTGTGAAATTAATATTTTTATGGATTAAAATTGCTGCTCCTCTTTGTGTAGAATTATAACAAGCTGAGAACACATTAGGAAACTCAGGTGTTTTAAGATCATTCGAACCTCTAAGAGGTCTGTGGGTCTCTTGTAAAAGGCCTGTAGTTTTTTGAGTTGGTTAAATATTTTTAACCTCTTTTCTCTGGAGCCAGCTCCATTTACATTCCATGTACCAAACCTTAGTGCACCCATAGTTGTCTGTGTATAACTAGGGGTGTACACTTTGTGTGTCGCTTAGACAGGTGGAGAGAATACATCACTTGTTCATAAATAAAGAGAAGGAGAGAGAAAAAAATGTGTGTGCATATTTACTAATATGAGTACGCTTGGCTTAAGTGTGTGTATCCTATATGACTGTGTGCGCTGTCTGACTGATGTAAATGTGCTGCCGTTGAGCGCATGACTGTGCGTGATCGTGCCAAAATATGTGTCAAAATAAAGGATGTTGTTTGTGGATGAGTGTGGAAGCAGGTGATCGAGGCAGTGAAAGAAATAAAGAAAGAAACCAAGGACAGGGGTGAGCAGCATAAAAACAAGAGGGGAAAAGAGAGAAAAAAAACCCCAAAAACCCCCGGAAACATTCCAATCAAACCACTGACGGAGAGTGACGGTGTTAATTCTGCTATCATGTCACACTTAAGATGCGATTTGATACTGGTAAGTTAGACAGATGTTAATGCAAGTTAGTGTGAGTGGATAGGGAAAGGGTGTAGCTGATTCCTATGTGGTGTGAGGTTAATACAGCCACGGAGTGATGTTGGGGTCGCGGTGGAGCTGTCCGTCCACGTACAGCCGGTCCACAGCGATGACAGCGAGGGAGCCCTTCTGGATGAAGCCGCGTCGGATTGGGAAGAGGACCCTGCGTCGTTCCAAGATCTCTTTGGGGAACTGGTCGTTCACGCTGAAGTCCGTTCCTTTTAATTCCCTGCTGTATGAACCACATTAAATGTTTTTACATATTAACATGATGTCTCCGTGTCTCTCTGTTACATATACAGTATTTAATCATTTTCTCACACAGTTCTTCTCTTTCAGATTTGTGTTGTTGTGTTTGTTGTCACAGGTTACAAAAATGTTTCTTACTTCACTCTAATGTATGTGAGTTTTTATTATAAAAAATCCCCACTCGCCCCTGTGGTAAATCCTTCAAGCTCGGGTCCTCTACCAGAGGTCTGGGAGCTTGAGGGTCCTGCGCAGTATCTTAGCTGTTCCCAGGACTGCGCTCTTCTGGACAGAGATCTCCGATGTTATTCCCGGGATCTGCTGGAGCCACTCGCCTAGCTTGGGAGTCACCACACCTAGTGCTCCGATTACCACGGGGACCACCGTTACCTTCACCCTCCACATCCTCTCGAGCTCTTCTCTGAGCCCTTGGTATTTCTCCAGCTTCTCGTGTTCCTTCTTCCTGATATTGCTGTCATTCGGAACCGCTACATCGATCACTACGGCCGTCTTCTTCTGTTTGTCTACCACCACTATGTCCGGTTGGTTAGCCACCACCATTTTGTCCGTCTGTATCTGGAAGTCCCACAGGATCTTAGCTCGGTCATTCTCCACCACCCTTGGGGGCATCTCCCATTTTGACCTCGGGACTTCAAGGCCGTATTCAGCACAGATGTTTCTGTACACTACCCCGGCCACTTGGTTATGGCGTTCCATGTATGCCCTGCCTGCTAGCATCTTGCACCCTGCTGTTATGTGCTGGTGCATCTTTACACAGCCTTCACTTGGGGCCTTACTTGGTGTGATAGACCCCAGCCTCTATGGATATTGTGCTCCACCTGGCTGGGATCTCACTTGGGGCGGGTCCAGGGGCATACTGTGTCCATCCATGAAAGAGTTCCGCACAGCCAGGCAAGATGACTGGAAAGAGTCTTCGGTTAGGATTAGGCAGTGAAAAAGCAGAGTGGTTAGGGAAACTGACCGAAACTCATGTTTCGTCATTGAATCCTAAGAAAATGTTAGTAAAGGTTATGGCTGACTCCACCACCCCCAGTGGACTCTGAGACAGCAGCACGAGCCAGCTTATTACCTGTTATTTACACTGCGTTTTACATACAGATTTCAGGACACATCAGTAATTGACCTCAAGAGAGGTTTTCGGCCTTTTAACAATTATAGGGAGGATTCAGGGTCACCTGGTCCAGCCCTAACTATATGCTTTAGCAAAAAGGAAAGTTTGAAGCCTAATCTTAAAAGTAGAGATAGTGTCTGTCTCCTGAATCCAAACTGGAAGCTGGTTCCACAGAAGAGGGGCCTGAAAACTGAAGGCTCTGCCTCCCATTCTACTTTTAAATACTCTAGGAACAACAAGTAGGCCTGCAGTGTCCATGTTCAAAGGCATTGTAAACTTTTTCTGTTGATTGTAAAGTTTTCTTCCCACACAGTGTACAGTGGACTCCAATGTTTTTGTCACTTTTTATGGAATCAAACTCAAAGTAATGTAAGTACTTCCAATCTCTAAATGCTGCATGGTCGTACTCTCTCCCACACTCGATACATTTTCCATTGTTGATCTGCACATGTCCGTTACCATGGACGTCACACTTGTACATCATTGTCATGAGACACTCTCACCAACAAACACGGTTTAGTAACACAGTAACGCAGCGTGCTCGATCCCTTACATTACCCGTTACTTGAAAAAGGTAACTGGATTACTTGTAACACGTTACTGCCTATCTCTGCACCTAAGAATGTCATTGTTTTAATCCAGAGTTACTCATATAAGGTTATGCATTTGTGCCTAAGAAATGATCCAGCTCCTCATATAAGTGAGGTAACACAGGTGGATATCAGTAATGTGCGCGCTGGAGCTGCTCTTCTACCTAGTGTTAGATTTGTATTGTTGATTGTCATTCATGCTTAGAAATATTTACTCATATATGCTTAGAGTTTATAGTCGATGTCATATTGATAGGGGTCTGATCCTTAATAGTCTGCAAAGACTTTGTGTGCATTCCAGGGTGTTCTGGCATTCACACCCTCCTGGGAGCATGGCAGCGGTCGTACCTTCTCTTATTGTTTCATGGTAGGATAAACACATCTATATCTGTTCTAGTCTAAGTGCCTTTTGTTTAGATGAACTGCTGGACTTCCAGACCAGCAGGTTTAGGGAAGTCAGACTTCAGTGTTTCATGGGTTCAATGCTGATAACTGTTTTTAAACAAACTCTATTTTTTGCATCTGTTAACAAGTATTAACAAACTGTATTAACATTTATGGATTAAAACATCTGTATGTGTGTAAAGCATGCCCCCCCCCCCCCCCCCCCCCCCCCCCAGAGCCCCTTAGTGAGACAGAACAAACAAAAACCCTTTTCCCGTAAAGGCAAATCAAAGAAGACAAATAGAATAACATGGGGTAATACTGCTGGGTCCAGAGGGTCAGACATAATGACTCATTCTCAGCAATGTTACAGTTTAAAAACCAGACCAGAAATCCCTCCACACTCAGCAGTGTGACTGTCACTGCAGTTATTTCAGTGGGCTGAAGTTTGATCTGTGTTGTTTACTAAAGTGCAACAAAAGCTGTTTAACATGTTTCATTTTGAATTCTTACAGAAACATTGTGATTTTTGTCTTTTAAGCAAATATAGCAGTCTGTGACATCACTGATGAATCCATCCGTTGTGTTTGAGCCTGTTATCACTACACAAACGTTTGTTTAGTCTTTCCCGAGAAACAAGGTCAAAAACATGGCAGTCAGACATCCCACGCTGGGTAAAGGGAGTTACACCTACTGTAGTTGTCACGGTCCTGGGTCTCCTGACCCAGCGTTTTTAGTTCTTTGTGATGTTTGTATTATCATACTTGTGTGATTTATTCTATGGTTTCTAGTTTTGATCCCTTGCCCTTCATGTCTCTCTGTGTCCCCTCTGTTTCGTGTAATTGTGTCTTTGCATGTTTGAGTTTGTTTTCTGTCACCCTGCATTGTGAATTATGTTCTCATGGTTGGTCTTTCGTTACTCTCTCTAGTCTAGTCTCTTGTGTTCCAAGCTGAGTATTTCCCTGTGTATTTTGGTTCTTAGTCCTCTGCCTTATGGTTTATGTCTCTGTTTCTTAGTTGCTGTCTCCACTGTGTCAAGTTCGCGTCTCTGTGTGAAACTTCCTGTTTTACTTTGAAGGTCCGTGTCTTATGTGAATGTGTCCTGCTTTGTTTGTCTCGTCAGTCCTGATTTCTCCCAGCTGTGCTCTCCTTCTGTGTCTCATTCCCCTCGTTACTCCCCAGTGTATTTAAACCCTGTGTTTCTCTGAGTCAGTGTCGCGTCGTCCCTCATGCTGTGTGGATCTCCCTGTGAGTTTAGTTTGTGAGTTTTCAGTTTAGTTTGCTTTGTATGTCTTTCTCCTGCCAGCGAATAAAGCTGAGTTCTTTGTGTTTAAACCTCGTGCCTGAGTCCTGCATTTTGGTTCCAACTCCTGCCTGCCGCACAGCGATTCATGACAGTAGTTCCCAGTGATTTTAGAAAATATCAGTAGTTACAGACTACAGGGGTGTATCCCAGCACTGGTGTTAAGACAAACATGGACACATACAGAATAGAAATAACTTTTTGTAACAGCCAAATTAAACTCTGAGCTGATTTAGAAACATCACCTCGGAGCACTGTATGTTACTGTTACGCCCCAGTCTAGGGGTACAGGAACGCAACACAAGTTTGAAAGAATTGCCCCGCCCTGGTCCCCAAAACCATACACAAAGGGAAACCAATTTCTTAGTGAATCGTGATTTATTTTTCTGCACTGCAAAAATGAAGCTCCGGGGTGAACAAAGGCCAAAATAACAAACAAAACAAGCTAAGTCAGGAGGAGGTGTTATCTACAACCCTATGTGAAATCAAATATCAAACAAAAGACAAGCGCTACCCCTAACTGAAATAAACAGGAGAAAACAGTGCAAGGAAAAACAATAAGGCAGCTCACCCCTTCTGTTGCAGTGCTATTTACAAGGCTATTTACAATGAAAGCTAATATACACACTATATACAAAACTCAGAGAAGCCGCACAAATCACAAGCACAAAAGTCTCAAGTTTTGGAGGCCAGGGTCAGGTCTGCTGCTGCTGTCAGTGGCTGCCCCGGGACAACTGCTGGTGAGGGATTTGAAGAAGATCACATGGCCAGGGGACCAATCAGCAGCCGTCAGCTCATCCACTCCGGGACCTGCAAAGACTTAAAGGAACAGACAACAACAGCCACCAAAACAGATTATGGACAGGGCCATAACACCCCCCTTCCCAAGACCAAACATCTCCCCTACAGATGTTTGGCGCTTAGGGGTTCCGAAAACCACGTGACAGCGCATCTGCCAGTACATTCTCTGTCCCTTTTTTGTGATGGATCTCCAGATTGAAATCTTGTACTAAGAGGGACCATCTCATGAGCCTTTGGTTAGAATTTTGCATTCGGGTCAAAAACACGAGGGGGTTGTGGTCTGTGTAAACAATGACAGGTGCTGAACTGGAACCGACATAGACCTCGAAATGCTGTAGAGCAAGCAATAGGGAGAGAGCTTCTTTTTCAATGGTGCTGTATTTCTGTTGGTGGGAGTTGAATTTTTTCGAAAAGTAACCAATTGGGTGATCAACACCCTGCCTATCCTCCTGCAACAGTACCGCACCTGCACCGTTGGCGCTGGCATCCACCTCAAGTTTAAACGGATGTGTGAAAACAGGAGCGGCAAGTACTGGTGTGCTGCAGAGGAGAGCTTTGGCAGACTCAAAAGCATTCTGGCATGTGGGGGACCATACAAATGGTTTTGACACACTTGTGAGACTGGTGAGAGGTGCAACTACATCTGCAAAATTCTTACAGAAGCCACGATAATAGCCGGCCATACCAAGGAACCGGCGAAGCTCACGTCTAGTGCGAGGCACAGGGAGATCTAGGATAGCCTGGATTTTAGCCAGCAGGGGGCGCACCTGTCCCTGACCCACCTGCTTCCCTAGATAAGTCACAGTGGCCTTACCAAAGTCACATTTGGCAAGATTTAGGGTAAGGGATGCCTCTTGTAATCTTTCAAAAATCTCCGTGAGTGTTCCAAGGTGATCTGACCAAGTCTCTGAATAGGCTACAATGTCGTCTAAGTACACTTCACAGTTTGTGACACCACCTAAGACAATGTGCATAAGGCGTTGGAATGTGGCAGGGGCATTTTGAAGGCCAAAAGGCATGACGGTGTATTGGAGGAAGTGATCAGGAGTGACAAAAGCAGAAATTTCAGATGCACGCGGAGTGAGGGGAACTTGCCAATAACCCTTTAATAAGTCCAGTTTGGTGACAAACTTTGCGGAGCCAACCCTATCCACACAATCTTCCATGCGGGGAAGAGGGTAGGAGTCGGGTTTGGTCACACTGTTCACTTTTCGAAAATCACTACAAAAACGTGGAGTTTTGTCTTCCTTCGGCATAAGAAGGCATGGGGAACTCCAGGCACTCGAACTAGGGACAGCAAGACCATTTTCCAGCAAGTAGGAAACTTCTTGCTGAAAAAGTGCACGTTTGGTAGGGTTCACACGATAAGCGTGTTGTTTGATCGGAGGGTGGTCACCTACATCTATGTCATGTTCGAGGACAGTAGTGCGAGACGGAGTGTCAGCAAACAGAGATGGGTAAGTATTGATCAGAGAACACACATCGGTCTGGGCGGCCTCATCTAAATGTTTTAGGTGGGAATTCAACTTATCCAATACTTCAGAGTTTCTGAGTCGGGAGCAACCCTCAGCACAAACGAAAGCTAAGCCATCACTTTCTGGGCTATACTGAGACGGGGATGCTGGCACAACTACCGACACGGCAGACAGCGCAGGGGGGGATGAGGATGAGTTTACACCTGCATCACGAACAAAATAAGGCTTCATCAGATTAACATGACACACACGACGCTTTCTCCTACGGTCTGGGGTACCTATAACATAATCTGTGTCACTCAGTTTCTCTTGGACAGTATAGGGCCCACAGAACTTTGCCTGGAGAGAGGATCCAGGAACGGGTAGGAGAGTCAACACTTTGTCACCCACTTCAAATTTTCTCTGCACGGACTTTTTGTCGAATTTCCTTTTCATTTTTTCCTGAGACGCGGAAAGAGCCTCGCGTGCAATTTCGCATGCTTTATGCAGACGCTCCCTAAAACAACTTACGTAATCTAATACGTTCTGCTCGGGGGTAGCTGTGTCGGACAGATATCTCTCTTTAAGCAGCCGTAGGGGACCACGCACTGTGTGTCCAAACACCAGCTCTGCGGGACTGAAACCCGTGGGCTCCTGCACACTCTCCCTCACCGCTAGAAGGAGAAGTGGCAGACCTTCGTCCCACTCTCTTCCTGACTCGAGGCAGAACTTCCTCATCATGGCTTTTAAAGTCTGGTGGAAACGCTCAAGCGCACCCTGTGATTCGGGGTGATATGCACTGGATTTTTGATGCTTGAGGGATAGCGATTTTAAGACCTGAGCGAATATCTTGGACATGAAATTAGACCCTTGGTCTGTTTGAACTGATTTAGGCAAACCGAAAAGGGAGAAAAAGTTTACTAATGCTCTGACAATGGCTTTGACTTTGATAGTGCGTAACGGAATAGCCTCGGGGAAGCGTTTGGCGGTGCACATTAAAGTCAAGAGGTACTGATGTCCTGACTTGGTTTTTGGAAGCGGACCTACACAATCGATGATTATGTGCTCAAATGGTTCGCCTAAGGCTGGGATTGGATGCAATGGAGCAGGAGGAATAACCTGGTTGGGTTTTCCGCTGACCTGGCAAACGTGGCAAGAGCGGCAATATTTGGTCACATCGGTCTTCAAACCTGGCCAGAAAAAGTGACGCAGAATACGAAGGTAGGTCTTCCTAATTCCTAAATGTCCAGAGAAACTGTCATGTGCTAGGCTGAGTACTTGGTGTCGGAAATTTTGCGGTACAACTGCTTGTTGAAATACGTTCCAGCCAAGATCACTAGAGGAGGGAGGATGCCATTTGCGCATTAACACATCATTTTCAATGCTGTAGACACGGGGATTCTGATCGCTTGAATTTGCGGCAAGTAAACATTTGGCCAAAGTCGGGTCATTCTGTTGCGCATGAATAAAATCTGTTTTGTTTACCTCAAAAGACAGGTCAGGTGTAGCGGGTAGCAGTTTATCAGACACACATTTTTCAGCTTTTTC
The DNA here is from genome assembly GCF_965226115.1 of Aulonocara stuartgranti. NCBI lineage: Eukaryota > Metazoa > Chordata > Actinopteri > Cichliformes > Cichlidae > Aulonocara > Aulonocara stuartgranti. Next base: position 78,884,557 of record NC_138941.1, on the reverse strand, counting down.
CACAGGCAGTTCAGCTTTCTCAGGAACAGCTTCAGAACATAGAAAAGAGTCAGACAAGTCAACATCACCATATTTACGCTTGTGGGCGCGTGTGACAACACAGGCAGGAAAAACAGAGGGCAGACTGTCAGCAGCAGGCTCGGAAACAAAATCAAAATCATCGACGGGGTTTTCAATTACTTCAGGGATCGGGAAAACTTTCCCATTGGCTAGATCATTCCCCAGAATCATAGTAACCCCCTGCACGGGCAAGCGAGCGCGCACCCCAACTGTTACCGGGCCCGCAACGAGAGGCGACTGTAGGAAGACTCTGTGCAGTGGAGCTCGTAACACACTCATTTTCACTCCCCACACGAGAGCATCAGCACCACAAAACGAGTTACTTGAGAAAGGCAACGCGCTTTCCAAAATGAGAGACTGGGCAGCCCCAGTGTCGCGCAAAATTACAATCGGCACGCGATCCTCCTCTATTCCAGTCAGTGAGGCGAACCCTTGTGAAATGAATGGTCGGTAACTGCTGTCAAGACTGTCATTTCCTGGTTCATCACTGACGGGATTAGGAGTAGCAACCGATTGAACAAAACCAATGCTTTTTGGCTTTTTCCATGTGTGAGTTTGCTCTTTGCGACGGAGCGACGGACAACTGGCAATGAGATGGCCAGTATCATGGCAATAAAAGCATTCTCGGACAGTCATGGGGACCTGATCAGGGCGCGTTTGACGCTTAGGAGAAACCCTCAAACTCCTCGCAGGTTTCGACAACGGGGCACATTCACGGCGCACAGCTGAAAACGCAACGCGATGGGTCAACACAAACTCATCTGCGAGAACAGCAGCTTTAGACAACGAATCCACCTTTTGCTCATTGATATATACAACAACATTCTCTGGAAGACACGTTTTGAATTCCTCCAGCAGGACCAATTCTCTTAGCTGAGCAAAGTCCTTCACTTTACTTGCAGCTAACCACTTATCAAACAAGAGAGTCTTCTCCCTGGCAAACTCTACATGTGTTTGGTTGGCAGATTTTTCACACGACCGAAACCTCTGGCGATATGCCTCTGGAACTAGCTCATAAGCCCTTAAAATAGTGGATTTCACAATTTCATAATCCAGGCTGTCATCAATAGACAAGCTCGCACACACTTCCTGTGCTTTCCCCACCAATTTACACTGCAGCAACAAACTCCACACATCCTTGGGCCATTTCAAAGTGGTTGCGATGCGTTCAAAGGCATTAAAGTAAGAGTCAACCTCACTTTCTCTGAAAGGTGGCACTAAAGCAATTTGCCTGCTTGCATCAAATTGGTCAGAGGAGAGTGAATCAGAAGATTTACTCACAACTTTACTCACTGGGGTAGAGGTAACATTGCGCTGCCGGGAAGGATCCAGCTCCATAGCCCTTATGCGGAGATGCATAAGCTCAACTTCTTTGGACTTAGTCGCAAGCTCCACCTCTTTCAGGCGAAGGGCGAGCCCAAGATCCTCCGTAACCAATCCTGTTGATTGTCCGGCTGGGCTAACGTTTGGGATCTGAATGGCAGCAGGAGCCTCCGCCCCTGGCGACACCCGTCCACTGGGAGCTTTTGGGATGGTTGCAGCAGCTTCTGCTCCCGCATCCACCACCAAACCTCCAGTCGCCTCAACCGGCCGAGGTTTCGACTCCGCAAAAACCCCCTTATCCACCAGCTGAGCTGTCAGGCACTGCTTAATTTCTGCCTTTTTAGCATGTAAAGGCACACTAACATTAAACAAATCTGCCACCAACAACAAATCCGCCTTTGTGCATCGATCCAACTTATCCACGGTGGGTTGTAGTGCAAAATCATCCACATCAAAAGTCATTGTGACTAGATCACCCCCAACACTACAAGAAAACTGCCAACCAAAAACTGCAGACAACCCACAAAATACAATGAGCAAAAAGAATGGCAAAAGAAAAAAAAAAAAGGACGAGCCCCCACTTTATGTTACGCCCCAGTCTAGGGGTACAGGAACGCAACACAAGTTTGAAAGAATTGCCCCGCCCTGGTCCCCAAAACCATACACAAAGGGAAACCAATTTCTTAGTGAATCGTGATTTATTTTTCTGCACTGCAAAAATGAAGCTCCGGGGTGAACAAAGGCCAAAATAACAAACAAAACAAGCTAAGTCAGGAGGAGGTGTTATCTACAACCCTATGTGAAATCAAATATCAAACAAAAGACAAGCGCTACACCTAACTCCCTAACTGAAATAAACAGGAGAAAACAGTGCAAGGAAAAACAATAAGGCAGCTCACCCCTTCTGTTGCAGTGCTATTTACAAGGCTATTTACAATGAAAGCTAATATACACACTATATACAAAACTCAGAGAAGCCGCACAAATCACAAGCACAAAAGTCTCAAGTTTTGGAGGCCAGGGTCAGGTCTGCTGCTGCTGTCAGTGGCTGCCCCGGGACAACTGCTGGTGAGGGATTTGAAGAAGATCACATGGCCAGGGGACCAATCAGCAGCCGTCAGCTCATCCACTCCGGGACCTGCAAAGACTTAAAGGAACAGACAACAACAGCCACCAAAACAGATTATGGACAGGGCCATAACAGTTACTGTAATGTTTTACACTGAACAACAAGCTTTACTGTTGTCTATAGTTTAGTGTTCAGTGCTGAAAGCAGGATTGGGATTTTGTAAATGTGTAAGTGATAGACTTTGTGGAGATCAGAGTACATGAGTGCGTTTCAAACACGTGGCTGTTATGTGGGTGGGGACGATCAGCCGATATTTAACCGAAGCTGACACTGAGAACGATCACAACCAGTCATGGACCGTCTCTGGATCCTGAGCTGCACTCTGTGTGTCCTCCTGAGCTGGATGCATGTGGATCAAGCGGTGGCTGAACCGTGAGTTTGTCTTCAGCGTGTTTTTGTCTGTGTGAGTTGTTCACTGCAGTAACTGCTGTATGTGTGATGCTGTATGCAGCCAGTACCTGGTGGCCATTCCTGCAGTTATTGAAGCTGGAGCTGAGGCCAAATTCTGTGCAACTCTCCGACAGCCCAGTGGGACTCTGGTCATGACTGTCACTTTGATGTCCCGAGAGAAGAACACAACATTATTCACGCATACGTCAAATGAGGCCTTTCAAACCTGTGTTCAGTTTGAGGTTGGCAACCAGCACTTTCACACACAAAGTGTGTGTTAGTTTTTATTGTAAGCATTATTGGCTTTAATGACTATCTAAATATCCCACTGTCTCAGGCTCCTTTGGTACAAAAGGAGGTGCAACATTTTCAGGTGGAGGTACGAGGAGACACATTTTACTCCAAACAAGTCAGAAAAGTGATGATCCGAGCGTCTGATCCCGTCACATTCATCCAAACAGACAAACCCATCTACCTCCCTGGACAAAAAGGTAACAATGTGCTGTTATGTTATATAAGACATGTAGTTCATTCAAATTCCATCATCATGAGCCAGCTGCTCCACCATCTCCAATTTGTGTAACAAGTTTTGTGGTCCAAAATTTGGACACACATACAGTGATTGATGTGAAATGTTTGCTTCATAGAGCAAAATTTTTTCAAGATATCAATACGGTCGATCGAGATGTTTATTCGAAGTTTGAAATCCGACTCCATCTTTGAACATAACTACCGCATTTTCCAGACTATAATGCGCACTTAAAATCCTTTCTTTTTCTCAAAAATTGACAGTGTGCCTTATGTATGAATTCTGGTTGTGTTTACTGACCACAAACAGATTTTATGTGGCACACAGTGCTCAAAAATCTGTCAAAAAATGTTTTAGTACGCCTTTGGTAAGGTACGAAGCCGCACTGCTTGATGGATTGTCGGAGCATTACGGCTACCGTAATCAGAAGCCTCGCGGACTCGGCCTAATCTGGGTCCTAAACGCCGTCACTTCAGGTCCTAAAATCAAATGAACACTGCAGCATCACTGAGAGTTAAAAACTGTCTAAATTCTTTCCTCTTTAATAAAATGATCAGCCTTGCTGCTTTACCAGGTGTAACAATTAAGTTTAACATCCAGGCATCCATGCAAACAGAATTTATTAAATTTAGAAGTTAGAAGTTAGCAGGAAGTTAGCTCACTGGTTTTGCTAGCTTGTAAAACATGCTATGCTATCACTTCCAACATAAATGAAGACAGAAAGCTAAACAGCAGTGATGTTAGTAGGGTTACTGAAGTTGGGATAGCTGGTATAAAATGATGTGCTACATGATCGCTAGCGACACAGCTATGTTAGCATAACATAAACACAGTGAAGCTGGAGGATGAACGCTAAATTTTTTCCATTCGATAAACGTTCCCGATGGTTTTTGATGAATGCAATCACACGGAAAGATGCTTTAAATGGACCAAACTTCAGTCAGGAGAACAAATGACATAATCCATCCACAATACCAGGTTAGTCATTATTATAAGATAAGATAACCTTTATTAGTTTTGTTACAGCCGAAAGTGGACAAGTTACATAGCATAAATTATAAGGCGTTTAATGCGCCCTATATTCCAGTACGCCTTATGTATAAAAACAGTTTCAGACACGTTTCAGACACGTTCATCGTCAGTGCGCCTTATCGTCCGAAAAATATGGTATTTTAAAAAACAACAAAAGGAAAAAAAATCCCACAAGTTTCATATTTGAGCTCACACTAAGGAAGAACTTCACATTGCAAAAGACAGCTACTGACAACGAATGGTATGCAGTTATTTCACAGTGATGAGAAATAAAACATGCAGAATACTCAGAGTGCACAACTTTCCCCAAAGGGCAAAGGCCATATTATATTTTCCATTTTGAGACCTGCTGCTGTGATGGAGAATTAGGCAGTAATTCAGCTTAACTTTGTAATCGGGGACAGAGAGCACAAAATGAATCATGTCTGAGTAATGCCTCTTAGTTTATTTCAGAGTCAAATTATTTTTATGTGAAAGTTTAACGGTTTTAATTTTTAAAACTTCACAATAAAATAAATATGTTTAAACATGGCTTTGGAATTCAAAGTACAAAAAAATCGTGAGGGAAGAATATGGAGGGCCTCGGGTGCCAAAATTTATTAAACACATAATTAAATAATAAATTAAATGTGTCATTAATTACGCAGTGACAATTACAATGTTGCGTGGAGATCAGGGGCAGTACCCCTGGACTTGCAGACCGGGCTGGTGGTCCCCATTTTTAAGAAGGGGGACCGGAGGGTGTGTTCCAACTACAGGGGGATCACACTCCTCAACCTCCCTGGGAAAGTCTATGCCAGGATGCTGGAAAGGAGAGTTCGTCCGCCAGTCGAACCTCAGATACAGGAGGAACAATGCGGTTTTCGTCCTGGTCGCGGAACACTGGACCAGCTCTTTATCCTCTCGAGGATACTCGAGCGTGCATGGGAGTTTGCCCAACCAGTCTACATGTGTTTTGTGGACTTGGAGAAGGCATTCGACCGTGTCCCTCGGGGTGTCCTGTGGGAGGTGTTGCGGCAGTATGGGGTGTCTGGCCCATTGCTACGGGCCATTCGATCCCTATACAACCGTTGCAAGAACTTGGTTCGCATTGCCGGCAATAAGTCGGACTCATTCCTGGTGGGTGATGGGCTCCGCCAGGGCTGCCCCAAGTGGAGGAGTTCAAGTATCTCGGGGTCTTGTTCGCGAGTGATGGGAGAAGGGAGCTGGAGATCGACAGACGGATTGGTGCTGCGGCTGCAGTGATACGGACGCTGCACCGGTCCGTCGTGGTGAAGAGGGAGCTGAGTGTAAAAGCGACGTTATTGGCCGACCTACCCTCACCTATGGCCATGTGCTGTGGGTAGTGACTAGGGATGGGTATCGTTTAGGTTTTATCCGATACCGGTGCCAAACTTTTGAAACGGTGCCGGTGCTCAAACTGGTGCTTAAAGAATGGAGAACACAAAATTGGTCCTCTCATGGTCAGCTGTTTTTTTTGTAAAAAGATAACAATGTTAGCCTTTTCTGCAGCTATGTGGCATATATGGTATCACTCTTGGCTGGAAGCAGTGTTTAAAGAATGGAAAAAACACAAACTTTGTCCAAGAACCTCTCATGTTTAACTGTTTTCCACTTTTTCTTTGGTCATTTTAGCCTTTTTGGCCAGGGTGAAGGGAGTATCTGCCATCAAACAAGAGGACAGCCGCATGTAGCTATGATGATGTTTGCTAGTTCACCTTACCTGCATTAATGTAATAACGTGGTTAGCCTACTCAATGTAAATTACACACGAACAACATTAAGCTACTCACGCAGAGAAGAACAGCTGCTGCTGCCATCATCATCCTCATCATTTCTGCTATACTGGCAGGGCTGGGGGCCAGGACTCTCCTCTTAGTGTTTTTGGGGGATGTTGCTAACTCCGGGTCGATAACAGGCACCCCACCCGCAGTAGATGTGCTCGGTGTGAGGTCTCGCAGCAAGCTATCATACCGCGCGTTTCTGGGCTTTTAAAAAAAACGCTATGCGTCGCCAGGTGTTTCATCGGATTTGAGGTGTTACCTCCTTTGACAGTATCACAGTATCAGCTTAAAGCACTTGTTGCAGGCTGCTGAGTTTGCATCTTTTGCTGTGAAGTACAGCCAGACTTTGACCGCTTCGACTTGGGCATTTTTAATCTGTAGCTCTGCTCTAAAAAAACGTACGTACCTGGACCCGCCTACTATCCTCGGAAACGTAAAATGATTGGCTAGAATCTGAAGTGTATCACAGCTCAGGAAAAAAAAGCACCGAAATAAAGCACCGAAATGTGCGCTGCTTTTCGGTCTGGTTACTACCGTTTATGTCAGAACCGGTGCCATCATGGCACCGGACACCGGTACCCATCCCTAGTAGTGACCGAAAGAAAGAGATCGCGGATACAAGCGGCGGAAATGAGCTTCCTCCGAAGGGTGGCTGGCCTCTCCCATTAGAGATAGGGTGAGAAGTTCGGCCATCCGGGAGGGGCTCAGAGTAGAGCCACTGCTCCTCCACATCGAAAGGAGCCAGCTGAGGTGGTTCGGGCATCTGACAAGGATGCCTCCTGGGCGCCTCCTGGGTGAGGTGTTCCATCTTGGCTTGCTGTGTAGGGTAACCAATCACATCTATGTTTGATAAGTTGCAGTGACTTTGTTTTAAAGTATAAAGAGAGAAACAGAGGTAACCTCTCAATTTTTCTCAAAGTGAATTTCAGAGTCGTTGCGATGGATAATAAAATGCGACCTGCCAATCAGCTGGTGAGTTTTTGAACAGTATTATTAATAATGCTGTTTGCAATTTGGATGCAGTGATTTACACAACAGTTTCTTAACTCCACCTGTCTTTCTTCCTTTTTCTTTCAGTATGATGTCATTGAACTTCAGGTAAGAGGGCGCCTCTAGAAAAGGCTTTTCCTTCTCTTGCAAATGCATCAACACAACACTGAACACATGCAGTCAGACAGACTTGAAGGTTCCCTGCTCACTGCTTGCATACACACTGCTTCTGCAGTATTACTCCAAGTTACTGACAGTGCAAGCTTTAAAAACTGGACAAAGTGGGTTGCATGTATGTAATACACACCGTGCAGGGGTCTGTTCTGTCACTTGATGCCCCACATGTGAAAATAAAATGACAGTGATTAAATCAAATTAATAATTTTGATTTAATTACTCCACAAACACAGCCACAGCTTCCCTGTCATTACAGCTTAGGTTTCTTTATATCACTTAGTTTTTAAACATTTATAAACAAGTGCTTCACATCTAGAAGAGGACAAAGCTGGCTACAGATGAAGACAGGACATCTTTATGTCCCCCTAAATTTATATTGTCCAGTTTTAGCTCTAATGTTGTTGAAAAGGAAAATAAAGAATCTAGTTGGTACTGTACTTACACCTGTGTAGTAGCTGTCACTGTCACTTGATTTAACAGGATCCTCACAGTAACAGGATTGGACAGTGGCTAAATGAAACATCCAATAGCAGAATACTGCAGCTTTCTTACTCCTTGGACGCTGAGGCCCCTGAGGGACCGTACCAGATCATTGTGTCAGTGGGTGAGAGGAAAATATCTCACAACTTCAAAGTGGAGAAATATGGTAAGTCAGTCTTATTTATTCTTAAATTCTTTGTTGTAATGGAGTGCAAATGCTGACATTCATATTTCCCCCAGTTTTACCCAAATTTGATGTGACAGTAAATATATCTGAAGAAGTGAGTATTGGGAAGGAAGACATTGAAGCTAAAGTGTGTGCAAAGTAAGGAAAAGTTCTTTCAGGACAAATTATGTGTTGTAAAATCTGGAGTTTGGAGAGCAAATGACTCATAATGTTTACTTATTTTTCTTTATACAGGTACACGTATGGACAGCCTGTACCAGGACGTGTTACAGTCAATGTGTGCAGACCTACTAATGTGTATAGCTTTGGTATATCGACGTACGATCTTTTGGCCCTATTGCAGATAAGTGCGCCCTGCCACACAGAGACAAAGCAGGTACAGTTATGGCTTCATTTCTCTTTTTTCCCTGATACTTTGGGTACATTCAGGCCCCTGCATTAGCATTACAGCAAACGGGTTGCCTGCACTTTGGGGTCCTTAGGGACTAGTAAAGCGCTATACAAATACAGGCCATTTACCATTTAAAAATTCCCAAGAAGGTTTGTTTAGTTGGAGGCCAACAAACAAACACACAAAAAGGTAGTAGGTGAAGATTTTTTTCACAGTACTGTATAACATATATATGGTAGTACTGAGATTTTGAGGATGTAAATGAGATGCTGCTGGGAAATTTAAACGATACAGTGGTTTTGTGAGGTGATGCCATCATACTGCTATACAGGCCCAGCTCGACAGGATGTTTGGGATGTTGTGGAGGATACGGCGTCTGTGTTTTCCAAAAAGAATTTCAGATTTCGAATCATCTGAGCACAGAGCAGTGTTTGTCGTTTTAAATGAGCTTTTGCCCAGAAAAGAACGCAGCGTTTCCAGTTCACATTCACATTTGACTTCTTTGCGCAATGGAGCTTTAATCAGAATCAGAATCAGAATACTTTATTGATCCCTGGGGGAAATTATTTTTTGTTACAGTGCTCCATTTTAAACCAACATTAAGACAAGACAGACAATACACTAACTAAGAATAGTACAATATATACATATATACACATACATACATACATACATAAGTCACTTATAAATAAATATTTGGAAAAGAAACATGTGTAGTTGTAGCAGCAAACAGTGTGTTAAGTGGATGCGTTGTACAGGGAGATGGCCACAGGCAGGAATGATTTCCTGTGTCGTTCAGTGGTGCATCATGGGTAATCTCAGTCTCTCACTGAACGAGCTCCTGTCACTGACCAACATGTCATGGAGTGGGTGGGAGGTGTTATCCAACATTGTCTTTATCTTGGACAGCATCCGCCTCTCCGACACCACCTTGAGGGAGTCCAGCTCCATCCCCACAACATTGCTGGCCTTACGGATCAGTTTATGTTGGCATCTGCGACCCTCAGCCTGCTCCCCCAGCATGCAACAGCATAGAGGATCGCACTGGCCACAACAGACTCATAGAAAATCCTCAGCATTTTCTGGCAGATGTTGAAGGACCTCAGTCGCCTCAAAAAATAGAGACGACTCTGGCCCTTCCTGTAAAGTGCTGTGGTGTTTTTAGCCCAGTCCAGTTTATTGTCAATGTGTACTCCAAGGTATTTATAGTCCTCCACAATGTCCACACTAACCCCCTGGATTGAAACAGGGGTCAAGTGTTTCCTGGTCTTCCTGAAGTCCACGATCAGTTCCTTGGTCTTTGCCACGTTGAGCTGCAGATGATTCTGCTCACACCACGTGACAAAGGAGTCGACCACAGCCCGGTACTCTGTCTCATCATCCCTGCTGATGCATCCAACCACCGCAGAGTCATCAGAAAACTTCTGAAGATGGCAGGTCTCTGTGCAGTGGCTGAAGTCTGTGGTGTAGAGGGTGAAGAGGAAGGAGGAGAGGACAGTCCCCTGTGGTGCCCCTGTGTTGCTGATCACCTTGTCAGACACACACTGTGGGAGACGTACATATTGTGGTCTTCCTGTCAGGTAATCAACAATCCAGGACACCAGAGAAGCATCCACCTGCATCGCTGCTAACTTATCACCCAGGAGGGTCGGCCTGATGGTGTTGAAAGCACTGGAAAAGTCAAAAAACATGACCCTCACAGTGCTCGCCGGCTGGTCCAGATGGGTGTAGACACGATTGAGCAGGTAGATGATGGCGTCCTCAGTTCCGAGACGAGGCTGATAAGCGAACTGAAGGGGATCCAGATGTGGTCTTACTATGGGTCGCAGCTGGTCCAGGATGAGCCTTTCCAGGGTCTTCATGATGTGGGAGGTCAGTGCCACGGGCCTGTAATCCTGGGGGCCACTGGGACGTGGCGTCTTTGGTACAGGGACGAGGCATGATGTCTTCCACATCACCGGGACCCTCTGCAGACTCAGACTCAGCATAAACAGTTTATGAAAGACTCCACACAGCTGGGGGGCACAGGTCTTGAGGACAAGGGGACTCACTCCGTCTGGTCCAGCAGACTTGCCTGAGTGAAGTCTCCTCATTTGCATCTCAACCTGGTATTGAGTGAAGGTGATGGGTGGGGGAGGGGTGTCAGGAATCTCACAGGAGGCAACATGTGAAGAGAGAGGCTGGCACAGTGGTGTGGTTCTGGATTCCAGGCTGACTGCAGGTGAGGTTGTGGGGGTGGGAGCAGACACTGTGGTGTCGAATCTATTGAAAAACAGATTCAACTCGTCGGCTCTATTCTCACCTCCCTCAGCTCCCCTGCTGTTGGTTGGCCTGAATCCAGTGATGGTCTTCATGCCCCTCCACACCTCTCTCATGCTGTTCTGCTGGAGTTTCCACTCCAGCTTCCTCCTGTAATTGTCCTTAGCCTCTCTGATCTTGTCCTTTAGTAACACCTGGACCTTCCTCACCTCCTCTTTGTTGCCCCCTCTGAAAGCCCTCTTCTTGTTGTTGAGGAGGGCTTTGATGTCCTTAGTCACCCACATAACCTGCATTTGTGGGTGGCACGGTGAACTTTGTGCGCAGATATTGATTTGTGGAAGTGTTCCTGAGGCCATGCAGTGATCTGAGTGGCAGAATAACAACAGTTTTTCATGCATTGCTGCCCAAGGACCTGGAGACTGCATCTGATAGTGGATTTCAGCCTTAACCTTTGCATGTTTTGATGACATTATGCGCTGCAGATGATGAGATATTCCCCGTCTTGATAATTTTACATTAATGAAATTATTCTGTCATTGTTCTACAATTTGTAGACACAGTCTGTTGCAGATTTGTAAACCTCCGCCCATCTGTATTTGTGAGAAACTCTGTCTCTCTATGATGATCTTTTTATACACATTAATCTGAATGATCTGTTGCCAGGTAACATAATCAGTTGCAAAATGTTCCTTCAGCTGTTTATGTTTAGTACAACTGACCCCTCCAGACTTTTGTCCCCCCACCCTGCATTTTTAAACCATATTGCTTTCATCAAATTCTAAATGAGCTCAAGTCTTTCATGACTCCTCTCTAGTTTGAACATTTAATATATTTTATAGATTCGATTGTGAATGAGATTTGATTCTAATTTTGGTTTATTCTTGTATCAGTGATTTTCTTTCTTTATTGCTCTTTCCAGGCAGACAAGACTGGCTGTGCAACTTTTTCCTTCAACATGTCAATTTTTACTAAAATGGACCAAAAGGTGCTTCAAGATGTTCTGGATATCAGGGCCAAAGTGGAAGAAGAGGGAACAGGCAAGTTGTGTTATTCCTTTAAAATGACACATCGATGTGTATTTAACCAAAAAGGCATTCACAGGATTGTAACATGAAAGTTTTTACATTCAGGTGTTTCACTCCCTCAAGAGAAGAGAGTCACGATTTCTTACGTCCTTGGAAAAGTGTCTTTCATTAACGTGCCCAAGGTTTGGGAATGGGGATCTAATGTGGAAGGAAAAGTAAGCCTAACATGTTGTTTTCAGCTCAGTTTGTCGTACAAAGCACATTTAAATTGTTTGTATTTTCCATTGATAGAGCATTGTGTTCTTCAACAGGTCAGAGCAGTGTACCACAATAATACACCAGTTTGTGACGCACCGGTCTACCTGTTCACGGGACAAATGTGGCAAACACGCTCACTACAAAATCTGACAACTGACAGCAACGGTGTGGCCTCATTTTCTTTCAGCACTGATAACTTTGACCAGGATATCCAACTCCATGTGAGCTGACACACTGAAACAATGTGTAATTTAACGCAGCCATGACAGCAGCATGAAGCCACAATTGGTTTGTGATAGGCTGCAAATGTCCAAATACCTCCCACAGTAATAAGCTGCAATCCTGAAACAGTTTATGACTCATCTTCCTCCACCTTTGCCCTGCTTATAAAGCCTCGTTGACCAATGTTATTTGTAGATCAAGTTTTTAAATTTTTGTTTCCTATCCCCAACTAGGCAAGCCTGACACCAACAGTGGGCTACCCAGGATACAAAACTGCATACTATGACAGGGGATTTCACACATTATCCATGTCCCAGCCGTCTTCTCCTGATATTAAAACAATCAGCTCTCTAGAGGTACAGAAGAAGGATAAACCAGTGTCCTGTGACGCAGAAGAAGACGTATCAGTAAACTACACTATAGTGGGAGAGTCTCCGGGGTCTGTGGATGTCATTTATCTGGTGAGTTATCTCTCAGCTTGTCACTTTATGGCATAACTACAAAGTTTACCATGACCAGACTTTTTGTGTGTTTGCTAAAAAAGTACTGTTGTAATGCCCATCATGACTGAAGAAGAAACTTTCAGTCCATCATGAGAATCCAGCAGCTTCGATCTGTTTCAGCCTAAATACCTGATCCAGCCCAAACTATATGCTTTAGCAAAAAGGAAAACTAGGGAGGGCGTCTGTCTCGTGAATCACAGACTTCATGTCTGGTTCCTCTGTTTTGTCCCTCATTATTTTCTGTCAGCTTTGTCACGGCTGGCAGCAGTCGTGTTGTGGAATGAAAGGAGGACCCAAAATGCGGCAGTGACTGATGATTCGAGTGACGTTTATTTACAAGGTGGCAGTGGCAGAAACAGGCAACGAAGCGTGAGAAATTACTAACGGAAACCTAAACTGGGAGAAACTAAAGAGCAAACCTGAAATCTTAACGAAACGGAGAGCAGAGCAGAGAGACGCAGACTAAGGAACAGGATACCAAGAAACACAGACGAGCCGACAACGAACACTGGAGGACACAAGCTGAACACAATGACAGACAGACACAGACCTTCAGAACAAAACAGGAAATCTAGAACCCGAACCGGACACAAGGGGGGAGGACACAGAATAACTAGAACAGAGGAAAATAATCATAAAACACAAAACGCTGGGTCAACGACCCAGCACCATGACAGTACCCCCCCTCCAAGGGCTGGCTCCAGACAGCCCAAAACAAAAACAGACGACCAACCCAGGGCGGGCGGCGGGGGGTCCAGGACGGAGGGACCAAAACCAAACAAAAAACAAGCTCCAGTGATCCAAAAGAATTGTCCAAAACACAACACACACTGGAGTCCCTGAACAGGGTCCCCAAACATAGTTCAGGAGGCCATCCCGGAGGCTGACCACTCAGGAGCCTAGAACAGTTCATCTCCGGGGGCCGACCATGTGGAACGCAGTGGTGGCGACGGGGAAACAGTTCAGGCGGCCGACCGTGCGGACGGCAATGGGGAAACCGTTCAGGCAGCCGACCGTGCGGATGGCAACGGTGGCGGTGACACAAGTCCGGAGGCCGGCCGCGCAGAAGGTAGTGGTGGCGTTTGGGAGGTCGTCCATAGTGGCGATGACGCCCAACAAGCGGCCTGGCAGATGATCGCCAATGTCGAGGCGGCAGTTTGGGACCCAAAGGCTGCGTGGCCCCCGCAGCACCAGGTGAGACGGAGGCTGGACCAGGCGACACTGAGGATGCTGAAGCTGGACCAGGCGACGGCGTGGGTGAAGCAGAGAATGGACCAGGCAACGCTGAGGATGCTGAAGCTGGACCAGGCAACGGCGTGGGTGAAGCTGAAGCTGGACCAGGCGAGGATGATGAGGCTGCAGCCGGCGAGGATGATGAGGCTGCAGCCGGCGAGGATGATGAGGCTGCGGCTGGACGGGCTCCTCGGGCCCTCCAGCTGACGAGGAAGGAAGCTGGCTAGGTTCCCCTGAACCTCCAGCTGACGAGTCTTGGGGCTGGACGGGCTCCTCGGGCCCTCCAGCTGACGAGGCAGGAAACTGGCTAGGTTCTCCTGAACCTCGAGCTGACGAGACTTGGGGCTGGACGGGCTCCTCGGGCCCTCCAGCCGACGAGGCAGGAAGCTGGCTAGGTTCTCCTGAACCTCCAGCTGACGAGTCTTGGGGCTGGACGGGCTCCTCGGGCCCTCAAGCTGACGAGTCTTGGGGCTGGACGGGCTCCTCGGGCCCTCCAGCTGACGAGACTTGGGGCTGGACGGGCTCCTCGGGCCCTCCAGCCGACGAGGCAGGAAGCTGGCTAGGTTCTCCTGAAACTCCAGCTGACGAGTCTTGGGGCTGGACGGGCTCCTCGGGCCCTCCAGCTGACGAGACTTGGGGCTGGACGGGCTCCTCGGGCCCTCCAGCTGACGAGGCAGGAAGCTGGCTAGGTTCTCCTGAACCTCCAGCTGACGAGTCTTGGGGCTGGACGGGCTCCTCGGGCCCTCCAGCTGACGAGTCTTGGGGCTGGACGGGCTCCTCGGGCCCTCCAGCTGACGAGGCAGGAAGCTGGACGGGCTCCTCGGGCCCCCCAGCTGACGAGGCAGGAAGCTGGACGGGCTCCTCGGGCCCTCCAGCTGACGAGGCCGGAAGCTGGACGGGCTCCTTGGGCCCCCCCAGCGAAAACCGTCTCAGAACCAGTGGGCACTGGAGCCCCTGGCAGTAACAGAACAGGACCAGCAGGCACGGTGGCCTCTGGCAAACACAAAGCAGACTGCAGCTGCACAGAGCATTGACTCAGCTCAGGCAGCCACAGCCGGGTGCAGTCCTCAGCTGGCTTCTTAACCTCCAGGGGTCCAGAGTCGGCTGGGGGCTGAAACCCAGCCTCTGGGGAGGCCCTGGGGTGCGTCACAGTCTCTGAACTGGCCAGCTTTTGAGGACTGATTACAATATTGTGTGGTTTGTCGCTCTGCTTAAAATGAACAGATGAAAAATTGTTCTTTGGCAAACGGAGTGTTTTAAATATTTAGGCATAAATTTACCGAAAGATCTTACAAAACTATTCGAACAGAACTACCTACCCTTATACAAAAAAATAAAGGAAGATATAGTAAGATGGAATTTAATTCCTTTCTTTAGTTTTAATTCAAGAATTGATTCTATTAAAATGAATGTATTGCCAAGATTTTTGTATCTATTTCAAACCCTACCAATAGAGATTAACCAAAGTCAATTTAATGAGTGGGATAAAATGTTATCTAGATATATATGGCAAGGTAAAAGACCAAGGGTTCGCCTTAAAACACTACAGCTGGCTAAGCAAAAGGGAGGATGGGGCCTCCCTGACCTCAGATATTATTATTTTGCAGCGCAGATGAGAGCAATAATATGCTGGTGTAACCAATCATACACTGCCCAATGGAAAACCATTGAGGAACAAATGCTGTCTATACCTATTCAGGCAACTCTAGCTGACAATAACTTACAAACCTATATAAAAAATACTGATAACATGTGGGTGAAAAGGACCCTTAAAACATGGAGAACTATTATAAAGGAATATAAACTCGAGACCAATATTACAGTTCTTAAATGGTGTGCTTACGACTCAGAGTTCAAACCTAATGAACTGGATTCTAGATTCAAGGACTGGACAGGTAAGGGCATAACAGCCCTGTGCAGTATAATGAAGGATGGAAAATTGTTCAGCTTTGACACGCTTAGAAAAACATTTTCATTAGAAAAAGAAGACTTCTATCGATATCTGCAGTTAAGGCACTATGCCGACACGAAGATGAGAAACGTAACAATGATAAACACACGCTTGATGGAACTGTTTATAAAAAGCTATAACTCAGAAACTATTGATAGAATTGTATCATGTCTCTATAAGGGTCTAATGGATTTGAAACCACATTCGACTTCATATATTAGAACAAAATGGGAGAAGGAAGGAGGGATAAAAATATTAGAGGAAGAATGGACGGCAATATGGAGATATCAGTGGATGTGTACCAGCTCACAAAAGTGGAGGGAATTTGGCTGGAAGTGCCTAATTAGATACTTTATAACACCTTCTCAGAAGTCTCATTATGATGATAACCCCCCTGCTTGTTGGAGGAACTGTGGAAATCAAAGTGCAAATCATTACCATATTTTCTGGGACTGCTCAATCTTGAGGGATTATTGGAGAGAAATACATAATGCCTTACAGGATATCTTTAAACGTGAAATACCTCTCGAGAGTAAGACTATGTTCTTTGGATATATACCTCAGGAATGGCCTAAATATGATAAACATTTAATAAATATTTTATTGGTGGCCTGTAAAAAGAATATCACCAGAAAATGGTTATCCCCAGAGAGCCCAAACATAAGTACATGGATGGAAATCACAATGGAAATTTATAACATGGAAAAGATAACAGCTTCTGTTAACCACAAGCTGGAGAAATTTACATCATATTGGGAAAACTGGGTTAAATATATCACGCCTCATAGGCCAGATTTTACTATTACAAACCAATAATTATGATGTATGTATATATATTTATAGGATCACCCCATACCAACACATCCGTGTTTTTTTGTTTTTGTTTTTGTTTTTTTGTTTCTTTTTTTTTTGTTTTTTGTTTTTTCTCTTTCTTAGGTTTGTTAGTTTTGTTTTTTGCTTTTTGATTTTCGGATTATGTGATGGTTTCAATTACTTTTATCGTTGTAAGTATTCTTCCCTTATGACTTGGATGTAAATTAAAATACTATTTCAGTATTTAAGGCAGATAACCTAAGTATGAAGAATGCTTACATGATGTACATACTGTGAATGCCTGCTTTTGAAACCTTAATAAAAATATGAATTTAAAAAAAAAAAAGAAAAATTGTTCTTTTCGGGTTGGATTGACTTAGCTTGTTGTACAGGAGGAGTAGGTGAAGATGATGGCTGAATAGGTGGCTGAGCTGATGATAAGGCTGATGAGTCTTCTACCAACTGAGCTACTGACTGGGCTATGGGCTGTAACATAGTTTGTAGTAAGTCTGGCTGTGACTGTAACTGAGCTATGGGTAGTGAAGCTGAATGGGGTGGAGGTGACGGCTGGGCTGCTAACTGAACTACTGGCTGGGCAGCTAACTGAGCTACTGGCTGGGATGCTAACTCAAAAAACACAGCCCCGGTATAAACAGTCACAAGGTCTGGCGAAACAGAAAGAGTGTCTTTTCTACTCACCACAGCCGGCAACACAGAACTCTCGGGGCCCGGCTGTGGCAATGGGCGTCGGCAGTGTGAATGTCGCTTCCTTCTCGGAGACAGCTCCGACCGGCCGGGTAATTCTACATCCGGCGGGCCGGGCCGCAGATTCCCCGGCGGGCAGTGCAAAACATTCACCACCGGGCTGGGTCGGGAAGCGGTAGCGGCTGGAGGGTGAAGGTGCAGTTCTTTTAGAATGAAGTCCTGTGCGAGCGGGTGAAGAGAGTCCAGTAGCCAGGGGTGAGTAGAAATTAGCTGCTGTAGCCTGGCTTCTACAGCGCGGTGAAATTCCTCTCCCTCACGTTCAAGCCACAGGTTAACCTGTCACGGGTAATGGGGAAATACGGACTCAGTCGCGGAGCTCTGGATGCGAAGCAAACAGTGCATTTATTTACAGTGCTCAAAAACAGTCTCAAAACACAAAGCGAAGTACAAAAATTCAACGGTGATCATCTCCAAATTCCCAGTGGTGTGCAGGTGAGTCTCCCAAGTGATTATCCGAGTGTGTTTCTCCTCCGAGAGCTTAATCCAGCGGGCTCCTTCTCTCCAACCTTCTGCTCCGTATCACTTCCTCCTACAAACGAGTGACAACAACAGGTGAGACAGGGTAGCCGGCTAAGGCTATGTTACAAGTAACAAACACTCTTTACTACCGAGCTTCCAGTACAATCCAGCGTCGGCTGCCATCCGGACACACAGTTAAATACCTCAGTCCACAACGAAGGATGATCAGTGACAGCTGGGTGGCAAATTAGGTGCAGGTGTATCAGCCACTGGGTGGAGGAGGAGAGAGAAGCACACACATACACACACAGGCAGGTCGCCCCGGGAAGGACCGTCCGACCATGACATAACCAACCTCGAAATGGAGTCAATCAATTCCTCCCGAAACTCCTGGGAAGGTGCGGTTGCTGCTGGGTCCATGTTTGGTCGGCTCGTACTGTCACGGCTGGCACCAGTCGTGTTGTGGAATGAAAGGAGGACCCAAAATGCAGCAGTGACTGATGATACGAGTGACGTTTATTTACAAGGTGGCAGTGGCAGAAACAGGCAACGAAGCGTGAGAAATTACTAACGGAAACCTAAACTGGGAGAAACTAAAGAGCAAACCTGAAATCTTAACGAAACGGAGAGCAGAGCAGAGAGACGCAGACTAAGGAACAGGATACCAAGAAACACAGACGAGCCGACAACGAACACAGACCGACACCCACTAAATATACACACACAAGATAATCGGGTAATCACACACAGGAGGGAAGAACAGCTGAACCCAACACACATGAGGACCGGAGCAGACAAGCTGAACACAATGACAGACAGACACAGACCTTCAGAACAAAACAGGAAATCTAGAACCCGAACCGGACACAAGGGGGGAGGACACAGAATAACTAGAACAGAGGAAAATAATCATAAAACACAAAACGCTGGGTCAACGACCCAGCACCATGACAAGCTTAGTAATTAGCCTCAGTGTTTGGTCCTTTGTTCATGATATCCTTAGTTTTCTCTCTCTGTTAAGTATTTATATTCTTAGGCCTTCGTAGATTTAGTCATTTCTGTTCTCAGTTAATCATGCTTTCCCTGTGTTTCCCCTGCACTTTTCAAGTCTCGTCTTTTAGTGACTCCACGTTTAGTTATTTTCTGTTTTATTTTTCTAATCCTTTGTTTTGTGCATCTTAGGATTCTCAGGATTTGTATGTGTAAAAAGAATTTATGTGTACATAAAAAAGATTTGTGTACGTGAGAAACTCTGCACTCAAGTTTCAAGTTACAAGTACAAATTTTGACCGTATTTTTCTTCCTTTCATCTGATTGGCCAATGTCCTGTCATATAGTTAGGGCTGGACCAGGTGACCCTGAATCCTCCCTTAGTTATGCTGCAATAGACGTAGGCTGCCGGGGGATTCCCATGATGCATTGAGTTTTTCCTTTCCAGTCACCTTTCTCACTCACTATGTGTTAACAGACCTCTCTGCATTGAATCATATCTGTTATTAATCTTATTGTAGGGTCTACCTTACAATAGAAAGCACCTTGATGTGACAGTTTTATTGATTTTTGTTGGCCTTTTTTGCGCTCCATCTCCATGCAGCACTGTTGTGCAGCAAAGTTGTGTACAGGGCTTTGAGTGCTCAGAAAGAGTAGAAAAGCGCTATATAAGAACCAGTCCATTTACCATTACCATTCACTGCCAGTAAAGCAAAGGGCAGCTCTGAGGACTCTAAAACATAAAACATATTTAGAGATATTTATATACTTTTCTTTGCTTCAGTATGCATCTACATTGTAGAAAGTATTAAAATAAAAATTAAAAAAACACTGAATGAGAAGGTGTGTCAAAACTTTTAACTGGTAGTGTATATCCACCAGTGTTGGTCAAGTTACTTGAAAAAAGTAATCAGTAACTAATTACTGATTGCTTCCCCCAAAAAGTAATTAATTACTTAGTTACTTAGTTACTTTTTAAAAACACGATTTACAACCTGAGTAGGTGATAAAGCGATAGATCTTTCAGCCCAATTCTACTTTTTCTGCATAATCCATCATACAAAATGTAATCAAATGGAAAAGTCTCTTTTTAAAACTTGTTTTATTATTTTTAATCTTTTAACTTCATGCATCAAGCAAAAATTTAATTATATGCAACATTCTCTGACTGGAAGAAATTAGTTTAACATTGAAACCTATTTTCTGCACATTCCAGCACATAAAATATTTTTTGTGTTTACACTCAGTCTTTCAAATAGATGCAAGTAAAACACAGCAGAAAATAAATAAAGTCAAAGACTCAGCGGTCCTGTTGCTCTATTTTCACCTGTAAAGCAGGAGCGGGGTAGGCGGAGGTTTACCCTGGTGCAGGTGTGCCGCGGCGGTCAGTTAAAGAATCCGCGAGTTTTTCTGTGAGTTTCCCATTACGTCGTAGCTACTCGGTGCTTGTTTGGAAGTTTAGGGGTTTTTTCGCTGTAAAAGGAAGTTTTCTTCCCACGCACGATGGACACTAATGTTTTTGTCACTTTTTACGGAATCAAACTCAAAGTAAGGTCAGTACTTCCATGCTTTAAACGCTGCACGCTCATACTCTCTCTGCACTCGATATATGATCCACTGTTGATCTGCACACAGCTGTTGTCACGAACGTCGCACTCGCTTACGTCACTGTCGTGAGACATTCTCGCAAAAAATCACGGTTTTAGTAACGCAGTAACGCAGCGTTCCTACGGGAAAGTAACGGTAATCTAATTACCGATTTTGCAATAGTAATCCCTTACTTTACTTGAAAAAAGTAATCAGATTACGCGTCACTGCCCATCTCTGATGTCCACAGATATCAGTGCTAGTTCATTCTTGTTTTTAAATGATTTCTGTCTTCCAGGTGTTGTCCAGAGGAGCAGTCACCATGCAAGGACAAACACAGGTTGAAGTGCAAGATAGATCGGGTAAAATTTCCATATTTCCACAAATGCCACAGCCAAGCATTGGCGTTGGTCTGTTTTGTTGATCTGTGGATGCATGTTTGGACCTGTGTTTCAGTGAATGAGGGCCAGGTGTCCTTTAAAGTCAGAGTGTCTCCTGAGATGGCTCCAGAGTTCCAGGTTGTGGCTTATGCCGTCCTGCCAAGTGAGGATGTAATTGCCCACAGTGCTGACTTCTCTACTGACAAATGCTTCAGCAACAAGGTGAGTGTAATTCTAGAGGTGTGCTGTGTGTTTGGTGTCTGCAGTCATGCCATGTCGTTCAAATCAAAGTCATCTCCAGGTGGCTGAATCACCTGAGGATTTCTAGCATCAGTAAATGGACTGATTGTTGCACAGCTGTTTCTACTCTACCTGGGGACTCAAATTGCTTCTTTATATGACCTCATGACCCGCTCACTCCCATTTATACAAGCACTTTTTCAATGATGATGCAAGTCCTACCTATCTAACACTGACACAGTGTTCATACAGTGTCCAACGTGGGCTACAGCCATCACATGGGACTCATGATTTGTCACTCACCACAGTGAAGCAGCTCATTTAGCCAGCTGTGAGTGGGGAGTTATCACAGTCACTAAACTTCTACGGGTGTTTTGTGTGTGTCAGGTGTCAGTGGAGTTTTCACCGTCTTCAGCCGTCCCAGGTGAAGAGACCAACATGCAGGTGACGGCCCTGCCACGTTCTCTGTGTGGTGTGAGCGCCATCGACAAGAGCGTTCTCATCAAGGAGCCTGGGAAGACTCTGGATGCAGATAAGGTAACTGCTGATATTAACACCAGTGAGGTGGACACATCCCTTATTTCCAGAGCCCGTAGTGTCGTGAGTTACCAGCAGCTCATGCCTTCGCTCCGGTACTTGTGTCCTGATAAGTATTCTTTGGGCAGTCGTACATTGAACTGTTTTAAACAGTCAAATGCTGAGTTTGTCTTAAAGCAAACTGGTATAAAAAATACAAGGTTACATATGCATGTGTCTGTGATGACAGTCTTTCTAGCGAGTAAGTAAGTACCATGCTTGTTGCTCATGTGGTTGCAGACAGCAATATTTTAATCTTATAAAATTAATTCCTTTTGAGCAAATTAATATTTCAGCATGGAGATAAATCCAGGATCATGACTTTTTTTCTTTTAGCAAATAATTCAACCATGCAAACAAGTGTATGACCTGCCAGTCACTGTCTGCTTTACTTGAGAAGAATTTAACTTTGCACCAAAACTGCTCAAAGACACGAGTATTTGTTGATGTTAAACATACAGCAAAACCTGGAAAAAGTGATACTTGGTGAGTTTAAGGAGCTACAGAGACAGCTTCAAATGGAGAACACTTACTGTAGCCATATAAGTCACTAAGAACGATGTGTTGTTTATAGTAAAATTGTAGAACTTCTGTAAGATTTGGTAAACAGATACTTCAACTACAACACCTCACATCTGCGAACACTTACTGCTGACTTGATCATTTTTATTTATTTATTTTTTCAGAATTCTTCTTAGATAATGTAGCAATTGATTTGAGCCTAATCTGTACTTGTATTTGCACCAGTACTACAGGTAAGAGTTAAAAAACACATGTGGATCAAATGTGACCAGGCAGGCAATAAATGTTTGGAGGTTTTGCTGATCTGCACTTTTCTTTTCAGATATTTGACTTGCTCCCACTCAAGAAATCCTCAGGTATCCCGTATGAGGTTGATGATGCTACAGACTGCCTTAATGTGAGACCAAAAAGATATGTTTTGCCGTACCCCAGTCAAGAGCAAAATGACGCCTATGCAGTTTTCCAGGTAAAATACAAGTATACCTGTGAGTCCGTCAAACATAACGTAAATACAATAGTTTTTGTTGTTGCACCAGTTTTTGCTGATCTTTGTGTGCTGCTGAAATATCTAGAAAGTCGGACTGAAGATGGCGACAAACTTGCTTATGCCGGCTTGTACACATACACGAGAGACACGAGAGTTCTTCTTTACTGATGTTTACTGTGCTTCTCTTAACGTACAGGTACACCGTAGAACTGGTGAATACAAATGTACAAGAAAATTATATTTCAGCATTAAAACATATTACAATATAAAATTCACAAAATATAAACAAACATACCACTTTGGCCTGCAAGTAGACAAACCGGTGTAACTGGAACTTAGGGCTTATTTCTTCTTTCTTAGCTTGACTTTTACACGGCTAGACCGTCACCATGCGCAGCTTCTCTGACCTTTTTCCAAAACAGGAAGTGACCTCTGCCCTTACCTTATATTTACAAAATTAACCGGCTATTTTCCATGTATCAAATTAACTGTACACCAATCCGGTAGGCAAAAAAGGAAAATGTTAACATGCTCAACACAAAAATAAAACATACAAAATAAAATGAGTTAGTTACATTATCATTACAAGAGCTCCGCCTAGTGGTCAAATACTAACATTTCACCAACTGTTACACTCCCACCATCACACTATCGCAACAGCATGTGTGATCCTAAAGGAATGTGACCCAACAATGAACTTAGCGAAGGTTAACCAATAAACATTATGTTGAGTCTTTACTCTGCTTCAAGTAAAAGTATAGTCTTATGTATGGGTCCCTCTAAAATCGTCTTAGTTGTGTGCTTCCCCTTATTGTCTCTAGTAGAGTCACCGATGAGAAGCTCAACTTTTCTGACTCTGCCGTCAGCCCCTGGAGTGACTTCCACAACTTTGGCGAGTTTCCATTGATTTCTTGGAAGACAGTCTTCTTGTAATAACACAATGTCATTTATATTTGCATTTCTTCTGTCTTTATTCCACTTGCTTCTCTGTTGCAAGTTTAACAGATATTCCTTTCTCCACCTTGTCCAAAATACATTCGCCAAATATTGTACTCGTTTCCATCTTTTCTGGAGGTAGAGATCTTCTTTAGCGAATTCTCCAGGTGGTGGTGAGATCACTGCTGACTTCATCGTCAAAATATGGTTGGGTGTCAACGGCTCCAGTCCTACAGGGTCGTTGATAGACTCTACAGTTAGTGATCGACTGTTTACTATTGCCATAGCTCCATACATGAACGTCCTCAATGATGAAGTGTCTAATCCTGAAGCTGACTGGTCAAGAATGGATTTCAGAACATTTCTTATTGTCCGAATCTGCCTCTCCCAGACTCCTCCCACGTGGCTAGAAGCAGGTGGGTTGAAAACGAAAGTTATTCCCAGCTCTTTGACTTTCTCTTGAGTTGCTTGCGTTAGAAGCTCGTTTCTTGCACCGATAAAATTGGTGCCTTGATCACAATGCAGCTGACCTACGTTGCCACGTATTGCTATGAAACAACGGAGTGCATTGAGAAAACAGTCTGCACTGAGATCATCTAGAACTTCTATATGTATAGCTCTCGAGCACATACATGTAAACAAGAGTCCATATCTCTTCAAGTCTTTCCTCCCTTCTTTTACACAGAATGGTCCGAAGCAGTCCATACCGCTGTATGTAAATGGAGGGGTAGCTTCCAGTCTTTCTGGTGGCAGGTCTCCCATCCTTTGTTCTTGATTGCCTTTCCTGTACTTTCTACATTTGACACATTTGTATATAAATGACGATACTTCAGTACTGCAGCCAATTACCCATATGCCATTGGACCGTATCTCATTTACTGTCATCCCTCGGCCTTGATGATGCGTCTTCTCATGAAAATGTTTGATGAGCAGGTGCGACACATGATGTTTCTTTGGCAGAATGGCTGGGTGTTTGATGTTGGGATGGATTGATGCTTTTGTAAGTCTTCCTCCTACCCTCAAGATATTGTGTTGATCAAGGAATGGACTTAACTGAAGTAGCTTTGAGTGAGATGGTCTGACTTCCTCCTTATCCTTTATGATCTTAATTTCCTTTCCAAATGCTTCTTGTTGAACTGTCTGTATGATGAACTCCTCGGCTTCTTTCCTTTCTTCCAACGTAGTACTTTCATTGGACATTTCCTTTGAGTTCTTTGCATACTTTACACGTCGTCTTAATCTTGCTATTGCTTTCACAACTCTCGTCCAATCTGAGAATTTTTCCAGTCGTTCTAAAATGGATTTCTCTTCTTTTGCCTTAACTGCGAATACTGTTGTGACTTTGAGTTCTGGATCTTCGATACTGATCTCTTTCACTTTAGCATCTTCTTGTGGTAGTTCCTTTTGCCATAAAAAACTTGGTCCTGTGAACCAGTTGGACTGTACTAGTTCTTTTGTCATGACTCCACGTGATGCGTGATCTGCAGGATTTTGTTCAGAGGCAACATATCGCCATTGACTTGGTTCTGTACTTGATCTGATTCTCTGTATTCTGGTAGCAACGAATACATGAAAGCGCCTTGCGTCGTTGTTAATATAACCAAGGACAACTTTGGAATCAGTCCAGTAGTACACCTGAATATTTTGGATCTCCAATTCTCTCTTTAGAAAGTCAGCTGCTCTCGTAGCTACTACAGCCGCAGAAAGCTCCAACCTTGGGATGGTTGTCACTTTAGTAGGAGCGACTCTTGCTTTACCCATCACAAGAGTGCACTGTACTTCTCCAAACTTGGTCACTGTTCTCAAGTATGAGCACACACCATAACCGGTTACACTGGCATCAGAAAAGCTGTGTAACTCATACTGCTTCACTTGGTCAGATGTTGATGGGACATAACAACGTGATATCTTTATGGAGGACAGGTTCTGGAGGTCTCTGAGCCAAGCTTCCCATTGAGGCTTGAGATCTTCTGGAAGCGGCTCGTCCCAGTCCAGCTTTTCCTGACACATTCTTTGGAGGAGTTTCTTACCAACTAACATGAACGGAGCGACGAATCCAAGTGGGTCGAATATTGAGGCCACTGTCGAGAGCACTCCTCTTCTAGTGAAGGGGTTATTCTTTACAATCACCCTGAATTGAAAGGTGTCTGAGCTTACACACCATTGGACCCCTAAGGCTCTTTCTATCTTTGGCTCTCCTAGTGCCAGATCCAGATCAGTTGCTCCTGCTACACATTCTTCCTTTGGGATAGCAGCAATCACTTCCTTGCTGTTGCTAATAAACTTGTGCAGGTGCAGCTTACCGGTGGCACACAGTTCTCTAGCTTCCTTTACAAGTTGAATAGCTTCTTGCACTGAATCCACACTCACCAAACCGTCGTCCACGTAGAAGTTGCGTTGCATGAACTTCACCGTGGCTTCACTGAACTTATTTTCACCTTGCGCAGCGACATGCTTGAATCCAAAGTTTGCGCATCCTGGTGAAGATGCTGCACCAAACAAGTGGACTCTCATGCGAAACACTGATGTGGACTTTTCCATGTTACCATCCTCCCACCATAGGAATCGGAGGTAATCTTGATCTTTTGGGGCAACATGAAACTGGTGAAACATGCGCTCCACGTCACACATGACAGCTACACGTCCTTTCCTGAAACGACACAGAACTCCAACAAGAGTATTTGTGAGGTCAGGTCCTGACAGGAGATGCTCGTTGAGCGATGTATTCTGGAACCTTGCAGAGCAATCAAAGACGACGCGGATCTTATTTGGCTTCTGCGGATGGTAGACGCCATGGTGAGGAATGTACCATGCTGGTTGATTATTTAGCTCAGCCTCTGGCACTTTCTCTGCGTCACGTCTCTTTATGATGTCTTGCATGAAAGTCACGTAGTCCTTGTAGTAGCGCTCGTCTTTTCTGAGACGCCTTTCTAAACACTTCAGTCTGTGTTCTGCACAAAGTTTGTTGTTTGGCAAGTCAGGTCTTTCTTGTCTGAAGGGTAGTGGCATTTCAAAGTGGCCATCTTGCCTTTGTTTTATGCCTTCTTTTACTTTGGCTAGAAACAGTAGATCTTCTTGTGACATTGACTCTTCTTCAACACTTTTTTCAACAAAGTCCATCTCTAGCACATTAAGTATCTCGGCTGGAGTAAGTATTTCTTTGACTTTGTTTCTGCTTACAAAGTGAACTTCCGTTTTGAGCTTGTGAGCTGGTCCTACAGCTGGCAAGACTTGTCTAACAATAACACGATGGCTTACTCCTATTTCATCTTCACAATCACCTTCAGAGTCACTGTAGCCAATGATGCTCCAGCCAAGCAGAGATTTCTGTGCAAATGGCTGGTCTCGATCACCACTGACCACCGCTAGAGGGAGCAATGCTTGAGGACAGTTATATCCGATCAGTAGTCCAACTTCACAATCAAGCTTGGGAGCCATCTCCTTTGATAAATGTTTCAAATGTGACCAGTTCTCTGCTGTTTTGTTTGTGGGAATATGTGATCTGTTAGCAGGAATGTAGTCTCTGGTATAGCTTGTTGGTAGTTTGATTCTCGTTTCAGAGTAAATGCCTCTTACTTGTAAGTCCTTTAACTTGCTGCTTGAAACAACTTTTGTTTTGGACGTTATAGTGGAAATCTTGAGTTTAACTGGCTCTAACATGGCGTTGAGCGACTGAGCTGTGTCTTTCAAGATGAAAGTGGTGTCACTTTGAGTATCGAGCAAAGCATACACCAACTTTTCATTCTCTGGTTCATCCACAGTGGATACATAAACTGGGACAACTGAGGAAGTACAACCTTTTGACTTTTGTTGCACAACTCTGTTGGATGTAACTTGGTTAGATACTTGCTCTTGTACTTCAGAACCCTCTGTTTCCTGGTTAGCCTTAAATTGTTGTTGGCTATTCTTTCTTTGTTCCTTGTCTCTTTTCTCTCTGTCTTGATGTAGACAAGTTGGGTGAGGCTTTTGGCATTTGTCACACACACTTCTGGAAGTGCAGTTCTTAGAGTTATGACCAGTCTTGAGGCAACCAAAGCACAGTTTTTCAGACTGCACAAACTTTACTCTCTCTTCAACTGACTTGTCCATTATCTTGCGACATTTCTGAAGCGTGTGACCAGGTTTCTTACAAAAGAGACATGTGACATTTGTCCTTTCACTAGAGCTTGTACTAAGTGACTTAGCATTCAGCATGTAGTTTCTTTTGGGCTTGTCTTTGAATGCATGCTTGTCTTGTTCAGTTGGCTTTATTGCAGGCAGAGAAGTGATAGGATTACATGCAATTCTTGCTTCTTTATTCAGGAATTTGACAAAATGACTAAAATCTGGGAACATTCTGTGTTCATCTTGAAACTCTGTTGGTTCTGTTCCACCGTGCACTTAGCCAATCAGGCAGCTTTGCAGCTATCCTCTGATTTTCCACGCAGTCATGCAAAACTTGTAAACCTTGAACATAAGGTATGGCTGACTCAACACTGCTTAGAAAATCTGCAAACTCACGTAGATCTTTAGTGTCTTTGTTGTTAATTTTTGGCCATGACTGAATCTTGTCACGATATGATTTGCCTATCACAAAGGGATCTCCAAACCTGTCGTTGAGTATCTCCCAGGCAGCATGATAAGCGGTGTCTGTTCCAACCAGAAAATGTCCTTCAATAGCCTTCTTCGCTGAACCTCCAACATACTTTCTCAGGAAGAATAGCTTTTCTTGAATTGGCAGATTCTTGCGGTCAACTAATGTTTGAAAAGACAACTTCCAGTCATTATACTGCAGTGGATCACCTGTGAAGACTGGAGGCTCTGGGATTGGGATTCTGTTTGCAGTGATAGCTTCAGCGAGCATCCTTACAAGATCAGTGGAGGGCGTTTCATTTGCACTACGAATTGCTGTTTGAGGGACAGAGGCTCGGAGAGGTGCAATTTGTTGCGGAGCTCTAACTTGAGATGGGATGAATGGTTTCGAGTTCACATTTGGAAAGCTTGGTTGCGGGACGGAACTATCTTGTCTTACTTGGGAATGAACAGGAGATTTGTCTTCATCCTCACTATTCACACTTTCAGCATACACTTTCAATCTTGCTTGTGCTGCATTACGCTTTTGCAATTCTCTCAAAAGTTCCACTTCCTTTCTCTTTTCATCTAACCTTGTCTTTATTGAGGTGCTCTCAGTTAGAAATTGAGCTCTTTTCCTTGCATCCTCAACTTCAAGTTCTCTGATTTCTTCCTCACACTGATGCTGTGTTTTCATTATTTTAATGACTTCTTCTGTAGCTGCTACATCAGCTGCAGCTTCTTGTCTTTGTTGTAGTGTGACCAGAGATGATTGCTTTGACGTCCCAGAGATAGACCTTGACTTATATGTGATCCTTGAAGAAGCGCTGGATGAACTGCTGTCATACACGGACTCTGAATCAGGCCAGGGTATACTATTTGGATCACCATCTTCTTCTAAAAGGCACCGAGCCTTTGCTCTGGCAGTTTCACTGATAGCCATGCACACATCACATCTTCTGCGCATTTCAATATCAGGACTTTGTATTTTTCTGATCTCATCATGAATGTTACAGATGTCAGTCATACTAGTGTCTATAACACTTACAGCTTCAGGTATTAACTCAATGTCTTTACTCTTCACCATTCTTTTAAATAAGTTTATGTGGTATTTCCACTTCTTGTAAACTCGCTCAAAATTGTTTGTCAAGTCATTTAACTTGGCTTCTTGTAAGGATTGTCCCTTTTCAGTGAGAGTGCGTGTGCGCTGGCTTCTGCGTAAGCTTTCTGACTGTGTGCCTTCAGTAAATACTGAGCACTGTGGAGTTTCTTCTCCATTTGTCTGCTCTTTACTTTCATCATTTTGAAAATTATCCTCAGCACTTTCTTCTTCAGTGGGCTGTATTGCATCTTCATTTTCATCTGCCATGTTGTCTTAATAGTATTTTCACTTGACTTTAACATTTACTTGATAAATCTTGATTTTAGCTGCTCCTTAATATGAAAGGTCACTTTGAATTTCAAATGGAACTGAGGCTTGATAACAATTTACAAGTGCTTTGTTACTTCCAAGACACGGACTTTTGTGCTTGCTTGACTATCTTTCACTTGTTAGCTTGCTTCTTTACGTATTCAATGCATTTGCTGGAGCATGTGATACTTCTCTTGCTAGTAGCTTCTCTTGCTAGTAGCGTCTCTTGCTAGTAGCGTCGGTCCAACCATCTCGTTGCCTTCTCCGGAGCAGTGGAGTGTTCTACTATGCCGGCTTGTACACATACACGAGAGACACGAGAGTTCTTCTTTACTGATGTTTACTGTGCTTCTCTTAACGTACAGGTACACCGTAGAACTGGTGAATACAAATGTACAAGAAAATTATATTTCAGCATTAAAACATATTACAATATAAAATTCACAAAATATAAACAAACATACCACTTTGGCCTGCAAGTAGACAAACCGGTGTAACTGGAACTTAGGGCTTATTTCTTCTTTCTTAGCTTGACTTTTACACGGCTAGACCGTCACCATGCGCAGCTTCTCTGACCTTTTTCCAAAACAGGAAGTGACCTCTGCCCTTACCTTATATTTACAAAATTAACCGGCTATTTTCCATGTATCAAATTAACTGTACACCAATCCGGTAGGCAAAAAAGGAAAATGTTAACATGCTCAACACAAAAATAAAACATACAAAATAAAATGAGTTAGTTACATTATCATTACAAGAGCTCCGCCTAGTGGTCAAATACTAACATTTCACCAACTGTTACATTGCTTTTTCGATTGCCTTCATGCCTCAAGTTCAAAGGAAAAGTCTACCATGATGGCTCTCATCATGTCTCCTACAGTAAATCTTTCACTTGTTTGTGTTGTGTTTTTGATACAAATTTTCTTTTTATTCACCAAAAAGTAAACTGGTAATTATTTTTCTCTTTTTATTTAGGTATGCTTCCCCGGTTTAGAGATGGTTCTATACGACTAAGTAGTCCTGTTGTGGGATCTGCTGGGCATCTTCCTCCTGAAGCTGCACCAATAGAGACAGCTCGCTCTTTCTTCCCTGAGACGTGGATCTGGGATCTGGTGGAAGTTGGGTAAGTATCTGTTGTGAAGAGATCTGGTGCATTTTACATTTTAAAAAGTTTATACGATCACATTTAGAAACCCATGTGAACTTTCTGCTGTGTCTTTGCACACATGAAAAACATGAAAATAGAATAATTGTGAGTTTTTTCTTGAGCATGTTTTGATGCTTCAGGCTGATGTTTTGTCATATTTAAAGTTTGGTGGGATATATTATTTCACTGTCATCAGCAACATGGAGCTCTTTTGCTTTGTCAATGCAACATATACAAGTAATTCACACTGCAGGATGTAACTACACTGTTATACAAGTAATTTACAGACATAAAAATATGTTTGATTATGTTACAGAATATGTTTGTGTGTATCTGCTGCTTCAGAGACGATGGAAAAAGGGGCGTGTCCCTGACTGTCCCAGACACCATCACCACCTGGGAGACGGAGGCTTTCTGTTTGTCCTCTCAGGGTTTTGGTTTGGCTCCTCGTAAAGAAATGAAAGTCTTCCAACCTTTCTTCCTTGAACTCACCATGCCCTACTCCATCATCCGGGGGGAGCACTTTGAACTGAGGGCGACTGTCTTTAACTACCTGACCAGCTGCATCATGGTAATGAATGATTAAAGTGTTTAGATACATGTCTGTTCATAGCCAAGGAAAGCCATACTGAAAACATGACTTTCTAAGCAAAATTTATATCATAGTTATTAAAATACAATAGAAAATATCTTTTCTTTGGCAATATATCCATGCAGGATCCAGGCTGTTCCTGAAGGGCCCCTGCTCACCAACACCTGCAAGCTCACCTGTAGGTGTGTTCACATTTGAACTCAGGTTTAAATGTAGCCATGTCTGTGTTCCTCGTACAGGTTACTGTCACTCCTGGGCCGTCCTCAGATTACACCCTCACGCCTCTCTCTGGTGATCTGTACACATCCTGTTTGTGTGCCAACGAGCGCAAGACCCTCAGGTGGACCATGATCCCAACAGCCTTAGGTGAGAATCAGGCTTTGGTCCTCCACACTGCCAGGAAACCGCTGTGTGGCAGGCTGAGTACGACCCAAGTGCAGCACCCAGAAGCAGGAAGTGAACTCTCAGGAAGTGACTTAAAAAGAATCCACATAAGATGGCTAAATAGAATAAATGGAGATTAAAACAATAAAGAGCAATTATAAAAACACTATGTGAGAAATACTGCTGAAATATAAGGTATCATAATGAAATGAGAGAATCTGAGACCCAATAAGCTATATTCATGGAATTTAGAAAGCTGTGTGTGCATTAGACGACAGTGAGTGTGCAGTGTAGAGCTAGGACATGTAGACAGTCAAATGCTGCTGCAAATCCAGAATATAACCCCTGTGTTTGGAAGGCTAAACGTGGGGGTTGTAGGGAGTGGGGCAGAACGTCTATACCTCCAGTCTGAGGGCAGCAGCTGCCTCCATCCTCATGCTTTACTTAATGCAGCTGTCTTAGCCAATTACAAGTCATTTTGAAACCTTCCTTTCAATTCATTATGCATGCTTCCCTTGGTCAGTATCAGTAGAACAGACTGTTTGCAGTTGCATTGCCATGCAAATGATTTCTTCTTAATCTTAAATAGAGATGGACCGATCCGATATTACGTATCGGTATCGGTCCGATACTGACCTAAATTACTGGATCGGATATCGGAGAAAAATAAAAAATGTAATCCGATCCATTAAATATCACGAAAGCACCTCGCAAAACTTGCAACACGCCGTAACTCACCTCAGAACGTTAGCACGTCAGAGCAGTATGCATCACGTGATAGAGCAGCTGTGGCATGCCGGACCTGTCGGTGGTCTGGATAGCATGTGGAGCTTCGCTAGCAACCCGGCATTTCATCTCCGACAAAGTTATCCCCGAGAGAAGTAAAGCAAGTGTGTAAGTCCATCTCTGAATGTTTGTAAAGCATTCCCACGTTAAGCTTAACAAGCGACTGCCTCTCGCTCTCCGGCTGCTACTTCAATCGTGAAACTGCTTAAATGATCAGCTGATCGGCTTTTCTGTCGCGAGTCCGTCTCTCTTGTTTGCTTTTGGCCCACTTTGCACCAGAAAGAGGAAACCAGCGGCTGAACAACAGCAGAACATTTAAGCTTGATAAGCTGTTGTTAGAATTTATTTAATATTACTTTCTACACCAGGATCTTTTTCTACGTAGCTGACGCTGGTAACTGTGCAGGGGCGGATCTAGCAAAGTTTAGCCAGGGGGGCCGATAGGGCATGAACAGGGAAAAGGGGGCACAAAGACATACTTTTCTTTCTTATTCTCATTTAAAATGTCGAGCTTTTAATAAATAATTATCTGACACCCAAAGTTTTAATTTGATGTAAAATGAATAGAAGTCCATTACTGTGGACAAAGGGCAGGGATAGCTCAGTAGGTAGAGTGGTTGCCCCATGATCGGAAGGTCGGGGGTTCGATTCCCCTTAACAGCTACCCTGAGGTACCCCTGAGCAAGGTACCGTCCCTACACACTGCTCCCCGGGCGCCCAATGGCTGCCCACTGCTTCACTGAGTGAATGGGTTAAATGCAGAGAGCAATTTCCCCACGGGGCTCAATAAAGTACAATAATGTACACACTTTCTTCTTCTTCTGTATATAGTGACTATTAAGTCTAATATATACCCTAGTAAGCTATAGTACTTTTTACTTTGGGAAGGTACCATCTGTGCAGTCTGCAATTTTGTTGAAGAAAGATGTTGAATCTATTTAATATTTCTTGAAAAATAATTGATTTCTGTGCATTTTTTTTCACACTGCATCAAATTAAGGTTGATTACGTCGATTAAGCATCATGAGGTGGAGCGTGAGGGGTGGTTCCCTATTTTTTATTTATTTATTTTTGTTGTTGCTGGGAGTTGGAACCCTATTAGTTAGGTTGCTTAATATTTACGCTAAGTACTCTTTAAAATACCAGAATAGGGAGGATGGTGTAGGTCTAAGTTTATTAGATTGATCAGTATTGCTGAACTATGAAATATTTTTTTTGTATACAGGTATAACAGAATAGCTTTAGTGTAGTTGTTGTTTTAAACTTGAGTATGAACTTATACAAAATGCAGCAAGATATTTTAAAAAACAGTTTTGTTGATTAAAAAACACTATATCGGATTCATATCGGTATCGGCAGATATCCAAATTTATGATATCGGTATCGGTATCGGACATAAAAAAGTGGTATCGTGCCATCTCTAATCTTAAATGGATCTTATGATTTGCAGTACTTTGGCCTCCAGCAGGACTCAGCAGCAACCCTGACATCATTTTGGACTGTTTTTTTCAGCTCATGTTTTTCATGCCTGATGCAGTAAAATTTCCAATTGTAATTGATCTTACCTTCGATTTAGAACCAACATTAAATCTAGATTTAGATCTAGTGTGATCAAAGTTAACCGCCTCCTTTTGTCCCAACACATTTCCTTCTAGTTTCTACAAAATCTGTAAAATAACCTCGGTAACCTTTATTTTAATGGAGAGACGAAGAAGGTGACCTGTGCTGCTGCTTTTAGGGGCTGTGAATGTGACTGTGTCTGCTGAGGCCGTAGCGTCCCATGTGTCATGCGATAATGAGGTTGTGAGCGTACCAGACAGAGGTCGCATCGACGTGGTCACCAAATCTCTCATAGTGAAGGTCAGTGTCATAAATACGAGACGAGAAAAACATTTTTACTCATAAAATTTAAATTGTTACTCATTTTAAAGATACTTTTCCTCAGGCCGAGGGAAGTGAGACGACAAAGACGTACAACTGGCTTCTTTGTCCAAAAGGTCAGTGTGATGTCCATCAGTTACAAAGTTTAAATAAAGAAATGACCTAAATGCTCAAAGTTAGCAGTGGAGTGCACTGTGTACATAAAATGTGCCAAATTTTCATCTTTTACTTTCACAAAATGTAACGATATGTGCTGAAGATCAGGCCACCTGGTGACTTTGGACAGTAACTCTGTTGTAGTCGTGACTTCCTGATTGGACGTTTGTTGTGTCTGTACACAGGAAGCCCGCTGACGGAGGAAGCAGAGATACATCTGCCTGAGAATGTGATAGAAGGATCTGCCCGCACTTCTGTATCAGTCCTGGGTAAACCTCATCATTTCATCTCAATTTTGATTCAGCCAAATAAAATATGGCAGGTTAAAGCTTTGTTAAAAAGGCAAATTACGAAAACAACAGAAAATAAAAGAGACGTCATGTTCAAGTAAAAGTAAAAACCGTATTCAGCTTTTAAAAGATGATTTCATTTATAGATAGACCCACGTCTTCCTGGCCTTGTGTGAAAAAGAAATGGACCCCAAAAAGGCTGTTTGTGCCATTCTGTGCAGGAAGAACTGCAGTCTAGCTTTAGTCATAAGTGTTGTTTGAAACGCTGAGTTTTGGCCCAGTCACACCAGAGGGTTTTCCAGCGCAATCGTTCTGGTCATGCAGAATCATGTCAGTAGGATTTAAGTCCAGATTTTGACTCGGCCACTTTCTGGTGTCCTGGATCATTTTCCATCTTAACCCTCTGGGGTCGACGTATGCGCCGACACATCAAAATCACATGACCAATTTAAGACAACACAGCTACAAGATAGTGAGGGGATTTCTTTCTCTTGTTGGAGAAACGGCTCTTTCGGCTCGGCGCATTAAAAAGAGCCGGGACTTTCAGCTCCCAACCGACTCTTCAGGTTGTTTTGTTGGTCGAAAGTAACGGACTTCAGACTATATACCAGTTCTTGAATTGTGTCGATGGGCCACGTAAAACCAGAGTTATGATAAAAAATACACATAAAGTTTTCTTCTTTACAAAACAGCGGCGTTTACAGCAGGAAGAAGGTAAAAACGACGTTTTCTACAGACAGCGCTAGCAAACACTCTCTGCTTGCGCGTGAAAAAAGAAAAAGAAAAAACACCCATTCCCTATTGGTGTTAGAGTTTACCATGTCAGCCAATCAAAAAATGATATGGCAACATGTGACGCTTGGTTATTTAGGGAGAACGGCATTTTTAGTAGTGACGGAAAGCGAGCAAAAGAGACAGAGCGAGTTTTCATATGTCACACATTAGTGACGTTTAGCGTGTTTGGAGGCTGTAGTTAGTGTGTTGTGTAGTTATTGTGTTGTATTGTGTGTCAGTTATACTGCTGAATGTCACATTTGCTCCAAAAACGCCGTCAAAGGCAGAGTCCAGTGTAAATGCTGTTCCCACATGGAAAACTGGACATATGCTCCTCCTGCTGTCAGACCTGGTTCAGGCCTGTGCTGTTCTCCTCTGTCTTATACTGAACACAAATCATTTGTGTTCCTTCTTATTTGATGCAGAACTGATTGTTCTGTAAATAGATTTAAATGGTTATGTAAAAAACGCCTGAGGCCTGGGCTGCATTTTTAGGTAAATAGTACCATATAACTTTGTTGTTTGCAAAACTTGTGCATAATTTTATTCTTTCTATTTGCATTTCAAGTTATGAAAATGATTCATTAAACATGTTTGTGGGTTTTACAGTAAAAAATTTAACTTTTTCTACTCGGATTTTGACATTTTTGTCTGAATTTAGATCAACTGTGTATAGTATGCCAAAAGGAAAAAATAACTCAAATTTCAGATATTTAAAGCTGTGCTGAAAGTAACGATACCAAACAAGGCAAGATAAACAGTTTTTAAAGGTGAGATATAGAGGTAAAATCAAAAGTAGTCAAAAACGGCCAATTATACCCTGGACCCCAAGGCAAGGCAAGGCAAGTTTATTTGTATAGCACAATTCAACAACAAGGTGATTCAAAGTGCTTTACAGAGACATTAGAAACAAAAACAAATAAAAAGCAGGATTTAAAATTGATTAAAACAAGCAAACAAACAAACAAACTAATTAACAAACAAACAAAACAGTATATAAAATCAAAACAGATAAAATCAGAACAGTAGATAAAATCGGTAGTTAAAATGTAAGTTTTGAAATTTAAGCTTAACAGTGTGGATTTGGTGCTTTATTCAAATGCAGCTGAGAACAGGTGAGTCTTCAACCTGGATTTAAATAAACTGAGTGTTTCAGCTGATCTGAGGCTTTCTGGGAGTTTGTTCCAGATATAAGGAGCATAAAAGCTGAATGCAGCTTCTCCGTGTCTGGTTCTGACTCTGGGAACTGATAAAAGACCGGATCCAGATGACCTGAGGGATCTGGAAGGTTCATACTGGGTCAGGAGGTCATTGATGTATTTTGGTCCTAAACCATTCAGAGCTTTATAGGCCAGCATCAGAACTTTAGAGCTGGACTGATGTGGTCCACTTTTTTGGTCTTAGTGAGGACTCGAGCAGCAGAGTTCTGAATGAGCTGTAGTTGTCTGACTGATTTTTTAGGTAGACCTGTAAAGATGCTGTTACAGTAATCAAGCCTACTAAAGATGAATGCATGGACTAGTTTTTCCAGGTCCTGTTGAGACATCAGATCTTTTATCCTTGAAATATTCTTGAGGTGATAGTAAGCTGACTTTGTTATTGTCTTAATGTGTTTTTCTAAGTTTAGGTCTGCATCCATCACTACACCCAAATTTCTCGCCTGGTTTGTGGTTTTTAGATGTATAGATTGAAGTTCTCTGGTGACCTGTAATCGTTTTTCTTTGGCGCCAAAGACTATTACTTCAGTTTTGTTTTTGTTTAGCTGGAGAAAATTGTGGCACAACCAGTCATTGATTTCCTCAATGCATTTACCAAGAGCCTGTACAGGGCCTCGGTCTCCTGGTGACATTGTGATATATATTTGTGTGTCATCTGCATAGCTGTGATAGTTTATTTTGTTGTTCTTTATAATCTGTGCCAGTGGGAGCATGTAGATGTTAAACAGAAGGGGTCCCAAGATGGAACCTTGGGGAACTCCACATGTGATACTTGTCTGCTCAGATGTGAAGTTACCTATTGATACAAAGTATTTCCTGTTTTCTAAGTATGTCTTGAACCAGTTTAGTACAGTTCCTGAAAGACCTGTCCAGTTCTCCAGTCGTTTGAGTAATATGTTGTGGTCAACTGTATCAAATGCTGCAGTGAGATCCAGTAAAACTAAGACTGACATTTTTCCACTGTCTGTATTCAGACACATGTCATTAAACACTTTGGTCAGAGCGGTTTCAGTGCTGTGGTTCTGTCTAAAACCTGACTGGAAGGCATCGTAGCAGTTATTCTGTTTTAAGAAGTAATTGAGCTGTTGAGAAACTGCTTTTTCAATGATCTTACTTAAAAATGGGAGATTTGAGATCGGCCTGTAGTTGTTCATTTGTGTCTTGTCAAGATTGTCCTTTTTCAGTATAGGTTTGATTACAGCAGTTTTTAGTGGTTCCGGAAACACACCTGATAATAAAGAAAAGTTGACGATCTGTAACAGGTCTGACTCCAAAGTCTTTGAGACCTTTTTGAAAAAACCTGTTGGCAGGACATCTAAACAGCAGGAGGAGGAGTTCAGTTGACCTAAGATGTCCTCCAGGTCTTTGCTGTTAACTCATTCACTGCCATTGACGTCTATAGACGTCAATTGAAAGCATACGTTTGAAAATGGCTGGCAGTGAATGAGTTAATAGGGTCAAACTGTTTCATGGTGTTTAAACAGTTTTTTGGTGGACACAGTACATATCCTGGATCTGCTGTTGATGTACCAATTGCTTGTCTAATCTTATGGATTTTTTCTGTGAAGAATTTGGCAAAGTCATTGCAGGCCATGGTCGAATGAAGTTCAGCTGCCACTGACACAGGAGGGTTTGTTAGCCTGTCAACTGTAGAAAATAAGATCCGAGCATTATGGCTGTTTTTAGTGATGATGACCCTACGCCACACAGCCCCAGAGCATCACACAGTTGGTATGATGTTCTTTCTATGAAATGATGCGTCACTTTTAAGCCAAATGCAACAAAACTCAAAACTTTTTCTCTTCAGTCCATAAAATATTCTCCCAAATATCTTGTGGAGCATGGAGATGTTTTTTAGCTAATGTGAGATAAGCTTTTGTGTTCTTCTTGGTCAGCAGTGGTTTTGTCCATGAATGCTGTTTTTGCCCCGTCTCCTTTGTATTGTTGAATCGTAAACTCTGACCTTTACAGAGGAAGGCAAGGCCTTCAGTTCTTTTCGGTGAGTCGTCGATGTGCTAATGGAGTAATTTCGGCCACATCTTTTCTAGTTTTCTCAGTTTGTGGATAATGGGTTCCAACATGGTGCACTGGCGTTCCAAAGCTGTAGAAATTGTTTTTTAACCCTGTCCAAACTGATAGATCTCAAGACTCCAAATATTTCTGGGAAGACTGAGTTTCATTTCACCAACCAGACCCAGGCCTGATTAAGGCCAGACCTGCTGGATCAAGAAATCACTCAAGTACAATCTGTTTGACAAAGGGAAGCAGGCTAAAAGACGTCCAGAAGAAACACGTCGTTGCCATGACCAAAAGAAATTCAAAAATAGGTTAATCACAGTCAATCTTTGATTTTCAGTTTGGATGTTTTTTCGCTCAGCAAATGAAATCATCATTTA
The DNA here is from genome assembly GCF_965226115.1 of Aulonocara stuartgranti. Lineage (NCBI taxonomy): Eukaryota > Metazoa > Chordata > Actinopteri > Cichliformes > Cichlidae > Aulonocara > Aulonocara stuartgranti. The sequence continues at coordinate 78,845,294 of NC_138941.1, read as the reverse complement.
AAATTGCATATTGAAGTATTCAGGTTATCTCTGCCCAATAATACAAAGTTGTTTTACACTAGTTTTGTTAGTTTTAGTGAATCAGTGTTTTTGATCAGGTGACATCCTCGGCCGGGCTCTGAAGAACCTGGATGGATTGCTGCAGATGCCGTATGGATGTGGGGAGCAGAACATGGCTCTCCTGGCCCCCAACATCTACATCCTCCACTACCTGAAAGGCACACAGCAGCTCACTGCAGCCATCATGGAAAAAGCTACTAACTTCCTCACCAGTGGCAAGTTTTTATTGTTTCCTCTAAGAAGGAAATCATTTGAATCACTTCAACACACACGGTTCAAGAAACAAGCCGACAGGAGGCAGAACATTAGCCACAGCTTTTGGTCAAATGCGTCATTTTCCTCATCTGTCAGCAAGAGTCATTGAATTTCCCAAATCTTGATGTACACATGCAGATCCATAAACAAATGGAGTCCAATCATCACCATAGCAACAATGTCTCGATCATGGTGTCCCTGTTGTTACAGGATACCAAAGACAGCTCAACTACAAAAGTGCTGACGGTGCTTACACCACATTTGGAACAGGACCAGGAAACACTTGGTGAGAACATCATTGATCAAACATGTCACAAACCAGAGAGGTTACACTGGTTTTTAAATATCCCACCAAACAGAAGACGTTTCTTGAAGTTTGACTACCCATTAATAACATAAACATGTCTACCTCTAATACTTAAAATAATTCTCCATTTAATCCTTTGACTAAGCCAACATTAACAATACCTTTTGGTTAATACTGTGTAATTTAGTAGGTAGGAAGGAGCATTAGAGCCACATAAAAATGTTATTGATCATTATTAGAATAAAGTCGAATTTTAAAGCTTAAAGTTATTTTACTTTAAGAAAACATCTAAATGCTATTTCAATAATAAAGTCTTAATACTGTTTTGTGAAAAAAGTCAAATTCAAATCTAAGAAAACAGTTGAAATGATTGTTGTTTCAAACGACTGCTATACCCTGTATAAAATGCCTTGAGTAGATGTAGTGAAATAAATCAGTGGTCTTGTGATACAGCATAGATCCTCTTTATTCCACGAGCGTGGAACCATCGGTATCCTTGCATCTGTACATTAGCAGCCATTTCCTTTTATACAAATTTAACCACATGCAGCTTTCTGCACCACTTTCTGCTTTTCAGTGTACTTATACTTACTGCCACGCTGTTTTTATTGCTACAATGACATCAGTTCCTTCCTTGTTACTAAAACTGAGTCTGAAGTACGATTTCACTAATTCAGAGGGGAAAGCAACCGTGGCAGTTTGTCCTGAAATAACTGTGATATCCACATTTCTGCTTTTGTCTCAAAATACATTTTCAAATTTAACCTTGAAATTTCAAGTTTATTTTCAAAATGATCAGTATTTCTTTCTCTTAATGTGACCTCACAGCCAAACATTTCCATCGTTGTAAGACGTGTAAGTGTTGTTTTCTTTCTGTCAGGCTGACTGCGTTTGTGGTAAGAAGTTTTGCCAAAGCTCAGTCTTTCATCTTTATTGATCCCAGAAAGATCGAAGAGTCTAAGACCTGGCTGCAACATAAACAACAAGAAAATGGCTGTTTTGAAAAGTCTGGGAAACTCTTCAACAACGGAATGAAGGTAACCTGCAGTTCTTCGCTGTTAGACTGTGGAAACAGCCTCCAGTCTGGATTTAACAAATTTTATTAATAATGTCATGCATACATGGAAAACACTGTACTACATACTGTAATAGCTCACACCAGTATATTCTATTATTTTATTTAAGAAATTATTTCCATACATCTTGTTCCATTCACACCAGCACTGCTTTCTATGTAGCATTCACACATATTTATACTAAATACAAAGTATGCACTAGAGACCAACTTGGGATTAGTATCTTGCCCACAAATATTTGGCATGCAGGCTGGAGCAGCTGGGAATCAAACCACCAACCTTCTGATTAGTAGATGACTACACAAACTGTTTATAAGGTTGGGGAAACCCGAGGTGAAGAAACATCCATCTCACTGGAAATACAATGTCCAGATGAACAAAATCAACTTCCTGTCCATCTCTTTAGCTGGATGTTTGAACATGCATGAAGACATTGATGATACTAAAACCACATGCAGCTGAAAATCATTTTCATGACTTCATATCCCTGAATGTTGGTGCACTGATGATAAAGTGTCTATGATGTCTTCTGTTGACAGGGTGGTGTATCTGATGAAGTGACTCTCAGTGCGTACGTTACTGCTGCCTTCTTGGAAATGAATACATCCCAACATGTGAGTAGAGTCAAAGAATAGCAAGGTATTCAACAAAAAAAGGAGTAGAGTTTGAGCTGCTGAGCCATGGAGTTAGGTTTAACCAGCAGTCTAGCACCCTGGCCTCCTTCCTTCCATTTAGCATGCTGGACTTGGGTTGAAACCCTCCATGCATGGTCAGGAACTTTGTCTTGATGTCAGTGGCTTCTACAGGGAGTGCAGAATTATTAGGCAAGTTGTATTTTTGAGGAATAATGTTATTATTGAACAACAACCATGTTCTCAATGAACCCAAAAAACTCATTAATATCAAAGCTGAATGTTTTTGGAAGTAGTTTTTAGTTTGTTTTTAGTTTTAGCTATTTTAGGGGGATATCTGTGTGTGCAGGTGACTATTACTGTGCATAATTATTAGGCAACTTAACAAAAAACAAATATATACCCATTTCAATTATTTATTTTTACCAGTGAAACCAATATAACATCTCCACATTCACAAATATACATTTCTGACATTCAAAAACAAAAGAAAAACAAATCAGCGACCAATATAGCCACCTTTCTTTGCAAGGACACTCAAAAGCCTGCCATCCATGGATTCTGTCAGTGTTTTGATCTGTTCACCATCAACATTGCGTGCAGCAGCAACCACAGCCTCCCAGACACTGTTCAGAGAGGTGTACTGTTTTCCCTCCTTGTAAATCTCACATTTGATGATGGACCACAGGTTCTCAATGGGGTTCAGATCAGGTGAACAAGGAGGCCATGTCATTAGTTTTTCTTCTTTTATACCCTTTCTTGCCAGCCACGCTGTGGAGTACTTGGACGCGTGTGATGGAGCATTGTCCTGCATGAAAATCATGTTTTTCTTGAAGGATGCAGACTTCTTCCTGTACCACTGCTTGAAGAAGGTGTCTTCCAGAAACTGGCAGTAGGACTGGGAGTTGAGCTTGACTCCATCCTCAACCCGAAAAGGCCCCACAAGCTCATCTTTGATGATACCAGCCCAAACCAGTACTCCACCTCCACCTTGCTGGCGTCTGAGTCGGACTGGAGCTCTCTGCCCTTTACCAATCCAGCCACGGGCCCATCCATCTGGCCCATCAAGACTCACTCTCATTTCATCAGTCCATAAAACCTTAGAAAAACCAGTCTTGAGATATTTCTTGGCCCAGTCTTGACGTTTCAGCTTGTGTGTCTTGTTCAGTGGTGATCGTCTTTCAGCCTTTCTTACCTTGGCCATGTCTCTGAGTATTGCACACCTTGTGCTTTTGGGCACTCCAGTGATGTTGCAGCTCTGAAATATGGCCAAACTGGTGGCAAGTGGCATCTTGGCAGCTGCACGCTTGACTTTTCTCAGTTCATGGGCAGTTATTTTGCGCCTTGGTTTTTCCACACGCTTCTTGCGACCCTGTTGACTATTTTGAATGAAACGCTTGATTGTTCGATGATCACGCTTCAGAAGCTTTGCAATTTTGAGACTGCTGCATCCCTCTGCAAGATATCTCACTATTTTTGACTTTTCTGAGCCTGTCAAGTCCTTCTTTTGACCCATTTTGCCAAAGGAAAGGACGTTGCCTAATAATTATGCACACCTGATATAGGGTGTTGATGTCATTAGACCACACCCCTTCTCATTACAGAGATGCACATCACCTAATATGCTTAATTGGTAGTAGGCTTTCGAGCCTATACAGCTTGGAGTAAGACAACATGCATGAAGAGGATGATGTGGACAAAATACTCATTTGCCTAATAATTCTGCACTCCCTGTATCTCCTCCTTTTGCCAGCTTATTATCCCAGCAGGGTACCTGATGACGGGCAGGGCGTAGGTTTTGATAGGCCGGATCCTGTTCTAACATTCAGCGGACTCCTCAGGATTTGCCTGATCCTCTGCAGGTACTTGGTGGTAGCAGCTTTTCCAGCAGCCTCTTTGTGGTTTCCATTTGCCTGTTGGATCTCCAAGTACTTGTAGCTGTCCTCTATGTCTGCAATGTTGCCTTCTAGTAGTTAGATTCCCTCAGTTCTGACTCTTTGTTGTCATCCGACTACATTTCTCCAGTCCGAACAATATTCCAATGTCGTTGCTTTATATCCTGGTGGTGTGGATCAGTGAATCGATGTCTCGTTCACTCTTGGCATACAGCTTGATGTCATCCACGTACAGGAGATGGCTGACAACTGCTTTATTCCGTAGTCAGTATCCGTAGGGACAGAGCATCTCCTTGATAGATGGTGATTCTGCTATGGGCTTGAAGTTGGCCTCTAGTGTTGTACGCCACATTCCCATTGAGTTCTTGATGAAGGCTCTTAAAGTCCTGTTGATCTTGTACAGGTCTAGGCATTCCAGGATTCAGCTGTGGGGCATTAAGTCATAGACCCTCTTGTAATCAATCCAGGCAGTCTCGGCTGATTGTTACAAGTAGCTGGTGTTTTGCACCTCTGGTATTCTTGCCAATGAGTGGGGCACAGGAACATGTGTCTATTCATCTTAGCCACTATGATGCCTGACAGGAGCTTCCATGTGGTACTGAGGCAGGTTATTGGTCAGTAGTTGGACTGGACCGATGGGACGATCCCTTCAAGACTGTCCGGCCAGTTGGATGGGACCGATCCCTTCAGGACTGTCCGCCCTACAGTTAGCCATTCTGGGTGTCTCTCGTCAGCTAACAGCTGGTTCATTTATGCTGCCAGATGCTCATGGAGTGCAGTCAGCTTCTTCCACCAGTAGACGTGAGCCATACTAGTGTATGGCAAGGTGCTGGCCAAGGCTGTTAGTCGTTGCTTGGCAGTTTCCATGGACAGCTTGCTATACTTCTTCTTGGGCACCGTCTTTGTCACACCTGTCTGCAGCTCCGATAGTTGGCTAACCTCCCTCCTTGATCTTAGCCTCTAGTCTCCTTCTTGTGGCTGTTCAACCTGTAGCCAAGCATCTCTCTGATCACTGCTGCTGTACTGTAGATCAGCTTGTTAGTCTCGATAATCGTGGCTGTATGTATCGCATTTACATCATCTAGCAGATCTTCACATCTTGGTAACCAGCTACGGGGATTCCAGTTTTCACGTTTTGCCATGATCCTATCTTTCAGGCCAGTTCCTCTCGCACTATAGCACTTGGGGCTTGGTACAAATCTCGGGTGGAGGTGATGACATCTCCCCCCCTGACCTGTCGTCCTGGCTCCCCCTTGCCGTAGCATTTGTGTTGCACCTCGTCAATCTCTAGCTGTGAGAGCAATACCCTTCTTTCGAATGTTGGAACACTGAGCTATTAGTTGTTTCACCGTCAATGTGGATGCTGGGTATCGAAGATTCCATAGGCCCCTCATCCTATTCATGTAGCCCCTTCTGCCAGGGTTACTTGTATAGTAGCATTCCAACAACGCCCTATTTTCATCTCTTGCCCACCAATGCCTTCTTGTTCCAATAGTTGATCCGGGCGACGTCCGAGCTGGTATGCATATATACATACATACACAAAAGTGTATAAACCAACAATATAATATACAATCTAACAGAGGTGGGACCAAGTCATTGTTTTGCAAGTCTCAAGTAAGTCTCAAGTCTTTATCCTCAAGTCTCAAGTCAAGTCTCAAGTAATGTCAGGCAAGTCAGAGTCGAGTCTCAAGTCACTGGTGTAAAAGTCCGAGTCAAGTCACAAGTCTGAAACTTTGAATTTCAAGTCCTTTCGAGTCTTTAAAAAAAAAAAAAAAAAAAAAGCATGTTGCAGTTATGCTAAATGTAAATGTTAGACCATGTAATTTTAAAATCTGTGTTTTTCTCAACACATGACAAAATAGTGAACTTAGAAAATATACACAAATTGTGAAATTGCACCTCTTTAAAATGCAGCTCAATTAAACCTAGCTCCAAGAATAATTTTCACCGACAGTTCTGAGATAAGCTGCATGTTATTCTTGGATGCGGTTGTAGGACTGGCTTTAAAATCGCATGACAAAAATATCATACACATTAAAAAAACTGTATCACCAACGTAGCCTGGACAACATTTGCTAGTTAGATGAAGTCAGCTATCTCATCTTAGCATATTTATATGCATATTTATAATCATACGGTTCTTGGAGTGAGTGCATACACTCATGAAGTTTAGTAACTTCAGGTCACTGCAACAAGCCCAGGTACAGTTTACCGACGGATGGGTACAGGACCTTGAAATGCACCGTGTAGAACGAAAGACCATCGTACGTATCATAAGTTTACCAGTCTCACAAATCGTCGTCATAAATACACATTCATTAACCGTTTATTAATAGGACCTTTGAGCTCAATGGTAATTAATTAGTAGTGGAAATAATTTCTGGTAGCATCACAGAAATGTAGCAGTGACAATAATACTGTATGCTGTAATCGTACTGGGCAATTAGTGATACAAAACAACTGTTTTATCCTGTGAATAAAAGTATATGTTTTTGTCAATGTACCATAATAACAGAAGCGAAACGCAATATTGTGTCAGGACAATTCACTATTTATGCACAATAAACAAAGGAGCATAGCGCGACCATTTCTGTTCAGCGCCAGACTTACTTGTAACCTATATCACTAATTATGTTATGAAAATGACGTATTAACTACTAAAAAACACTGACCTTCGTGTAAATGCTTGGAGCAGACTAACCTGTGAGCTGGAGTGTTCTGGGACGTTATAATTGGTCTTTGAATGGCTGCAATCCAGGCCATCCGTCGCGTCTTTGTTACTTCGGAAACATGGCTTAAAAATTTCTCTTCAACGACGTAATCCGATAACAACCGATCTCTTTACCCGTCGGCTTCCCGTGGCTGTCATGCGACCGGCTATTGCAGTTAATAATACAACGGCTTCTTGACATTTTTGTGTTTCTTTTTATCGCTGTGTGACTGATTTCAATTGAAAGCCTGCGTGCGCTAGTACCGCTTGCCACGAGTTCCCAGAATCCTTTGCGGTTCTACCCGTGAATGACGTCACATTTTCAATCTCTATATAATATGCATGTTAAATTTTATATTTGGGGTAAAATATCAAGTCTTTTCAAGTAAAGCGGTTCAAGTCCAATTCAAGTCCCAAGTCATTGGTGTAAAAGTCCAAGTCAAGTCACAAGTCTTAGAATATTTTTTCAAGTCAAGTCTAAAGTCATAAAATTAATGACTCGAGTCTGACTCGAGTCCAAGTCATGTGACTCGAGTCCACACCTCTGCAATCTAATATATATATTACATATACCCCAAAAAGTTGATTCTGTTCATCTGGACGTTTTCAGTGGGAGAAACGTTTCGTCACTCATCCAGGTGACTTCTTCAGTCTCAGCTGACTGCAGCTTTCAATCTTATAAACAGGACATTTGCATAATGACTGAAACCAGCCCACTGAAGGAACAGTGGGCTGGGAGGTCAGTTCCTTAATCGTAATTATGCAAATTCTCATGACCATTGATCAACAACCACCGATCAAGCACCACTGATCAATGGCCATCAGTACCATTCACAGAGAGTTGGGCAATGGCTGCAATCACAGCATTGTAAGATGGCAAAAGATGTACCCTTAGGCCCCCTCCTCGATTCAGAGATGGTCTTTCCTTTTTCACGTAAATGGCCTCCTTGACCCTACACTCAAACCAGCGTTCCTCCCTGTCCAGGATGTTACATCCTCATCATTGAAAGAGTGTCCACTGGTCTGTAGGTGTGAATAGACTGCAGAGTCCTGGCCTGACGAGGTGGCTCTTCTGCGTTGTAGCCAGAGGTTGTTTGGTTTCCCCGATGTACAGATCCTGGCAATCCTCCTGGAACTTAACAGCGTGCACTATGTTACTCTGTTTGCGTTGGGGTGGACCAATTTTTGGCGCAGCGTGTTTTGGGGTTTAAAAGCCACAGAGACACAGTGTTTAGAAAAAAATGTGCCTCAGCTGCTCCGATACTCCTGACACATACGGGATCACTACAGGTTTTCACTTAGGCAGCGGTTGTCCTTCTCTCCTGGATCGGCTGGAGCTTAGGTTTACGGTACACATCAGCTTTTAAATGTCCTCCATCCCTGATGGAAATCTCACAGTCTAAGAAGACTAACCTGACACTTTTCATATCCTCCCTGGTGAATTTGATGTGTCGTTCCACCGAGTTAATGTGATCTGTGAATTGTGGAACGTCCTGAGAATTGATTTTCACCCAGGTGTCATCCACATACCTGAACTCTCACCAGCAAGGACTGGTATCACCACCCAACCTGTACAGTGTTTTTTCAATATGTTCTTTATATTGTAAATACTACTAGAAGATTGCTCCAGTCTTTGCTTGATCTGTACTTTCCTCTAATTGCTGTGTTTTCTATTATCACGCTGATGTTTTGAGTGACTGAATCAGGAACTCTGCCTCCTATTCTTCTCACACTGGGTTTAATGAAAGAAGGTTTCTGTTTGTCCATTAAAGTTCTTTGTTTTGATCTTTTAAAGGATCCTGTGATGATCCAGAGCCTGGCTTGTCTCAAGGAGTCTCTCAGTGACCTGAGCAACACCTACACTACAGCTCTGCTGGCCTATGTGTTCACTCTGGCAGGAGACGTGGAGACCCGAGCTCACCTTCTGCAGCACTTAGACACAGTTGCAGTGAGGGAAGGTGAGTCATCCTTTAGCAGGACATCATTCAGGCTTTATTAGCATCACTGTGACTGTTATTGTGTTTGTAGGAGGTTTCCTCTACTGGTCTCAGACAGCAGCAGAAACATCAGCCTCCCTGTCAGTGGAGATCAGTTCTTATGTGCTGTTGGCCAAACTCAGCGCCTCCCCGACTGCTGAGGATCTGGGATATGCCTCTGGTATTATCAGGTGGCTGACTGGGCAGCAGAACTATTACGGAGGCTTCTCCTCCACTCAGGTACGACACCACCCAAACAGTATGAAGCTCATCTTTGAGTACAGTCTTAGACAAAACCAGGGACAGAAGAAATAATACTGAAGCTTTCAGTTTTCTATCAGATATGTAAAACAGATTTGTTTTAGCCAGGCAGAGAAGTTTTTATTCTTTAGTTAGAATATGACATTTAAGTCTAAAAATTCATTGTTTTTACAGAATAGCAATGTTACCTCAGACTTCTGTACACCAACTACACGTAACAGCCTGTAAATAACAGATCACCTGCGAGTTTATACCTGTAATTTCTATACTTTGATAATTCTCAGTTAAAGATATTTTAACCTGTTTAACGTTTATTTAACCAGGAAGTGAACTTTGGAAAACTTGAGATTAAGGATCTCTTTTGTGAGAGGGTCTCAAAGTGACACAGGCCGTTTTAACTTAATGTCTATTCCACTTAAGCCCATGAAATATGGAGACACATGCTGTGTGTGTTAACCACAATGAATCCATCCTGTAGGACACGGTGGTGGCTCTTCAGGCTCTGGCTCTCTACTCCACTCTGGTGTTCAGTGCTGAAGGTTGGAGCACAGTGACAGTTCAGGCTCCCAGCAGTCAGCTGACGTTTGATGTAAATCAGGGCAACAAACTGCTCTACCAGGAGGAGGCGCTGCAGGACGTGTCAGGAAAATACAGCCTGGAGGTGAAGGGCACTGCATGTGCTTCAGTGCAGGTCAGTGACAGCATCACGTGAGAAGCTCCTGGTTGATGTCAGAGAAAGGGTTTCTTCTTTTTCTTTTTCCTTATACAACTTCAGAGAGCATTAGCATTGTCACATGTAATAAAGCTCATCTTGCACATGTATTTTCATACACAATAAAGACATTAGACCTGGCAGTAATAACTGTAGAGAGTACAATGCTATTTTAAACTAAATTGGAGAACTGAGCAAAAACAAATGAACTTTCTGTCTGTATCAGAATCAGGGAAACTATTAATCCCAGAGGGAAACTGAGTTGTCATAGCAGCAAATATACAACAAACATCAAGCACTCGTATAAATGAGTGTAGATATAACAGAGATCCTCATATTAAGATGAATATAGACATATAGGTATGACTATAAAAGTATGTGTGCTAATATGTGTCATGGTGTAGAACAGTGACAGCAGGGTGCATTGAGGTGTGATTAGTTCTGTTCCACACGTGACCCAAGTGTGTTTCCCAGATTTCTGCCACCTACAACATCCCAACACCTGCTGATGTCACCACTCTCAGTGTGAGAGTCCATCTAGAGGTCAACACCAGTGAATCTGCTAGACCCAAATTCACTGTGCAAATACAATCACTGTAAGTATGTGACAGGTGAGAGGAGCGCTCTTTACCCATGTGGAGGAACTGCTGGTAGATGAAAAGCAAGTGTGCACACAGGTCAGTATAATCACACTGTTCAAACACAGGTACAGTGGAAAGGAGGAAACTACAAACATGGTGATCCTGGACATCAAAATGCTCTCTGGATTTTCCCCAGACCCCGAGTCTTTGAAGAGTGTGAGTAATTAGACAGATTCTACCAACGAGTGCATCTCATGTGATAATTGTGAGGATAATAATAAAATGATGTCATCTCCTCACAGCTCAAACGTGGCCTCCTGGTGAGTCGTGTTGAGCAAAAGGAGGATCACGTTCTGGTG